>NC_069082.1:11940526-12547825 GCF_025698485.1 Gossypium arboreum | reverse complement strand
AGAAAGGTTTGTGTATCTAAATGTGTTTAGTTATAATTTGCTTAGTTTTTGAGAATGATGTTGATTTTGGTATATATTCATTTGCATATGGCTTAATAAGCTTTTAAAGCTTACGTTGTGTGTTCATTCTCTATTTTATAGATTATCAAAGCTAGCTTAGACTTGGGGATCGTCGGGAAACTTCATCGCACTATCGATCATCTTCTTGGTACTTTTGGAGTTTTGTATATATGGTATATGGCATGTATAGGCTAGTGTCATGTTGGTATGTTTTAAGTTATGATATTAGCCATGAGATTTGGCTTGTATATGTTGTTAAATAAGGCCATTTAAGTTGGTTTGAATTATGGGTTTAATATGTGATACATGAGTTGTATATAATGTCTTATGTGTTGACTTGTTTTAGTTTGGTATGTGGTTGATATTATGGTTAAATATAAATTGGAAAAGTAAGATTGGAATGATGACATGCTGTGGCTTGCTTATGTGATATTAAAATGGTAAGTTTTGTGGCATGAAATATGTGATAAGGTGATGATGAAATACATTTAGAAGTTATGCATGATTAATGATTTTGGTATATTGTTTTGTTATGAATTTGATTGAGAATTTAAGTAGTGAAATGGTTGATTATGAGATGGTATGAAATGTTGTGAATTGGCATGTTTTCGATGTCTATTTTTGTGATGAAATGATACCATTTTAATGGCTAGTTGAGCATGGGAAAAATGGTGGAAATTTGGCTTTGCAAATAGCCTATTTTTGTCCACACAGGCAGAGACACGGGCGTATGTCTCAGCCATGTGAGACACATGGTCATGTTACACGACTGTGTGTCCCCTGGGGTACCTTTCAATTTAAAGTCAGTATACCCTACAGTTTTGACATGCTTAGACACACAAGCGTGTCTACTGGCCGTGTGTGGTACACGGGCTGACACATGGGCGTGTGATCGGTCGTGTGACCCAATTCAGTAACCCCCTTTAGATTTCACACGGCCTGACACACGGGCTTGTCTTCGGCCGTGTGGTGCAAATTAGTATGTATGTACTATTTTTACACGGCTTGTGACACGGGCGTGTCTGGTAGCCGTGTCAGACACACGGCCTGTTCACAATGGCGTGTGACCCTAAAAAGTTTGAAATTTTTCTAAGTTTCTTAAAGTTTGCAAATGTTATCGGTTTAGTCTCGAACCACTTTTAAGCATGTTTTAAGGTCTCGTAGAGCCTTATAAGGGACAATGTGAATGATTTGAATGTATTTTGATTATGAGTGTGTATATGTTTTAATTTTGTTGTGATTGATCAGTAATGCCTTGTAACCCTATTTCGGTTAAGAATACAGGTTTGGGTTGTTACACACACGATTTTGTAACATGACTGTGTGTCACACACGGCTGAGAGGCATGCCCGTGTCTCTACCTATGTGAACAAAAATAGGATATTTGCCAAGCCATCTTGCCACAAATTTTCCACATACCTAACCAAGTTCAAATAGTTCCATTTCAAGACACAAATAAGCAGCCAAAAGTCATCAACCGAAGTTCAAATCATACCAATTCTTTACCATTAATACAAATCACAAATATACAACAATTTGCCATATAATTTTATACCTAATTCACATATACCATTCAATTAACTAAACCATTCCGAACATGCATTATTCATTCAACCTCAATCACTCATTATAGGTCAATTACTAAACTCAAATTAGAACCATTTGCACATATATAAACATCATCAAGTTCATCATCTTATGCCAACTCAAATGGCCAAAATACATATCCATCAAGCATACCAAAATGGCACAAGCCTATATATGCCATATACCATATATACACACTTCAAAAGTACCAAAATAGATGTCCGATAGTGCGACGAAGTCTCTGAAAATCCACTGGTCCGAGCTAGCCTCGTAAAACTATAAAACATCAAAAATTAAACAAAGTAAGCTATAAAGCTTAGTAAGTTTGTATGTAAATATGAAATAATCACAACAATCATTAGCATTTCAAAATGGATAACATAATTAACATTTAAAGCATCAAATAATGGTCTAAAATAAGGTTTAAACAAATCTTAACTCATAAGTTCTCAACTTCTTCTATCTCGTCATATGTATAGTTTTCAATACATACCTGTACCAGTACATATCTATTTATCACCAACTCTCTTGCCAAATCACTTGAAGCTTATAAATGATTACGATACAAATAATTTGATTTTTCGATTCCATAATCCAACTATGGTCTTACACATACATTGCCAAGGCCCTGCCGTGGTCTTACATTCACATGCCATAACCCGATTATGGTCTTATTATCCGATTTGCCATAGCCCAGCTATGGTCTTATTCAGCACCTCGTTTACTTTAACTGTACATTAAATTTAATATCTGGACATTTATCTATTATAATAAATACTATCTCAATTTCATCCATCAAATAAATAGATACACATTTAAGTTCAATTATACGAACTTACCTCGTATACGGAAATAACGGAACGGACCGACTATTCAATTACTTTGCTTTTTCCTCGATCTAAGTCTGAATTCCTCTTTTCTTGATCTATAAGTAATAAAAATCAACTTATTTATTCTTCTATTTATTCAATTCAATCCAAAATACATATTAGGGCTATTTTACACATTTGCCCCTAAGCTTTCACATTTTTACAATTTAGTCCTTATTACACAAAATCACAAATTCATGCAAATTCACAATAAATCCATGCTAGCCGAATTACCATAATGCCCCTAGTAGCCCATAATTTCCATTTATTTCACATTTTAACCACTAACTTTACACTTTTCTCAATTTAATCCCTATTTTGCATTTTCATCAAAAATCACTTTACAAAACATGAAAATATATCATCAAGCTTTCATATTTCAACATTAAACATCAAAGAACACATAGATTCAACAATGGAAACTCTAAAAATCTTTAACAATTCCAAAATTAAAGGTACAGGCTAGCTAGAATACGAAGCAACGATCTCAAAAATGTAAAAATCATAAAAAATCGAGCTAAAAACACTTACCAATTAAGCTCCCAATTGATCGAACCCTAAAATGAACAAATTTTTTTCTTCTTATTCAATATTCGACCAAAGAAAGATGATAATGAAGCTTAATTTTGGTTTTTTTTAAATTTAATTAACCATTAATAATCAATTTACTTATTTAACCTTTAAAACATTTAATAATTACACCAAATGCCATGCCACTATCATCTCTATCATACTAATGGTCTATTTACCACTTAAGAACCTCAACATTAAGGTTCTATAGCTATTTGATACCTTTAGCTAATAGAATAGACTTTTGCACTTTACGCAATTTAGTCCTTTTTACTGAATTAAGCATTAAACGATAAAATTTCTTTACGAAACTTTCACGTATTTAATCTATCATGCTGTAGACCTTATTAAAATAATAAAATAAATATTTTGAATTTGGATTTGTGGTCCCAAAACCACTGTTCTGATTTGACTAAAAACGGGCTGTTACAACTCTCCCTCTAGGGATTTTCGTCCCCGAAAATCTTACCAGTGAATAGGTTCAGGTATTGTTTTCTCATAGCATCCTCGGGTTCCCATGTAGCCTTTTCAACCCCGTGTCGCTATCATAATACTTTCACTAATGCAATTTTCTTATTTCTCAGTTCTTTGATCTCACGAGCTAAAATTTGAATCGGTTCTTCAGTATATGACATATCAGACTGAATTTCAACCTCGATCAGGGAAATGACATGTGAAGGGTCGGATCGAAATCGTCGAAGTATCAACACATGAAACATATTATGTATTTTCTCTAACTTTGACTGTAAAGATAGTCAATATGCCACTGGCCCAACTTGTTCAATAATCTCATACGGTCTGATGAATCGCAGACTCAATTTCCTTTTCCGACTAAACCGCAATATCTTTTTCCATCGCAAAACTTTTAAAAACACTTTATCTCTGATCTGGAACTCAATATCTTTCTGTTTCAAGTCTGCGTATGATTGTTGTCATTCTGAAGCTGATTTTAAACTATCGCGAATTATTTTCACTTTTTGTTGAATCTCTCTAATCAGATCAATTACGTGAATCTTATTTTCACTGAGTTCACTCCAGTACAATGGTGTTCGAAATTTACGACCGTGTAG
Organism: Gossypium arboreum; assembly: GCF_025698485.1. Taxonomy (NCBI): domain Eukaryota; kingdom Viridiplantae; phylum Streptophyta; class Magnoliopsida; order Malvales; family Malvaceae; genus Gossypium; species Gossypium arboreum. Next base: position 12,543,669 of record NC_069082.1, on the reverse strand, counting down.
AGCTTCGTATGGTGCCATCTTTATACTCGATTGGAAGCTATTATTGTAAGTAAATTCAATCAACGGCTACCTTCAAACTCAAGAATGCGACAATGCAACGTATCCTCAAGTATCTGAATAACTCGTTCAGATTGACCATCTGTTTGCAGGTGAAATGCAATGCTAAAATGCAATTCTGAACCCAAAGCTTCTTGGAATTTCTTCCAAAATCGAGAAGTAAATCTTGGATCTCTATCCGAAATAATCAATAGGGGAATACCATGTAATCTTACAATTTTGGAAATATACAACTCAGCTAATTTATCAAGTAAGAAATCTGTATGTACCGGGATGAAATAAGCTAATTTCGTCAATCTGTCAACGACAACCCAGATCGCATATTTCTTTTTCAGAGATAAAGGCAAACCCGATACGAAATTCATTATTACTCTATCCCACTTCCACTCAAGAATTTTAATAGGCTGTAATAAACCTGATGGCACTTGATGCTCAACTTTGGCTTGCTGACAAATCAAACATTGCGAAACAAATTTTGAGGTATCTCGTTTCATGCTGTGCCACCAATAATGTTATTTCAAATCGTTATATATTTTCGTTCTTCCAGGATGTATTGATAAACAACTATCGTGTGCTTCATTTAGAATCTTCTGAATAAGCTTAGAATTTCTTGGTACACATATTCTATCACGTAACATCAAACAATCATCAGGCCCTATTCGAAACTCTGAATCAAAAGTCGACTCACATTGAGCTTGTTTTGCTTGCAATTCATTATCAAATTTTTGAGCCTCACAAATCTGCTGTAGAAATAACAGTCTAGCTTTCAAACTATTGAACCATTGTCAGACAAAACTAATTGTGTTTTCAAATGACGTAAAGCAAATAAGGACTTTCGACTCGAAGCATCAGCAACTACGTTCGCTTTCCCCAGATGATAGTCAATCACTAATTCATAGTCTTTTAGCAATTCTAACATCTCCACTGTTGCAAATTCAAATTTTTCTAAGTCATCAGATATTTCAAGCTTTTGTGGTTGGTATAAATATGGCATTTCTTACCAAACAAGTAGTGACGCCAAATTTTCGACGCGAACACTATCGCGGCTAGCTCTAGATCGTGTGTCAGACAATTCTTTTCGTGCGGCTTCTACTGTCTTGAGGCATAAGCTAACTTTGCCTTCCTTCATCAAAACACAACCCAAACCGTTCAACGACGCATCACTGAAAACTACGAATTCTTTACCTGATTTAGGCTAAACTAACACTACTGCCTCTGTCAATAATGATTTCAACTGTTCGAAGCTCTGCTAACACTTTTCTGACCACTCAAATTTAACATCTTTTTGAAGCAATAGTGTCATCAGAGTCGCAATCATCGAGAAGCCTTTCACAAATCGTCTATAATAGCTGGCTAGTCCCAGAAAATTATGGACTTCAGATACATTTCTCGGAGGCTTCCAATCTATAATCGCACAAATTTTGCTTGGGTTAACTCGGATACTCGCGACTGAAACTATATGTCCTAGAAAACTAACCTCTAGTAGCCAAAACTCACATTTGCTGAACTTTGTAAACAACTGTTCATCTCTCAAAATTTGTAACACGATTCTCAAATGCTCGGCATGCTCAGATTCATCACGAGAGGAAATCAAAATATCATTAATAAACACAACTACGAATCGGTCTAAGTATAGCCTGAAAATCCAGTTCATCAAGTTCATAAAAACAGTAGGTGCATTTGTTAGTCCGAAAGGCATAACAAGAAATTCGTAGTGTCCATACCTTGTTCTGAATGCAGTCTTTGGCACATCTGAGTCTTTAACTCACAACTGGTAATAACCCAATCTCAAATCAATTTTCGAAAACACTGTTGCCCTCTTTAACTGATCAAACAAATCATCTATTCGTGGCAAAGGGTATTTATTCTTGATTGTCACTTTGTTGAGCTATCGATAGTCTATACACATTCTCATCGTGCCATCTTTCTTTTTCACAAATAATACCGGTACACCCAAGGGAGAGAAACTCGGTCTAGCAAAACCTCTATCTTTCAACTCTTGGAACTGAGCTTTCAATTCTTTTAACTCTATCAGAGCCATTCTGTACAGAGCTATCGTTATCGGCGTTGTTCCCAGTACTAATTCAATACCAAACTCAACCTCTCTGATAGGTGGTAAACCCGGTAACTCTTTGAGAAATACATATGGATGCTCGCAAACAACTGGTACTGATTCAATCTTTGTTTCTAGCACTTTTGTATCAAGTACATATATAAGATACGCATTGCATCCCTTTTTCACATATTTCAAAGCTAACATCGACAAGATTATAGCTGGTAAACCCTTCAAAAAATTTGATTCAATTCAGAGAGTTTCATTATTCTGACATTTCAACTCAATTGTCTTTCGTCTACAATTTACTATTGCATCATGCAACGTCAACCAATTCATACCCAGAATAACTTCAAACACATCAAACGACAATAACATCAAATCAACTATAAAACAGTAATCCCGAGTCATTAACGAACAACTGTTGCAAACTTTGTCAACCAGGACATATTTTCCTAAGGGGTTCAACACTTTTATAACAAACTCAGTAGAATCAACAAGTAAATTCTTACTAGACACTAAGTTCACACATATATATGAATGAGTTGATCCAGGATCTATCAATGCAATTACATTAGTGTAATAAAGTGAGAATGTACCAGTAATAACATCTGGAGATTACACTTCTTCACGAGCGCGAATAGCATAAGTTCTGGTAGGTGCTCTAACCTCTGATCTCTCAATAGCATCTTGTGTTGCACCTCTACCACCACTCACATTTCCAGCATCACGGAATGGTCTTCCTCTCGCAGTCATATTGCTTTGTCTTGCACTCTGAGATTTATTTTTATCATCTAACTTAGGACAATCTCAAATGAAGTGTTCGTGCGAACCACATCTAAAACAGGCTTTATCATTCAGTCTACACTCTCCAAAATGTCGTTTTCTATATAGTCCACATTCAGGTTTATTCGGTCTAGCATTACCCGCACTTGCCATTGATATGGCTGGAGTTTTTGAACCTATAAATTGCTTCCCACAATCTCTATTAGAGTACTCTACTATCACATTTGATCGACTATATGAATCTCAGAATTTCTTTGATGAAGAGTGATAGGGTTTATTCATCAATCTCTTTCTCGAATCTCTAACTTCATAATCAGCCTTTCTATTTTCTTTGCCCAATTTTTCAACTTTACAAGCACACTAAACTAATACAATAAATTCTTTTAAATCCAATATTTCGACCAGAAGTTCAATATCTTCGTTCAGCCCGTCAACAAATCACTTGCATATTATCTCTTCAGTCGAAACATACTCTCGAGCATATTTACTTAACCATACAAATTCTCTCTCATACTGGGTTACGATCATGCGGTCTTGTTTCAGTTCTAAAACATCATTATGCTTTTAATCCAGAAACCGTTGACTGATGTACTTTTTTCAGAACCCGGTCTGAAAGAACTCCTAGGTGACTCACTCTCTTGGCACCACAGATATTAATGTATTCCACCACTGGTATGCAGTGTCTCCCAAAAGAGCTATAACACACATTAAACATTCAGCCGATGTGCAGGAAAGTTCATCGAACACTCGTATCTTATTTTCAAACCAAACATCTGCTCTCTCAAGATCATAATCACCATTAACCCTGAACTCATCAGCCCCATACTTACAAATTTTATCGACTGGCTGCTTAGTCAATCGTATTGGATCAATAACTTGAGGAACTGCGGGGATTGATTGAGGATTTGGTGGGGGTGGAGGTTGTTGAACAGCTGGATTTATCCGAACATATTAAGTGAACCACTCCTTCATCATCTCGAAAAAGGCTTCTTTAGCTTCACCTCCCTGACTGGCCACCACGGGTCTAGAATTAGATGGCACTATCCCTTGAAAGGGAGCAGGCGCATTACTCTCAACCTCATCAGCTATAGCTTGATTAGGACCATTTACTATACGAAAACACAGTTTATGTTGTCAAGAATCATCATACTATCATAGAGTATATATATGGCATGTATAGCTAGACTCTCACGCACGCTACGTTAGTCCTAGAATCGATTAAACCGTAGTTCTGATACCAATAAATGTAACACCCCTCACCGTATTCAACGTTGAAATAGTGTTTCGGAGCATTATTGGACTTACAAAACTTTTAAATACACATTTCACATATAATTCATCAATTCAAATACAATTTAATCACAGCCAATCATAGTGTCCCTCAAACGAGCCTATGAGGCCTTAAACATACTTTAGAAGTGGTTCGGGACTAAACTAATAACATATGAAAATTTTAAAAACTTAGAAAAATTTCAACCATACAGTGATCACACACTCGTGTGAACAGACCGTGCGCCTCACATGGCTTCAGACACACCCGTGTCTCAAGCCATATGGAAACAGGGCATACATACTGACTTGAGTCACATGACCGATCACATGTTCGTGTATCTAGGCCGTGCCAAATCTATAGGGTATACTGACTTCTACCACACGGCCAGTCACACGCCTGTGTGTGGGACCGTGTAGAGTATACTGACTTCAATTCAAGTTCAACATCAAGGGACACACGGCCGTGTAACATGACCGTGTGTCATACCCGGTTGAGACACACACCCGTGTCTCTACCGTGTGGATAAAAATAGACTATTTGCTAAGCCATCTTGCCACACATTTTCCACATACCTAACCAAGTTCAAATAGTTCCATTTCAAGACACAAATAAGCAGCCAAAAGTCATCAATCAAAGTTCAAATCATACCAATTCTTTACCATTAATACAAATAACAAATATACCACAATTTGCCATATAATTTCATACCTAATTCACATATACCATTCAATTAAGTAAACCATTCCAAACATGCATTATTCATTCAACCTCAATCACTCATTATAGGTCAATTACCAAACTCAAATTGGAACCATTTGCACATATATAAACATCATGAAGTTCATCATTTTATGCCAACTCAAATGGCCAAAATACATATCCATCAAGCATACCAAAATGGCACAAGCCTATACATTCCATATATACACACTTCAAAAGTATCAAAATAGATGTCCGATAGTATGACAAAGTCTCTGACGATCCACGGATCCAAGCTAGCCTCGTAAAACTATAAAATATCGAAAATTAAACAAAGTAAGCTATAAAGCTTAGTAAGTTTGTATGTAAATATGAAATAATCACAACAATCATTAGCATTTCAAAATGGATAACATGATTAACATTTAAAGCATCAAATAATGGACTAAAATAATGTTTAAAATATCTTAACTCGTAAGTTCTCAACTTCTTCTATCTCGTCATATGTATAGTTTTCAATACATACCTGTACCGGTACATATCTATTTATCACCAACTTTCTTGCCAAATCACTTCAAGCTTATAAATGCTTACGATACAAGTACTTCAATTTTCCAATGCCATAGTCCAACTATGGCCTTACACATACATTGCCAAGGCCTTACTGTGGTCTTACATTCACATGCCATAACCCGATTATGGTCTTATTATCCGATTTGCCATAGCCTAGCTATGGTCTTGTTCAGCATCTCATTTACTTTAACCGTACATTAAATTTTGTAATAGCCCGATTTTGGGCTCAGTCAGAACGGTGGTTTCGAGACCGCCAATCTGAATACAGAGAATTTTTTTATTATTATTTTAGAATTATAGCATGTTTATATTAGTGCATGAAAATTTGGTGCAGTAATTTTAGCAGTTTCATGCTTAATTGTGAAAAAGTGACTAAATCGCATAAAGTGCGAAAGTCCTATTTTGATAGCTAAGGGTGTTAAATAGCTAGAGAACCAAAATTTGGGGACTTTAAAGGGCAAATAGACCCTTGGACAACTGATGGCCGGCCATAGGAGACAAAAGATAGAGAAATTCAAGATTAGGTGGAAATTTAGTAATTTATTTGACCAAAATGAAATAAAATAAAGAGAAAAGATATCATCTTTTTCCCTATCTCATTCTCATGAAAACCCTAAAAAGCACTATTTTGTAAAGTTTGTAAAAATAGGTAGTAAAGTTGTGAAATATTGGGAATTTGGGGTTGTCATAAGAGAAATAAATGGTCGGTTAGGCTTGGCTAATAAGGAAATTTGATAAAAAATTATTTTCAAGTACAGGGGTAAAATGGTCATTTTGTGAGAGTCTAGGGACAAAATGGTCATTTTGACCAATTATAAACTGTTGAGTACCTAGATCAATAAAATGATTAAATTTGTGAATTTTTATCATTATAGATCAAGAATTACAAAATCCGAACCTAGACCGAGGTAAGGCCAAGCAAGTAGATTAAATCAACTAGTCGCCACATTTTGAGTACCGAGGTAAGTTGCATGTAAATAATAAAACTACATTGTTAGTACATGTCTTTGAATTGATATAGCATAAATTGCTTGTTTGTGGAAATAATTTTGAATGATGAATATTAAGATAGTAGAACTCTCGCTCGAACCTTTGGAAATATATCGGATATTCATGCCATGACATTCGGGTTATTTATGTGCTAATGTAAGACATGTTTGGGACATGCATTGGCCTCTAGATATAAGCCAGTGTAAGACATGTCTGGGACATGTATCGGCCACATTACGAGAGCCAGTGTAAGACATGTTTGGGATATGCATTGGCCTTTAGATATAAGCCAGTGTAAGACATGTCTGGGACATACATCTCAGTGTAAGACCATGTCTAGTACATGGCATCGGCACGGATATGTGAGTGCTGGTGTAAGACCATGTCTGGGACATGGCATCGGCCTCAATTTCAATAGTCAGTGTAAGACCATGTCTGGGACATGGCATCGACTTAATGGATGAGCCAATGTAAGACCATGTCTGGGACATGGCATTATACCCTATATTTAAGGCTTAGTGAATATCCTATAACATTCCAAATGGTTCAACAGTGAGAGTTACAGTTTGAGTTAAACGAGAAAAGTATAACCATGTTGTGATGGTACAAGTACCTATTTGAAATATATGATATGTGAGCTCAATATATGCTATGTGAATTGTATTGGATAGCGATGAGTAAGTTGTGCTTTTGCCTACTTTTGTATTATGAGCATGTTAACAAGTTGTAAAGTTGTTATATTTTAATTATATGAAGCTTACTAAGCTTTATGCCTACTCCTTCTTTTTTCCATTTTCTTATAATGCCGCCTAACTAGCTCGAGGATTAATAGACGTCGAATGCGTCGATCACACTATCAGCTGAAGCACTCGGTATAATTAGATTTATTATTTTGAATATGGCATGTATAGGAACTTAGACTTTTGAGTTTTGTTTCATTGTTAATTGGCCAAATATGATGGCTTACTTTAGCATTTGATTCATTTTGTATAAGGCCATGAAAAATGGCTAATATTGAAAGTTGTTACATGAATGCAAGATAGTCTTTCATGAATGTGAAACTGTTGGCATGTTTGAATATATGAAATGTATATAAGCTTTAACTATGGTTGTTTGGTTGAGAAATCATATTAAGTTAGATTTTGATATATTGGTTGGCATTAGATTGTGTTTCAGGGTGGCAAAAGGCTTAGTAGATAGCCTCATATTGTCCACACGGGTAGACACACGGGCATGTGTCTAGGTCGTATGTGACACACGGCCACCCCTATGGGCATGTTGTCCGGCCGTGTGTCCCCTGCACGTAAAAATTGCAACTCAGTATGCATGGTAGTAAACACACGGGCAGAGACACGGCCGTGTGTCTCAGCCGTGTGAAGGGCATGGCCTAGCACACGGGCGTGCGCCTTAGCCGTGTGACCCTTAAGGATTGCTGACGTCAGAAACAGAATGTCAAGGTTTTCGAACACGGGCGTGTCGTGGCCGTGTGAGGGACACGGCCATGGACACTGGTGTGTGCCAGGCCATGTGAAAACCCTTGTAGGTTCGAATTGAAAAATAAATCTACATAGGTATGAGACACGGGCATGTCCCTAGATGCTTAGGCCATGTGAATCACACGGGCCATCAGCACGGCCATGTTATAATGACCACACGGGCATGTTGCCCTTCCACACGGGTGTGTGCCCTATTTCAAGAGTCATTTTATTAAGTCAGTTTAAGGACCCGAGTTGGTTCCGAATGGTTTCCAATGAAATTTTGAGGCCTCGTAGGCCCACATTAAGGAGTTTAAACAAGGTTCGAAAAAGTTTTAAATTTAATCAAATCTTGGTGACTCGGAAACGTTTGAATGCATGTGTTTAAGATTAGTAACGCCTCGTATTCCATCCCGACATAGGGCACGGGTGTGGGGTGTTACAAATTTAATATCTCCACATTTATCTATTATAAATACTATCTCAATTTTATCCATCAAATTAATATATACACATTTAAGTTCAGTTATACAAACTTACCTCGTATACGGAAATAACAGAACAAACTAACTATTCAATTACTTTACTTTTTCCCCAATCTAAGTCTGAATTCCTCTTTTCTTGATCTATAAGTAATCAAAATCAACTTATTTATTCTTCTATTTATTCAATTCAATCCAAAATACATATTAAGGCTATTTTACACATTTGCCCCTAAACTTTCACATTTTTACAATTTAGTCCATATTACAAAAAATCACAAATTCATGCAAATTCATAATAAACCCATGCTAGCTGAATTACCATAATGCCCCTAGAAGCCCATAATTTCTATTTATTTCACATTTTAACCACTAACTTTACACTTTTCTCAATTTAATTCCTATTTTGCATTTTCATCAAAAATCACTTTACAAAACATAGATTCAACAATGGAAACTCTCAAAATCTTTAAAAATTCCAAAATTAAAGGTACGGGTGAGCTAGATTACGAAGCAATGATCTTAAAAACGTAAAAATCATCAAAAATCGAGCTCAAAATACTTACCAATTAAGTTCCCAATTGACTGAACCCTAAAATGAATAAAATGTTTTCTTATTCTTCAATATTCGGCCAAAGAAAGATGATAATGAAGTTTAATTTTGGTTTTTTTTTAATTTAATTAACCATTAATAATCAATTTACTTATTTAACCTTTAAAACTTTTAATAATTACACCAAATGCCATGTCACTATCATCCACTATCATACTAATGGTCTATTTGCCACTTAAGTACCTCAACTTTAAGGTTCTTTAGCTATTTAATACCTTTAGCTAATAGAACAACACTTTTGTACTTTACGCGATTTAATCATTTTTTTTTCCGAATTAAGCATTTAAACGGTAAAATTTCTTTACGAAACTTTCACGTAATTAATCTATCATGCTGTAGACCTTATTAAAATAATAAAATAAATATTTTGACTTTGGATTTGTGATCCCGAAACCACTGTTTCGATTTGACTAAAAACAGGCTATTACTACTCTCCTCCTTTAGGGATTTTCATCCCTGAAAATCCTACGTTTTCTCATAGCATCCTCAGGTTCCCATGTAGCTTCTTCAACCCCGTGTCGATGCCATAATATTTTCAGTAATGTAATTCTCTTATTTCTCAGATCTTTGATCTCACGAGCTAAAATTCGAATCGTTTCTTCAGCATATGACATATCAGACTGAATTTCAACCTCAGTCGGGGAATCAGATCGGTATCATCGAATCATCACTTTAATATTAAATTTAATAAAATACTATTTAGATAAACATTAAATTTAATTTAATATTAAACTGTTAAAATAATATTATTTTTAAAATAATTAATCTAAAATCAAATTCTCAGTTGGAATTCTAGTAGGAATGTAACTCTTCCACTACTCAACCACCGACGACCAATCGCCGCCGGCCACCGGGACGTTACCATCGCCAGCAACCAACACCGCCATGTCCAATGATAAAGGTGCGACACCCTTACGGCACCCTGAGCTGGTTCAGTCTGGGTCAATGATGATCAGACCGATTCTATCTCACCACCGGTTGGACCGTCGGCTCAGTTTCACATACCAGGCTTGGTTCGACCAGTTTTTGGATCTTGTTCTCAGTTTTGGGCTCCTGGGCCCAATTTACAATCTCATGTCCAAATTTCAAGTTCACAATCTCAGTTTTAATTGATTTGATTAATTTAATTTTACTTGATCAAAATTAAATTTTCCAAAAATCACTTAGATTTTTCAAATTAATTTTTCAAGAAAATTCTTTAATCAAATTCTCTAGTTGAACAATTCTTACAACCACCAAATTTAATTCCACAACAAATAAATCAACTCAATTAAATTATTTTCAAAGTTGTAGAATTTTCTTTTGATTCAAATGCAGTCTGATCGAGCTTTTGTTGATTTAGTGGAAGGACTAATCAGACATATACAATTAGGCTTTAGTGATTGTAATTATGTCCAGAAACATCGCTTTGATAATTCGCAATTACTTAATCATAGAGTCAGTCCACAAGAAGTACCATGATTGAAAATCCATTATCGTATACTCTTTACGAAAGTAATTCATCCAACTACTTTTTCCAATGACCTCATCATGTGTGTGTTACCCTCATATGATATCCTTGATTACTTTGAGTTAAATCTATTTGCTCAATACAATCCTATTTTATCTCATTATCAGCATTGTGTCCTCTTAATGATTAATATGATCACTGTTAACAAATGATTGTGATAAATTACTCGTTCGAGAACAAACAATTCGTGGCCATGTTCCAAATTTATTAATCCACACAATGCCAATGAGAGGATATCATTAACTCTTTAATTGAGCTATGAATTCCACTGTTGCTAGTAAATCCATGCCATACACAAGTCATGTACCCAACATACCAGCTATGGGCTTGATCATGTTTAGAGCATAAGCCTCCACTTATACCAAAGCACATGAGTTGCATATGCATGGTTAGTGACTAACTCAGGATTTAGGTAAATCACACCATGAACGTCACAAATGAATTTAATTCACAAATGCATTCAAAATTAATTCATATTGGATCCAATCCAATGTATCATTCTACCAATGAATACATCTATGTCTCTACTCGTCGAGTCAACTCTCTGGTAGCCAAGACTAGTCATCTCCCTAATTGAAATTGCAGACGGCATAATAATCCTTCTCAGTGTTTGAATCAAATGCTCACTTTGATTCTTTTATAGGATTACAGACTCATTTAGATTATCTACAAAAGTAAGTTGTATTTCTCGCAATGTAAACGTTCTTTACAATGCCACTTATCTTTAGTTTGAACTTTAAACAATCAATGAGCTAATATTTGATTGTCACAATTTCGCTCTGTATGCAAAATATAAAAGACAGAAAATACAAAAGACATAATAGTGAAATTTGAAATTAATTTTATTTATTTATTCATTGTTTAAATAAATAGAAAATAGTTACATGTTTACTACAATATGGGTACATTTCCCAACAGTGACACCCCTAACCCAACCCAGTCATCAAACCCGAGCTACAAGATGCTATGACAAAAAACAGAACATATAAAATTTTTATATACACTTAACTAACAAGATTTCATATAAACACCTCCATCGATCATGTTTCATAGCATTCATATTCAATTCAGGTCTCAAACGAACCTACGAAAGCCTTTAAACGAACCCGATAACATGTAAGGACGTAATTGTAAACTTTACAAAAAGTATAAAAATCTCAATAAATAAGGGTCACACAGTCGTGTGGTTAGACCATGTGACAAATTGATATCATGTATAACAGGGTCATACAACCGTGTTGACAAGCCCTGTAACAGACTGAAGCTGTATGGACCTAAATGCAAAATTTCTAATAAAGGTCACACAACCGTGTCCTAAATAGTGTAACAAGTTGAGGCCGTGTAAGCTGGAGTCACACGATCGTGTATCCAAACAGTGTAACTCTCTGAGGCTATGTACATCAATTGTTACCCAAAACATACAGACCATACAACCATGCCACATGCCTATGTGTGGCATATGACCGTGTGTCAGATTGTGTATACCTAATAGAACCTTTTCAAACAAGATACATACCCCTAGTTCACTTGAACCATAAGCAAGCATTAAACCATCCCTCAACCTATTCAAAAACATTAAAAATATGCCAAAACACAACTTAGATCATCCATTCTAAGTGCCTAACCAATATGTCACAATTGACACTTCAATTCAACCATTTACATTCAAGCATTCATCATCATTCATACCACAATTCTCATACCTAAACATTTTCATATGATCATCATTTCAAATACCAATATGACATCAAGCAAAGTTCACCAAATGACCAAAACATAGTTACCAATTCATATCAAAACATGGCACACATCTTGAAGCTTAACATTGAACATCATTTTAACATTCATGTAACCATTTCAAATCACAAACTTATGAATACACATTTGTAACCAAAACACCTATTTACATGCCACTTAACCTATCCCAAAATGATTAAAAATCTACCAAGTTATTGAATAGATAGTGTGAGCTCTGACTTAATTTCCAACTGACCACGTAATTTTGAATGATCTATAAGAAAACAAACATAGCAAATGTAAGCATACACACTGCTTAGTGAGTTCGTACATAATTTAACGTAACTTACCGATGTTAATATAAATTAAGCATTGAACACATAACTATATAATTAGGAAACATGACATTATTTGATATCTTATGCACATCACAAACCCAACAAGGTTAGTTTCTTCACAATTGAATATAAAACATGATTTATGCCTTTATACCATATACAAAGCTAACATACACGGCTCATTTAACACTATTTACTTTCTTATTCATTTGTACCATCATTTCCATTTTATAAACCATGTTTTCACTCATTGAACTATAGAGAAATAATGTCGGATACACGAGATAAAAAGGCTCACACGAGCTATGGGTCAAGGTGGTAACTTTACACGATGCTACTCACACAAGCTGTGAAGAATCCACAACAAATTCAGGACCATGGTCATCGAAAATGTAACATCCTTAAAACCCCATTGGTAGAAAATAATATGAGATAGATTCTTCGTGAAGTAAGATGTAAAGAAAGTAAAGGATAATGGATGTTATAGAAAAATAAAATAAGAAATTCAATTAAGTAAATTATAATTTTAAACCCTATTATTAGAAATAATGAATGAAAAATAATAATAATAATACGATGATCTATTAGTTTAATAATACAACTAAAGCGATGTGTTAAGTTTGTTGAACTATTAAAGTTTACTATGACCATCAAGTAAAGGTGAGAAGAGACTACTTAACTTTAAATAGAAATTAGTAAGTTAGAATATCCTAAAATTGGTATTAGAGGTCATGGAGTGGTATAGTAAGTTATATGTTAGCGGTGTAATGCGAATTAAGTGAAATGTATATTGTGGTTAAATAATAGAAGGTCAAGATTTATGTCAAAAATTAGAAGGTTATATGAAGGTTATAGATAACTGATAGATTGAAAATATATACAAGAATACATGAATTTGTGAAGAAACGAAAGAAAGAAAATTATATGAATTAGAAGGATAAGTAAAATAAATTCAAGAGACCAAAGAATTTAGAAGCAAGTACATTATTGGGATAAAGAAATTTTAGAGATATGATCACAAGGGAAAAGGATATCAAGGCAATAAAAGGAAGTAAGGAAATAATTAAATTTATAGTTACTAAAACTAAGAAAATTTCGAGAAGGAAATTTTATTTAGGGAAAAATGTTTATAATGCCCTAAAATCATCATCCTAAATTTTGTAAAGTGGTATATTCAGAAAGTGTATAATTAAATTTTCAAGTAAATGAAATAAAGTATATCAATGTTAGTAGAGGAAGGTATTAGGTAATGGAGAAGGTCCAAAATAAATGAATAAAATATAAAATAAAATATATAATATTATATTGTGAGATATAAATTTGAGGTGTTGACTAAATTATGAAGAAGTGAAAAGTGATGGGGTCATAGTGTGAATATTCAAAAGTTGAGAGGTTAAAGTGTAAATTTAAAAAGTTAAAGGACTAAAAGTGAAAATAACCAAAAGTGAAAAGGACAAGTGGAAATATAAAACTTGGCCAAGGGCAAAATGGTCATTTAGCAAAACAATAATAAATAAATAATTTTGAGAAAATTACCAAAATGCCATTGGATATATGGATGAATTATGACCATTAGATTTGCTTAGCGTTGAAGTATAAAATATGGGTCATTGGATTGTAATCATGATGTTGGTGGTATTTTAAATAATATATTAATAATAAATAAATTCAATATTCTGATAATATTTTAATAATAAAATGGTACAATAAAAAGGGAGGAAAGATGAATTTTCTTTATCCTTGTCTCCCCAATGTGAATGGCATATAGAGGGTAAAAAATATTTCCTTCTTTTACAATTTGGTCCTTGATTATTCAATTTCACTATTTCACCCCAAAATCATAAGAATTTCTATGAGCTTAAAGAGGAAAATGGAAGTAAAGATCTTAGAGAGTATGTTCATCAACTTAGAAGCAAGAAACAAGTAGATGGAAGTGAAGGAAAATAGATGGAAAGAGAAGGGTAGTGATGAAGTTGAAAAAGAAATGGAAGAGAAGCAAAAGAGAAGAAATTCTTGTCAAAAGAGGTAAGTTTTCAAATTAACCTTACTTGTATTTCAATAGATTGAGTTAAAGATGTTTTGAGTGAGATGTATGAAACTTATATTTAATCTAAATACTAGAAATAGAAAGTATTTGATGAAGAATAGAAACTTAAAACACTAAATTAGAAAGAGATAATGTGATCTGTATGGTGAAAAGTACTAAGATTAGGAAATGACTATGTAATATACACATAAACATAAGTGATTAAATTGTATAGTATTCAAAAGTATGGCAATTATGTGTGATTGAATGAAAGATAGTGCAAAAACCATGGAAAAGAAAATATTTTCATTAAAACAATTTGGATAGTAGCAGTGACCTAAATTTTAAAATTCACCAAAAAATTATACAAATTTATTTAGAGATTAATTTAAATACGAAATTAAAGCTTATTGAGTCTAGTTTCATATGGAAGAAACAGTAAAAGAAATTGAATTTTATATTTTGAGATATATTAGTTTTTGTGAAACAAGGTCGGAGTGGATTTGGGTTCCCCTATGTTGAATTTGGAAAATCATCAAAAATTGTAAAAAAAAATTATTATGGGTTTAAATTTATATGTAAATTATTAATGATTCTATTTTCAAGAGAAATAAATGGAAACATTATCTGAATCCCGTACTAAGAGATAATTAATTTTTTGTCAAGAAAGGTTGAAGCTGTCAAACAGCAGAACAGGGGCAAATTTGAAGAAATTACTGTACTGATTGGCTAAATTATAACTTTTAAAATTTTTATGGTAAAAATATATTTGAGTCTAGTTTCAAAAACATCAAGTGAATCTTAATTCGAATTATGTAGCTCAAGAAATAAATAATTTAGTGACTATGACTCAAGTGGATAGCTTTGATATGAACACATAAGTAAATAGTAGAATTATAGATAATGTTACATATAAGCATGTTATATACTAAAAGCTAAAGATTCTAATAAATATAGAGGAGGTGGAGGAATATATATATATATATATATATATATATATATATATATAGTAGAAGAGTTTGAAATGTTTCAAATGGTTGTAGCGATGAAATGATTAATACATGTGAGTATTTTAAACAAATTAATAAAATAATAAGTGAATAATTATTAATTGATGTGATATTGAAATCTTTGTTAAATTTTTAAGACAAATTAAATTGATTGGCACAATTTAAAATAAATATGAAATATACAAAAGTGGGTAAACTACTTTTGAAAGTGCAAGTCCTCCAATGGTCTTATTTGCAAAAGTTTACTATTTGTGTTAATTTTATAAACTCTGTTATCTTTGATTGAATGTAATGTTTTTATAAGGACTTGACATTAGAAATAGATGTAAGTAAATGATATGTAAAATAAAGTGGCGTTATGACATCTGAATACGATTAAGGTAATGATATAAAAAATAAATAAAATAAACGTGGAATTTGTTGGAAAATGGAGACGAGGTCACGATGACAAGTTTGCCATGTCACAACGTGGAACCCCCAACGTCGCGACGACAGTTCAATTTTATTTTATAAACTTTACGATTTGGTATTTGATCAATTGTGGATGTTTTAATTAACTCCTTTAACTCATAAATAGTTTTTTCATAAATTCAATTATTACTAAAATGAGTTAATGATATACATTTATTATATAATATGATAATTTGATCTAAAATTTTCAGTAGTTGCTCCGGCAACAAATGTGATATCCTGGTGTCTTGACTCGGCGATCGGGTTGGGTAGGTGTTATAGGTAAAACATCCAAGACCAGTACCCGAGATGATAATAACCAGTGGTGGAGCCAAGAGGGGTTGACAGGGGCCCTAGGCCCCCCTAAAATGGAAAATTTTCAATTTAGGCCCTTTATAATTTATAGGATTTTAAATTAGTAATGGTAAAATTGTACTTTGGCCCCCCAAAAAAAGATAAAATTTTGATTTAATCCTCTAAAACTTATAAAGATATAGACTATTAAAATGGTAAAATTAAATTTTTACTATTATAAAAATATACAATTTAATTTCGCCCCCTCCCAAAAAACTTTTCTAGCTTTGCCACTGGTAATAACCCTAATGACATGTCATTTGTATCCTAGTCGTTCACTAAGTTCTTATAGGCCTTAATTCATATCCATTTTCTTTCAATTCTTAAACATTATTACATACGCATAAATTCAACTATATAAATTCCCATTTTCAATCACATACATCGTCTATACCATACTTCAAACTTTTAGTCAATTGAGCATTCAAAATTATTTCTCTATAACTAATCAATGCAAGCTATACATATATACCAAACCACAAGACAATTATAATTCAAACTAGTCATTATACGAACTTACCTAAACAGAAACAGCAACAAACACGACACCGATTGATCTGCTTCTTGATCTATACTATAATTTAATTTAATTATCAACTTCAAATGTTTATAAAGTATAACTTTATGCATATGACTATTTGTTTAACATTTTACAATATTTTCTAAGCTTTTACATTTTATTCAATTTAGTCCTTAAATTCAATACCTTTATAACTTTCACATTTAAACCACTTCAAACCATTTTCAATTCCATCCTTAGATAACCCTTTAAAACCAAAAATTATAGAAATCTCAGGCTAATTTTAGAAATTTTCCATTTTAGTCCCTAATTCAAAAACTAACCACCATCTCTTTACAAATAAGTCTTATTTCCTAACAAAGTTCCAAACTCTACCATTTAACATCCAAATAAAATTCCAAACAACAATGGTGACTTTTAAAATATTTAATAATTTTATAAAATAGTCTTTAAGCTAGCTAGATTAAGCTACAACGATCTCAAAAACATAAAATTTACGAAAATCATCTTTGAAATTCATACCATGCAATGACTGATTGTTTTCTTGAAGCTTAACAATGGCTTCTCCTTCTTCTAGTTGTTTATTTCAATGGTGTAAAAAAAATAAGAATATGATACCATTTTGTTTCTTTTTACATTTTAACCATTAAAAATTGAATTATATTTTAACATTGTTTTAGAGAAAATAAACACCTAACCATCCACTTCCTAGAAAAGTAGGCAAATTGCTAATTTTAACTTTAAACAACCATTAATCAATCTACTTAACTAAAAGAAGTAAATAGAAATTAACTTTTTTGGTTTTACGATTTAGTCTTTTTTTCCTTAGTTGAACAAACAAACATCAAAATCACTAGACCAAACTTTAATATGACACTCTATTATATTCGTAAATATTAATTGGTAACATTTACGAATTCACTTATCAGAATTGTGGTCCCAAAATCATTGTTTCTAACACCACTAAAAATCGGGTTATTACACAAGGTCTCCCTTAAAGACTTATATAAAGGAGACAAATAGCACAATAATAGCACAGCCTGATCTTTATCATCTATCTTAACCTCGACATTCTTTAGATCATTCAAGAGAGCAACAAATTCACTGATGTGAGCCCTAAGGTACGCACTTTCGGCTATACGAAACGTGTATAGGCATTGTTTCAACACCAATCAATTAGCCAGAGACATTGTCATGTAAAGGGTGTCTAACTTTCTTCATAAGCCGGACGTCATTTTCTCCATAAGCACCTCCTGCAACACATTGTTCATGAGGCACAACTGAATTACAGACAAAGCCTTCTCATCAAGCTCATCTCATTCTGATTTATTCAAATCTACGGGCTTTTTCCCTATAATGACCTTATTTAGGTCGTTCTGAACCAATGTTGTTGTCATCTGAACTTGCCATAAACTAAAATTTATGATCCTATCAAACTTCTCGATATCGAATCTCATTGCCGCCATCTCTGAACAGGTTGATTACAAAATCCTAACCAAGCTTTGATACCAGTTTGTTAGGATAAACCTGAATAAACGACAAACAAGAAAATTAGAAAAGACCAAACACAAATATTTATGTGGAAAAAATCTTTCAAATAAAGAGGATAAAAAACCATGGGCAAAGGAGACTTCACTAAATGAGCAAATAATTGAATAGTACAAGATGGAGATAATTAAAACAAACTCTAACCCAAAATACAAAACTCTCTGGCTAAAACATAAAAGCCCCTCAAAACTCTCTCAAAGCTTTCTCTTAATCTTTTATCTTGATCTTGATGTTATGAAGATATCTACTCTAGGGTTACTAATTAAGGCCCTTTTTATAGGCTAAGATTAGAGTTCTAATTTGACTAAAATATCTCTGGAATAATCAGAGTTTAACAGGGAAAAGTAACTATGTTGAAAGTCTAATTACGCAGCTACTTTGAGATAGAATTTGTCACGTTGTTGAAACGTTGCGTGATTCCTCATCGCAATGTCACCCCTGCTTTAACTCAGCTTTGACTCTAGTCCCAAAAGGTGACAATGTTGGGCAAGATATGGGGAGTTGAATGTTGTTTGAACCGCATCAGTCGATTTGATCAGTTGGACTAGGAATCAATTGGGACATCAATTTGAAAAGGAGTTTTAAGCTGGCTGATTCGGGAATTAGTATTGACCAGTTAATAGGATAAAAAGTCGGTTGCAATGAATTTTTTTAATTTTTTTAATTTTTAATATTTTTTTAATAGAACCAGTTGAACCGAAAAAATAATGATCTGATTGGTTCGACCATCAATCCAATTTTTAAAACATTGGCAAGCTGCTGATTAAATCTAGATCTGGATAATGCTTTTTTCTTACTTTTAAGTTTGATCAAATTCAAATTAAATTTTATTTTTATAATTAATGCTAGGTTTGGTTGAAGTGTTATTTTCTCCACATGTTTTAGTCATTAGTTATAGTTCATAATTGGTAATTTTAACCACTTACATGACTTGTTTGTAGCAAAAAGAAGGAAAAATTTTCTCTTATTTTGAAGAGATCTTATTTTTTACAAGAGTTTTTACTCATCTTTCTAATTGCATATTTAAATCTATACTAATTTCTTTCTAATTGCATATTTAAATCTATACTAATTATCTTAATTTTATGTCTAACTATTTTAAAACACGTGTTAAATATATTTTTACTCATATTATTAGACTAATAACCACATACTTTCAATAAATTCAATATTTTCCTTAATCGCTTGTTAAAAATTTAGCTAGATCTCAAAACAAAAACATCTTATAATATTTGAAAACTTAAGCACCATAATAAACTGACTCCATCCATAATTTACAACATATGAGAAAATATGCTTTCACTTAAGCTAAAGTTGAGAGTTTTACAAGTTTATAAGTAGAGATTACATTAATTAATATGATTAAATAATATTTTTATTATTATTTAATAAGCTAAGTCAAACTATTGTTGCTGTCAAAAAACTTAAAAGGTATATCATCCATATCACCACACTTGTCTTGGTACAAATTACGGTATATCATAGCTATACTGTTATTTTACCTGAAAGGCTAATATAGAAAAGAAAAGTATAGTTGTTGAAATTCCTTGGTAGACAACATTAAATTTTGTTTAGGTTTAAATATATTAGTTATACTATACGTTGATAATAGTAGTAGAATTGATCGCAAAGCAATAAGAATATAGATTTTACGTGGAAACCTTTATTAAAAAAACTATAGATAGAGAAGAATAAATTCACTAATGTTGAAAAATAATAATACAAGAGATTTTCAACTACAAATGTTGTAAAGGTTAAACAATCATTTTATAATCAATGTCTAATAAAAGAAGTATAGTCCTATACGAATTCAACTTGAGCGGCAAGATTCGTACCGCTGAGGAGTGGTGGATGGGGATCTATGGTGGCCTACAGCCTCAAACCTTCACTCTCACATATCCACAATTTTGTCTCTCTATTTTATTTCTTTAATAAGTGAGTTGCACCTCGAACTTTTCAAGTCAAATCAAACGAAATTCGAGTCACACAACTCTAATATTTTAAAATTTAATCTTTATATTTTAATTTTAAGATTTTGATTTTCTCTATATATTTTTAAAAGAACTTGTCCTTCCACCACCTTTAATCCAATTTTGCGGTCAATTGTGAATGTGGCAATTATTAGAAAAGATAGAATAACTCTTGTAGTCTTCATCCTTTATAGTTTTATTAATTCGATCTTTGGTCTTTGAAAATATTTTAAAAATTTTTAGGTAGTATTTGGGAACTAGTATTTGAGAATTTGGATTTGGATTTCAAAGATAATGCAAATTAAGCAGTAAATAATTTAAAAATATAATATTAATGATCATTTCTCAAATTCATGAATTTGTTAAAACTCGTTTGGTAATGAATTTCAAATCTTTGAAATATTTTTAAATTTGATAAATATATGTTTTATATTTTTTAATAATATTATATCGAATCTCAATTAATTTATTCACTTCATTCTTACTATTTACATCATAATTGAAACACAAATCTAAGTTTAAAGGATATAAGACTATTATTTTTATATTTTAATGGAAAATCTTAATAAATTAAAAACTTCTATTTAAAAATTAAAAAAAAACCCCAAGGTTTTGCAAATCATTAAAGTTTCCATCCTCATTATCTTCAGAACTCAAAATCATTAAATTAAAAATTATTGAATGCAAACAGTAAATCATTAGAAATTAATTAAAATGCACAAATATATTTGTTTTAAAAACAATCGAGAAGAAATTGGGAGGTTTTTTACCTAAAAATATTTAAAAAATTAAATATCTAAATAAGTTGTCAGCTAAATTATATATTAAAATGGTATGTTTTTTGAGTCGCGCCTATCTGACAGGCGCAACTCATTTTTTTAATATTAATATATATATATATATATTTCGTTTAATAAAATATTATTAATTTTTTACCGGATCAGTATATGACCCAGGTATAGATACGAAAATGGTATATATGTTGCGCCTATCTGACAGGCGCAACTAGTTGAGCCTATCTGACATGCATAAATGATGGGGCCTACAGGCACGTTTGGTGCTTCATTTTTTCCCTATATATACCCCCTAAAAATCAAATGAGCAACAGACATAAAATTTAGCAGAACGGAAGTAAGAAGATAGGGAGAAGTAAGAAAGATAAGGAATTTTAGTTTTTTTTTAAATGGAATGTAGAGTTTTTTTAGTAATTTTATTATTTGAAAGTTATTTTGTTAGGTTATTAATTTTTTTAGCTTCTAAATGAAAAATTTTACATTAAAAATTTTATGTAACTTTTTTACTATTCGAAACTGTTTTGAGAATTTTGAATTTTTTTTAACAGATCTAGTATTGAAGATGGAGAATCTGTTTTTCGTATACGTTTATTTCGATGGAGAAATTTTGAAAACAGTCGTGGGATGTATATTTGAATGTCGCAAACAAGTAGCAATGAGATTTAATAGAAATATCTTGTTTGATGATATGAAGGAAAAAATTAGTGAAAAAATTTATAGATGTTGTGATAGAAGGATCTCAAAACTTTTCTACAAGTTTTTAATTTCGACGGATCCCATAAAATTCACTGAAATAGAACTTATAGACGATGAAGACGTGGAGACAATGGTCGCTCTTTATTGTGGGACTCGGAGCAACCAAAATACACCGATACAATTATTTGCTGAGTTAGCTGGTGTGGAGGCAACTGAAGATCTCACTCCATTAGGTGAAGAAGATGGAGCTCAAGAGTCGTGTATGGTGGTTCTGATATCGTACGTTGGTCAAACAACTATACACGGGATCGACATTGATCTTAATGCTGCATCCGAGACTGATGTGGTTGGTGATAATGTATACCATAGTAGTGATCCTTCTGATCACAAAGTTGATAGTGAGAGTGATACCGACGTGGACAAGGTCCCAGATGATATTGACGACGAATGCGTGAATGAGGATGGAAACGTTAACGCGTCGTCAGCTGGGAACCAGATTCGTCGTATTGTAATACAAAATAATCCTGGGGCACACATGTCTTGGATAGACCCCGATGCGGCACACGCAACTGAGTTCTCGAAGTACCCTAAAATACTACCAGCTCACCAGACGACTGTATATTTTGATCCTAAGGAGTTGTTCGTGGGTCAAAGATTCGAAAGTAAGGAAGAATGTGTATTTTCCATTAAGCGGTATAGCATGAATATATCAGCAGACTAAAAAGTCATCGTGTCTAAACTGACATTATTTATTGGAGAGTGTTAGAGGTCGGCGGAAGGCTGCAATTGGCGGATACAAGCTATATTTATCCAGAAGTCGTAAATGTGAGAGATACGAAAATTTGTTAGGCCTTACACATGCACTTCAACATGTATGACAGAAGATCATCAAAAACTTAATTCCAAAACTATCTGTACGTGCATCATGCCAATGGTGAAAGACATGCCGACCATTAAAGTTTCGATACTGATTGTCGAAATGCAGGCATTATTCCAGTATCAAGTATCATACCGGAAGGCATGGATAGCTAAACAGATGGCAATGGAGCAAACGAAGATTTTGATGCATCGTACAATGAGTTACAGGGATGGATAGCCACTATAAGGGAGTACATGCCGGGGACTGTCATTGAGTTGTAGATAGAACTTTCTAGACCGTTTGATCCATGTGTGCACGCTTTTCCCCACTTTAAGCCGTTTGTGCAAGTAGATAGGACCTGACTATATGGAAAATATACACAAATCCTACTTCTTGCGGTTGTTTAAGACGAAAATAGGAACGTGCTCCCAATAGTATTTACCATTATCGATAATGAGAACATAGAATCATGGGATTCTTTCTTACCAACCTGCGGAAGTATGTTATTAGCAACGATAATATTTGCATCATCTCCGATAGAGAGAAAAGATTAATTGCTGCCATTAGGCGTGCCGGTGTGCCATTAGGCGTGCCGGTGTGCCATAGTATTTACCATTATCGATAATGAGAACATAGAATCATGGAATTCTTTCTTACCAACCTGCGGAAGTATGTTATTAGCAACGATAATATTTGCATCATCTCCGATAGAGAGAAAAGATTAATTGCTGCCATTAGGCGTGCCGGTGTGCCATGGACATCCGTTTACTACATTCGGCATATTACGGCTAACTTCTAGAGAGATTAGAAGAATACAAACTGGAAGAGGCAAGCTGTGAGAATGGGTTAAGGATTACCTTATCTTTTCAATATAAGTTTTAATGTTTTAGGGAAATATTGTAACTTATCTTTTTCTTAATACATATGTAGCGCACGAGCTAGAGCCACACATTTTCCTCCAAATAATGACTCGACTTGAGAGTGACTTGGAGGGTAAAACGAACATATCTTTCCTACAGTGGTTGGGTACCACAGAGCCGTAGTAATGGGCTCAGAGTTTTGACGAGGGCTTTCGTTATAATCAAATGACCAAAAACTTAGTGGAGGGGATCAATGTTGTGTTGTTGAAAACACGACATCTTTCGATTTCATCTGTCTTCTTGGCTACATTCTACAGGTTGGCTACCTTGATGCCAAGAATAGGTCAGTAACAAGTCAACCAGATGGAGGCGGGACACGTGTTTGTCAAAGATGTCAGGGACACAATGGTTACAAACCGTTGGATGGTAAGGTCAATGACTGTAGAAGTATATTCACGATGTAATGAAACATTTCGAGATATAAAGACTATCGGTCGTCGACCCGGTATACCATCTAGGTCCTATGGAGTTGATCTCCGAAACAGACGGTGCGATTGCAAGAGGTTTCAAACACTTTATTATCCATGTGCAAATGTCGTGTCAGCTTGTGCTAACGTCTCGCTCAATGTAGAACAATTTATCGATGAAGTGTACACCCTCGAACGCACGTTGCGTGTATGGGAGAACGAGTTCCCCGTACTTCTTAACCTATCTACTTGGGAGGTTCCTCCGACGAACTTCGAGCTTATCCCAAACAAAGGGTTGTGTAGGAACTCGAAAGGTCATTAGCAATCATCCAGAATCCATAACGAAATGGACATTAGAGAGAAATTTGATGGGAAGCTATGTGGCGTATTCCGATTAGCCAGTCATAATCGAAGTAAATAGTCGCTCCGAAACTACCATGTTAGACAATCATCACAATCGGGTAGAAATTGAGATGTTGTTCATTACATGTTAAGAGGATTGAATCTAAAATTTGTCTACAATTTGTCGTAGTTAATCTAATTTGACTTACATAATTAGTATAAAGTTTATTTATTTAAATTTAAAAAAAACATAAAATTGATAAATAAAATGGCAAAAAAGTCATTACATAAATACAAAGTTGACTATTTAAACTAAAAAAATTTAAATTGATAAATAAAATGCCAAAAAATTCATTACATAAATATGAAGTTATTTATATTACAGAACCCCTTAAAATTAATGGTTTGATGATGTGGTTCTAGGGGTATATTTTTGTAAAGCTCGACGTTCACGTTGCGGGTGATTGCGGTAATCAACATTCTCTTTATCTGTATGTAAGGGTGTGCGAAACATAGATGAAAAATCATATGTCTCAAACGCCATCGATGAACTTGAGCCGAGAAGAATGGAGTACGGCGGTGGATACGGGCTGGAAGGAGTGGAATACGGTGGCGGATACGGGCCGAGAGGAGTGGAGTACGGCGGTGGATACGGGACTAAAGGAGCGGAGTATTGAGGTGGATACGGGCCGAAAGGAGCGGAGTACTGAGGTGGAACGAGCCAAGATGATTGGAATACTGAGGAGGTAGTAGGCTTAAGATCTCAAACTCTAAATGATATACGTGGCTTGATGAGCCTAAGAAATAGTCATCGCCCCCAAAATCTGGATGATAAGAACTATCCCCAGAGTGTAGTTCTGGCTCTGCCTTCAGTGCATGATGCGGATCTAAAAAGGGTTTCCCAATTCGTGTCGTATACGGAGGGACTACCATCGACCGCTCACCAAACAAAAATGGTTTCTCTATCTCACAATACCACTGTATGTACTCTAACGAGGGCTGCAGATCCAAAGCATGATCCATCTGAGGTACCCTTCACAATCGGTTGTTCTACATCGTAATATATTCTTCATGCACTTCTCCCCAATCATTTCCATACTTCCCCCTCCTGTTCATCCCCTGGATCTCCCGTCGTACTGGCAGTGTCGGGATATACTGTATGCAATCGAACTGCCGGAGTACTCAATCGCCATGATACCACTCCACTATCTGGAAATTAATAATGGGTGTGCTTATGCACCATAGGTTTAAGTGGATGTGGGCAGATGAGGGAATAACTGCGATAATTTCTGGAACCAAATATGACATGCAAATGAACTGCACAGTTAATAACATTGTTATATTAACGCGGGACGAGTGAGATAAAATAATAAAATTAAGTTTATAATGAAAAAACTTACCCCCTCTCCAGCATGATTCTCAATCATCAGACGGTATATCAGAACCGTGTATAACCTCTCGATACCCGGATTAGTGCTCCATCTACGAAAACAAATTGTTAGAACAATATAATCCGAAAAAAAGTCAACTAATTGTTATAACGAGTAAAAATTCATCACCTATTAACGAGTAGAAATATATATGATTGGTGACTAATGGATGCCAAGAATGGCATCCGGTAAAGTCCCCACGACTGTAGCAGTATGAGGCATCAGCCTATGTTCCATCGCAGAAGGATCTGTCGTCCGACAAAGTTCGCGATACAGTATGGCTAACACTGCGGACCCCTAACTGTATGAATGAGTGTTATGCAAATTGGATAATAAGGGTAAGAACATCAAGTGGACCGTACCGCCGTTTGCATACGGCATGAGTACACCCCCTATAAGGTGCATAATGTAAGCTCGAATGACCTGCATCACCTCCCATTCATTGGCAATACTCGACAAATGCTCAAAATTTGCCTTTAGCCATGAAAACCTCAAATTGGCAAATTTCCCCTCACTTGGTGAGCGACCAAGTAATTTATAGCAAATGATAGCCGGCCTAGCGATCGAACTTACGCCCGTGACTGCATTCTCGTCGGTGGGGAGCCCGAGCTGTAGTGCAACATACTCTAGAGTGATGGTGCACTCCCCGCACGGTAAATGAAATGTGTGGGTCTCTTGACGCTATCACTCGACTAAAATGGAAATCAAGTCGTATCGCAGATCAAAAGTGTGGATCAATGTCGCTGATCCGAACCTAGCTAACTCCAAGTATGGTATTAGGCGTTCATCTGGCAGAAACCCTACACTATTAACACGGCCCCTCAATACGCGGTACGGGCCTTGACATTATTAAATTAGCAAAATAGTTAATACAATACAATTTAATTCAGCAAATAACATGAGTATCAAATAAAAATTTTATTACCATCTCATTAATAGTACTTGATATGTGATTATTTTATTAATCAAAGAAGCCATTTGTTTAAATCAGTAATAAAAAATAAATTTATTTAATTTGTTTCAAAAATAAAATAAATTATTTCAAATTTCGAAACAAAACACGGTAAATATCTAATAATTTCCCATAATTTACCAACAATAAAAAATTTATGTTAGATTACAATAATAATATAATTAAAATTAATATAAACTATCTAAACTTAAAACATACGAATAATTCAATGACAATGATATATTCATGCATTAATTTTAAAATAATTATAAACACAAAATTTATAACATACTCCTAAATTACTAACAAAATATTTAACAAAATAATTTTACATTACTAAAAACTCACCAAATACTAAACTAAACGCAACAATTTATAACTTAATCCTAAATTACTAATAAATTAATTTTAAAATGATTACAAACACAAAAATTATAACATAATCCTAAATTACTAACAAATTAATTTTAAAATAATTATAAAAATAAAAAATTATATTCATACAAAATATTAACCCAAAACTATAAACACTATGCATAAATAATTTATAAATAATAATTAAAAACAAAAGAATTTCACAACATCTTAATTAAACTCTTTAAATTATGAACAAAATTATTTACTAAAATAATACATTACCTTCTTTTTTTTATTCTTTCTTCTTTTCTTCTTCTTTTTTTCTTCTCCTTTCTCTCTTTTCTTTCTCTCTTCCGGTGGGTGGGTGTTTGGTTTGGGGAACCAAGCTGATAAGGTCCCCTATTTGCAATATTTTTCCCATTGAAGGGACTACACAGCAGTGTAGCTAAGTGGCAGCAGCATGCAGCAGGGGATGGGGGGACTATGCGGGGAGCATTCGCGCCTACTTGTCAGGCGCACGCCTATCTGACAGGCGCGACTTGTTTCGATTGTTTTTACCCGTATTTTGACTCGTTGACCGTATTTTTACTTATATATAAATTTAAATATTTTTAATAAAAATAAAAAATAATATTTTATTAAAAAAACAAAATATATATTTTAATATAAAAAGAAATTATGCACATTAGATAGGCGCAACTAAAAAAAAATACCATTTTCGTAAATAATTTAGCTAACAATCTATTTTAGTATATAATTTTTTTTAATTTATTTATGTAAAAAAATCAGAAATTGGAGATACTTTGATCAAACCTTAATCTTCTCTATCTCATCTTTTCAAACACACTGCATTGGACCTTAAACAAATAGTTGCCTTTCTCTTTCTTTCTTCATGCCTTGCCTACATTTTCGGCCCCCACCTCACCACATATTTGCGTTATTGACACAAGTAGTGGTAAAGCTAAAAGGGCAAGTAGTAAAGCTCCTCATGGGTTAGGTTGAGTTTATGTAAAGTATTTAGATCAATTTTCTAAATTTGGTCCGATTCGATTCGAAAAAATGAATTTATTCTTTTGTTCAAGCTCAAACTAATTTGAAAAAGATAAATTCAAGTTTGACTCATCATCCATATTTGATAATTTTAAATTAATTTTATTTAATTTTTAAAAGATATTACACTAAATGTATTAAAAATGTTAAAATAAAATTTTCTAACACATTAAAAAATATTTATATTAAAAAATTATCATAAATATTTTATTATATTAAAAAAACACATTTTATATTTTGGGTTATTTTATTTAGTTGAGTAAGCTTTTTTAGGTTTTGGGTAATGAGTTAAAATTGTTATTGGCTTAATGATTTAATATATATAATTATTATTTAACATATACAATTAATATAATTATTTTTAATAACATAATATATTTAGGTCGGGTGAGGCTCAAGCCAAAAAATCTTGTCCATAGCTCTACCCATACAGAAAATCGGGCTTCAAATTTTACCCAATCCCATTTTGAGGACTTCGTATTTTTATTTAAATTCTCCTATTTTTTGAGTGGGCCTTCGGGCTAGGACGGATGACCCGACCCATAAGCAAGTCTAACTGGTAGTGGTCTTAACTCCTAAAATGGAAATATTCAATTTAGTCTATTTAAAAATAATAAAATTACAAGTTAATCTATAATAAAGTTACATTTTAACCCTTCAAAGTATGAAAAAAATTATGTTCAACCTTTCAATATAAAATCTATATTATAAAATTACATTATCCCAAAAAAATTATAATTCGGTTTTGCCCCTAAAATAATTTATTACTTCACCTGTTGACACAAGCAACCTCACCTTACTTAGCCATGGGTGATGTTTGAACTCCTCTTTCTTATTTTTTTCGTACATCATTCACTTTCTTCTATTGCTTCGTTAGTCAAATTGGGTTGTATCCTATTTACCCATAAAATCAATTTTGTTATTTGCTTCATTGCTTAAATTGTACTGTAAGATATTTGGTAAAAGTTTTGATTTTTTTTAGTTGATTTGAGCACAAATGGAAGATTGGGTAGTCAAACCCTCTAATTGTAGTATTTAGTGGATGGATGTTTGCAAGAGCTTGTTGAGCTAAAACCTCCAAAACAAAAAACTATTGGGATGGGCAACTTTTTTCAACATTAGGGAATGAGATATGTGAAATAACATATTTGACCATGCTTGCTCAAAAATTACTCCCTTTACCACATGCTCTCAAATAGGGGTGCTAAGATATCAGTAGCCCCCATTCTCTTACTTTCACTTTCACCTCCAAAGTCTAAAGTAATTTTAAAAAAAAAAACCTCCACCGTGAATCTACAAAAATCAACATTGCCATAATAAATTTTCAATCGAGCCCATTCATCATTGAATATTTATGTACTCTTAATTTATTTTCAATTTACTTGTATAAAATGATTTCTTATGCAACTTTATATTAATTGAAATATGATACTTAACAAATTTATTCAGAGTGTGACATAATTATCACTAATTTATATACTAAGAACATGACATAATTATCACTAAGAATATAGTTTACAATTATATTGATACACTATTAATATTTATTAATTTTCATAAAGTTAATATTTGCAAATAATGAACTTAAGAAATTTGTTTATTTAAAATTTCAAAATATTCTTTAATTAAATTTCATAATGGATGTTAATAGAATCAATTGATCAAATTAATTAATAGAATCATTTGGTCAAACCAACCGCTACAATCAAGAATGAATCAATTGCCAAAAATAGAAAATTTTCGGGAGATATAAAAAGATGCAAAACTCTATATTTATATTCTACCTATTTTTTCTCTATTTAAATTATATATAAATACGCAATAGAGGAAGATAAATTGTTTTATTTATCTCTCCAAATAATAATACGGGTAAACTACCAAAATAGTCACTTTTATTTACCTTATGTTATATTTTAGTCACTTATATTTTAAATATTACGTTTTAGTCACTTATGTTATTGTGTTGTAACATTTTAGTTATTGAGTCGTTAATTGTCGTTAATGGTGTAACAGTAAGCTAATGTGGCACGTTAAAATTTTCGTTTGAAATGATTATTTAACGTAACATTTCAAACATAAGTGACTAAAATGTAACCTGACATAAAGAAAATGAATTGTTTTGGTAGTTTAATAATAATTTTTCGTGTTTGTACTCTTGATGTTGCGGCCGCAAAGTAGGCTAGAAATCAAGAGTCACTTAATCACTACTTAACCTTGTTTAGAGCGGTACTCTGTTGATGATTTTTCAACTTTATGGCCGCTACTGTAATTTCTATGAATAAATTAATCAGATTAAGCTCTCAACGGATCTCCTTATTGAATTATTGCACGAAAAAGCTGGGTTTTGATGGGTTTGTTTGTTCTTGAACAAGCATCTTGCTGAAGGGATTATCCCTTCTACAACTACAGTAAGTATATGTTAGTGATATATCATCTCTAAATAAGGTTGGATGAACTGTGAAACTTTTGGATATTTTATTGTGCAGTGCGCAGTTGATGAAATTCAAATTATCAAGAATGGAAGAGCATTGGGGAAGAAAGGAGGAGGGAGTCATTTGATGTTGGAATCGTATAGAGAAAAGCATTGGATTGTTGCGCATGGATTGGCAGGTATTGTCCATGTGTTAATGGACATGACCAGATGAGGCTAAGGATGTAAAAAGCCTTATTAGATATAGGTGTTAGCCTCAATTAAAGTAAAGAGAAACATGATGCATTGCAAGTAAAATATCGAAGAAATATGTAACACCCCAAAAAATGTGAGTTTTCTTTTTAGTTTGTGTCAATGGAAATGTGGGGTGTTTCTGTGATAATGTGCTTTAGTTGCTCACTAAAGGTCTTAGGTTCAACTCTTATGTTTAGAAGTTTTGCGTATTCTTTAATTGAATTATTAGACTTGCACGTATCACTTAAGTTAGATTCTGTGTGTTGAAGTTTAAAGAATGAACTTGTTCGTTCAATGGTTCAGCATATGTGTAATAGCCCAATTTTCAGTAGTATCGAAAATAGTGATTCGAGATCACTAAATCCGACGAGTAAGTTTGAAAATTTAATAAATTAATATTTATGAGTCAAATGTGATTTTTGAAATATTCTTGAATTAGTGAATTTTGTGAATTAAAAGAATTTATTAGGTAAGTTGGGTCAAAAATGTGGTACCGAGACCTTAATTTTATCAACCGAGCTGTAAATATTTTTATAAATATTTACGGAGTGTTAGTGAATTAGTATTAAAGTTTCGTTAGAAAATTTTAATGTTTTGATAGTTAATTAATTAAAAAGGACTAAATTAAAAAATGTACAAAACTTGCAAATTAAGGAAATAATGATTAAATAGTTCAAGTAATAAATAAATAAAGACTTAAAGGGCAAATTAGCCCTAAATTGAATGGCTGAAACGGTGAAGGCAAAAAAAACCAAAGAAATTGGATGATAAAGGGGCAAAATAGGAAATAAAGAAAATTTTAATCAGATAAATTGGGACTTAAAAGAAATCTAGACATTTCCTCATAATTCTTCAGCCAAAAACACCATGGGAGGTCTCCAAGAAGCTGGATTTTCATACTTTTACGCCATGTAAGCTTAATTCTTGATTATTTCATGTAATTTTTATGTTTTTGAGACTTTTACAATTAGGTCTAACTATATATTTCATTAGTTTTTGATTCTATGGGTAATTTTGAAAATTCCATTGATTATTTCTAGGTATTTATGATGAATTAACATGGAATTAAAGCTTTAATTTTCTTATATGATGATTTTATCAAGTAATTTCAATAGAAATTGATTTTAGGACCTAATTATGAAAGAGTTTAGAATTAGGGTTTGGTGTTGAAATTCTGAATATCAAAGGCTGTATAGTAGTGTAAAATAATTAGATAAAGTGTTAATTAAGAAAAAAATTAGCTCAATTGATGGATTAATTGATTAGGGATTAAATTGTAAAAATTGTAAAATTTAAGGTAAATGTGTAATTTCAAAAATTAAAGGGCATAAATTGTGAAGTGAATTAGAATTGAATAAGATGATAATGAATGAATAATTTTACATTATAGATCAAGAACTCGAAGATAAATGCGAAAAAGAGAAATTAACAGAATAGTCCCTAAATTTCTACAACTTTTACAATCTACCCCAGGTAAGTTCATATGGTTGAATTTTTATGATAAATTTTTTATTTAGGAATGATATAATGTATTATTTCATATTTTTATTATTTATTTATGATTATAATAATAATAATTGAATGTTCAAATTAAGTGGAACGCAGGATTGAGTACGATTGTTCCGTGACACAAGATGAATTGACGAATAAAACCATAGCTGGGCTATGGCATTTCATTGAAAAGACCATAACTAGGTTATGACATTGTGAACGTAAGACCATGGTTGGACCATGGCCATATATGTATAAGTGTAAGACCAAAGTTGGGCTATGGCATTCTGATGGTAAGACCATAACTGGGTTATGGCACTCGAGTGTAAGACCGTGGCAGGGCCATGGCATTATATATGTAAGACCATAGTTGGACTATGGCATTAAGAAAATGATGTACTTAAATCCGTAAGACGTTCTCTAATTTGATAAGTATTGGTAAGTGTCATATGGATTTATTGTGAAAGAATCTAAGAAGTTATTTATATTGAGCTCAACCAAGTGAATTTTATTAATTGAAATTATGACTGGTAGGAAATATTAGTGAAATGCCTTGTTTAATGTTTTATTATAGTTTGTTTGGTAAGATTTATTTTTAAAGTCTATGAACTTACTAAGCTTTTATAAGCTTACTCTTGTGCGTTTAATGTTCCTTATAGATTGACGTGAGTTCGGAGGATCGGATCAACACATCAGGCCACATTATCCAAATTTCTCTGGTAGATTTTTTAATACAATCCTATGGTTTATATGGCATGTATAGGGTTGAGTTAAAAAAAAATTAAACTTGAAACATAGTTATGAATGATACATATGTGTATATTTTTTTGTGTGCATCTAGTAGTAATTTTTAGTAAACAAGGAATGGAGTTATTATTGTGAGTTTATGCAACTGAGTCTTATGATTACATATCATGTTTAAAACACGAATTTTGACATGAATTGGTTGCTTGGTTGGGATATATTTGTGTATTTCTATGTTATGCGCAAGTTGATGTTAATAAGGATGAGAAAAGTGGTCTTAAAATGGCCTATTTTTGTCCACACGGGCGTGTGTCTCAGCCGTGTGTAACACACGACCTAGCACATGGGCGTGTAGTCTGACCGTGTGTCCCCTGCACCTTGAAATTTCAAAACAGAATGCCCAGGTTATTGCACACGGCCAAGCACACAGGCATGTGACTTGGCTGTGTGACCCCTGCACTTTATACACGGCATAGCACACTGAGGTGTGGTTGACCTTATCACCCAAGTCAGTAGCTACCTTAATTTGGACACAGCCTACGACACTGGCATGTCTCCTGGCCGTGTAAGCCACACGGACTTGTGTTCCCTGCTCCTAAGAAAAAAAATTGAGATTTTGGGAAAAATTTCCTAAGCGTTGGGATTAGTCTCGATTCACTACTAATGTGTATTTTAGGCTTTGAGGGCCCATCTAAGGGACAATATGAGTGTTTTATGATTGATTTTTGATATGAATAATAAAGGTTGAGAAATGTCTGTAATTAATCTGTAAAGTTCGGTAATGCTCAGTAACCCTATTCCTACAACAGATAAAGGTTAGGGGTGCTATATTTATTGGTATCAGAGCTTCGATTCAATCAATTCTCAGAATGAATGTAACGTGTAAAGTGTCTAGTAATACATGTCATATAAATTTGTGATAGTGTGATATGTATAATCTGATTTAATCTTTGTATTTCTTATTGATTGTAAAGATGTTTGATAGATCTGAACATGCTAAACTGATGAAGCTAATAGAATAGTACAAACATCTGAACATGGGACAAGTAGTAGTGTCCTAATTTCTTCAGTGCAAGAACAGGAACTCAAACTTATGTTCTATGGGTTTATGAACAAATGGTTTAATGGAATGATGCAAGAAAGAAATCAAGCTCAACAACCTCCTCCTCCTACTACACCAACTATAGCACCTTCGATTGCTCCTCCTCCTTTGATAATTGAATCAAGTAAGCTACTCCAGTAGAAAAACTCAAAAAGTTTAAGGCCGAAGAATTTTGGGGTAGGACAGATGATGACCCAGTCAAAGCTGAGTATTGGCTTCAAAATACAATGAAAGTTTTTGAAGAAATGCCTTGTTCTCCAGATGATTATTTGAGGTGTGATGTTTCCTTATTGAAACATATAATTAGTGGATGACCATTGTGGCTGTAGCACCAAGAGAGAAATCACTTGGAATATTTTCAGAGTGAATTTAAAAAGAAATATGTCGGTAGAAGGTATTTGGATAAAAAGAAGAGAGAATTTCTTGATTTACGACAAGGTAACCGATCAGTAGTTGAGTACGAAAGGGAATTTGTATATCTCAGTACATATGCTCGGGAAATTGTATAAACAGAAAAAGAAATGTGTATTTAGTTTGAGGAAGGGTTAAATGATGAAATCAGAGTGATGATTGAGGGCACAGAGATACGGGAATTTGTTGTTCTGTCAGATTTTGCTCAAAAAATAAAAGAGGTGTACAATATAAAAATACAATGACAAAGAAGGAATAAAGAATCATATAAGAAAAGCCCTTCCAAATTATTTTCAACAATTCCGGCTAAAAAGTTTAGAGATGATTCCAGTCGATCTACCACAATGTTAGAATAATCAAGTAAGAACAAGTTGAATCAACAGGATTTTGGGGTAACTGTTAAACCTACAGCTAGTGTTGGTAGTGTACAAAATACTCCTAGGCCTAGATGCAAGTATTGTGGAAAACCTCACTCCAGTTATAACGACCAGTTTTTAGAGAAATCAGAACAGTGGTTTCGGGACCACAAATCTGATGTCATAAAAATTTATTTTAATATTATTTTGAGGTCTACAACATGATTGTATTATTGCATAAAAATTTCGTTAAAAAATTATATCGTTTGTATACTCAAATTGTGAAAAAGGACTAAATCGCGTAAAATATAAAAGTGGCATTCTATTAGATAAAATATTAAATAGCTATAGAAATTTAAAGTGGAGGTCCTTGTAAAGTAATTAGACCATTGAAAGTGATAGAGGATGTGCATGGCTTGGTAATTGTGTAAATTTTAAAAGTAGGTAAAGGTAATTTGGTAATTAGGTAATAAATGATAAAAATAAACAAAAAAAAATTAAAGCATCATCATCATCTTCGTTGCTTCAGCCAAAAATACCAAGGGAGAAAGCCATGGAAGTGTTTTAGCTTGTCATCCTTGTGTTGCTTGCATGTAAGTGCATTTAGGTACCATTTTTAATGATTTTTATGTTTCCGGATCGTGGTAGCTTAATCTAACTAACTAAGGGATTAATTTTCAAACTATTGAATTGTTTGAGTGTTTCCATTGATGAATATATTGAGTTTTTAAATTTTTATGGTAGGAAAATAGTAGTTGTTGATATATATATATATATTTTGTTAAGATGTTTTAATGAAATTCATCATTAGGGATTAAATTGTGTAATGTGAGAAATGGTGAAATATATGGGTTTCTATACGCATGTAGTAAATTCGGCTAGGCTTGGTTAGGGGTGAAATTACATGAATTTCATTTTACGAGCCTAAAGACTAAATTGTAAATAAGTTAAAAGTATAGGGGTAAAATAGTAATTTTGCCATATTATGATTTTTTGGATTGAATTAAATTGAATGAGATTTGAATAAATTAAATTTGAACATATAGATCAAAGAAAACAACGTACGGACGAAGATCATGGGAAGGATAAAGCTTTGGACTAAACGGTGGTTTCTTCGTGCGAGTAAGTTTGTGGACTCGAACTTAATTACATTTATTTTTATTATATGAAATGAGTAATGTCAAACTTAATTTTGATATAAAACGTATGTATATTATTGGATTAATGTAAGGATAATAATGAGAAATTGATGTATATAACCGTTGTATAATCGTCGATACCTTTGACTAGCACTGGGCGCAAACCTTGTCAGCTTGTCTGCCCAGTGCTGGGCACAAATTGTCGGTTCATCCGACTCATGCTGGGCAAAAATTGTCGGTTCATCCGACTAGCGCTGGGCGCAATCACTGTTGGTTCATCCAAGTAGAGCTGGGTTCAAAATCAATATCGTCGATATACCCAACTAGCACTGGGTGTAAATATCATTGGCTTGTCCAATTAGAGCTGGGCTTACTTGCATTATCGTCAGTTAATCTAACTAGCGCTAGGCGCAACCTTTTTGCAGTTTTCCGCTAGGCACCAAGTGCCACATTGTTAATAAGTATTACAATAAGGTTAATTGAATTATTAAAATCTTAATTGATTAAGCTAGAAGTTCCTATTAATAGTGATTAGAATGGAGTTTAACAAATAATTGGAATTTAATAATAATCAAAATTAATTTACATGTTGCAGGTTAGATAAGTAGTAGATTCGGACTCTGCATTCCATAAGAATCTCACACTCAATGTTGGTGACGTCTTCCTTTTTATGTTTTTGACATGTACCTAGGATGCAAACTAATGTAGCGTCTCTTTTGGTTTATGGAGTCTTAGGTTAAATGATTTTGTAAGTGCAAATATTGTAAATACATGTTTGAAGTATTATGTTATATCATAAGTGAAGTTTGCTTAAAGGAACTGGTTATTTAGGTAATTTATTTTATTTTGTTTAATTCTGTTTTTTTTTTTTACATATGTGTTAATGTTATTTATGTGATGTTGAATGGTTGAAATGCTTGAGAATTTAGATCAAATGATGCATATTTGTTAATGGTCTTTTTGATGGAATGAGAAGATAAGGATTTGTATGAACTTAGATGGCATAATGTGGTACTTTTGATTTGTGTTGGTATGATTTGAAATGGCATGAGATAGCCTTGGTTGTGGTTGGATTGCATGCATATTTATGCCTTGTTTTGGTGTCATTTGAGATTGATCTAGATGTGCACAAATTGGGTGGAAAAATGGCTTGGAAAACGGCCTATTTTGTTTACACGGCGTAGCACACGGGCGTGTGGCTTGGTTGTGTTGCACCCAATTTTCACACGGGCGTGTGGTTGGTCATGTAGTACAAGTCAGTAAGCTCCCTAGTTTTGGCATGGCCTAGACACGGGCGTATATGGCACACGGGCTAGACACACGGGCGTATGGTCTGGCCATGTGAGGCAAGTCAGAGAGTTACAAGGGGTAAGACACGGGATGGGACACGGCCATGTGATTCCATTTCGAATGTCCACACGGCTTGAGACACAGGTGTGTCTCCTGGCAGTGTGAAGCACACGGCCGGGTCACATGGGCGTGTGACCCCTGCAGTTTGAAAGATTTCCTAAGCTTTGTAAAAGTTTCTCGAGTTCCTGGTTTAGTCCCGAACCACTCCCAGTGTATGTTTAAGGCCTCGTAGGCTCGTTTAAGGGACACTATGATTGATTATGATTGAATTGTATTTGAATTGATAAATTGTATATGAAATGTATGTTTTAAAGTGTTGTAAGTTCGATAATACTCCGTAACCTTATTTCGGTAATGAATACAGGTGAGGGGTGTTTCACCAGTGAATGTAGAGGTAAGACAGGAGCTTGTTACAAGTGCAAGGCTATTGATCGTTTTATTCGAGATTGTCATTAACTGCTAAAAGAGGAAGGAGAACGAAAAGAAAAGTAATTAGTCACTCCTCAAAGAAGTAGATGTTTAGGTCAAAGTAGTGTGACTGGGACTACTCGTTCGGGTATGAGAAATTTTTTTGCCCGATTAGAAGTTAGAGCACCTGCATGTACTTATGCTATCCGAGCAAGAGAGGAAGCTACAGCTCCAAATGTAATTGCTGGTACATTCTATCTCTTCGATGTTACTGTGTATGCATTAATTGACCCTGGGTCTACACATTCTTATGTTTTCACTGCATTAGCATCAGACAAGAAATTGTCTGTTGAACCTACTGATTATGATGTTCAAGTCACTAATCCATTAGGTCAAAGTGTGATGGTTAATCTAGTGTGCCGTGACTGTCCGCTGAAAATAAAAGGTTGTGAATTTCCTGCTAATTTGATGTTGTTACCCTTTCAAGAATTTGATGTTATTTTGGGAATAGATTAGTTGACGAAACATGATGCTGTAGTAAATTGTAGAGAAAAATAAATTGATCTGAAATGTCAGACAGGTGAAATGATTATTGTTGAGTGTGAAAATTTCAAAGGAACTGTCAGAATTATTTCAGCTTTTTCAGCTCAGAAGTTAATGCGGAAAGGTAATGAGGCATTTTTAGCCTATTTCTTGATACTTAGAATTATGACTCGAAGTTAGAATAGTTACTAGTTTTTAATGAGTTTGCTGTTGTATTTCCTGAGGAATTTCTGAGTTTACCACCTGATCGTGAAGTTGAATTTGTGATTGATGTAATTCTGGGAACAGCTCCAATATCGATAACACCGTACCTTAAGCCACTAGCTGAGTTAAAGGAATTAAAGACACAATTGCAAGAGTTACTAGACAAAGGGTTTATCAGATCGAGTATGTCTCCTTGAGGTGCACCTGTTTTATTTTTAAAAAAGAAAGACGGATCTTTGATATTGTGCATAGATTACAGATAGCTGAATAAGGTCACAATAAAGAATAAATAACCTTTACTGCGTATTGACGATTTGTTTGATCAGCTGAAAGGTGCTGCAGTATTTTCGAAGATAGACCTCAGATCCGTTTATTATCAGTTGAAAGTTAAAGAATGTGATGTGCCAAAGACTGCTTTCAGGACTTAGCATGGTCATTATGAATTATTGGTAATGCCTTTTGGTTTGACTAATGCTCCTACTACTTTTATGGATTTGATTAATCAAATTTCCCAATCATATTTTGATAGATTTTTGGTTGTGTTTATTGATGATATACTAATCTATTCTAAGACAGAATCCGATCATGCACAACACTTGAGAATTGTGTTACAGACTTTGAGAGAAAATTAGTTGTATGCAAAGTTTAGCAAATGTGAATTTTGGTTACATGAGATTGGATTTCTGAGTCATATTGTGTTAGCCGAAGGGATTCGAGTAGATCCGAGCAAAGTGTTTGTAGTGGTAAATTGGAAAATTCCAAAGAATATAATAGAAGTGAGAAATTTTCTTAACAGGTTATTATCGTTGTTTTGTTAAAAATTTCTAGATGATTGCTTCACCGATAACCCGATTATTACAAAAGAATGTTGAATTTGTATGGTCTAATGAATGTCAACAGATTTTTGAATAGTTAAAGAAAATGTTGACTGAAGCTCCAGTATTAACCCAGCCAGAATCGGGTGTACCTTATGTTGTATATAGCGATGCATCTCTAAATAGATTGGGTTGTGTCTTAATGCAGTCAGGAAAAGTAGTGGCTTATGCTTCTCGGCAGTTAAAACCGCATGAGAGGAATTATCCTACACATGATCTTGAGTTGGCTACAATCGTTTTTGCTTTAAAAATTTGGAGACACTACTTGTACGGTGAGAAGTGTTATGTGTATACAGATCATAAGAGTTTAAAGTATTTAATGACTCAGAAGGAGCTGAATCTAAGGCAGAGACAGTGGCTAGAGCTACTAAAATATTATGATTTGATTATTGACTACCATCTAGGAAAGGTTAACATGGTTGAGGATGCACTCAGTCGAAAGTCATCCTTGTTTGCACTTCAAACAATGAATACTCATTTATCTATTAATGAAGACGGCTCTGTATTAGTAGAATTGAGAACGAAACCTTTGTTCCTTCAACGGATTCGAGAGTTGCAAGATTATGATCCAAAATTGGTGTTGAAAAGACAGATGGTGTAACAGCTCAATTTTGGGCCTAGT
Source organism: Gossypium arboreum (assembly GCF_025698485.1). Lineage (NCBI taxonomy): Eukaryota > Viridiplantae > Streptophyta > Magnoliopsida > Malvales > Malvaceae > Gossypium > Gossypium arboreum. Next base: position 12,503,488 of record NC_069082.1, on the reverse strand, counting down.
CGGAACAGTGGTTTGGGACCACGAATCTGACGTAATGAAATATGTTTTTATTATATTTTTATGGTCTACAATTTTATGGAATGATTTCGTGAAAATTTCGTTAGAAAATTTTGACGTTTGAGCACTTAATTTAGTAAAAAGGACTAAATTGTAAAAAGTGCAAAAGTTGAGTTCTACATGCTAGAGGTGTCTAATTGTTATGAAATTTTAAATTGAAGGTCCTTAAATGGTAATTAGCCATTTTACTTTAAGTTGGACAAAAATAGACATAAGGTAAGAGAATTTTACTGTTTTAAGAAAAAGGTATTTTGGTCATTTAGTAATTAAATGAATTAAAAGCAAAAATTAAGCCAAAATTTAGTCCATCTTCTTCATGCTTGAGCTGAAATTTATAAGGGAAGCCATAGCTAGGGTTTGGCCACTTTCAAGCTTGATTGTAACTCCGTTCTTTCCCTTTTTTTAATGCTCTTTACATTTTTTAAGTCGTTATCACTCAATCTATCTATTTCTACCATTAATTTGAGAAATGATTAAGGCCTAAGTTTTGACCCATGTTGGATATGAGTTTATTTTGATGTCTAATGGTAGAAAATGTATGTTTGGTGTATGATAAACAACTTTTGCTAGGTGATTTTTGATGAAAATGTCAAAATGACTTATTTATAAAAAAAAAAGTTATGAAATGTGTGTAAAAGTGTGATTTAATGAAAAATGTTGGCTGTTATAAGCATAAAAGAGGTTCGGCTAGGCTTGGGAATTGAAGAAATTGAATCTATTTCATTTTACGAGCCTAAGGACCAAAATGTAAAAATGTCAAAGTTTAGGGGTAAAAATGTAATTTTTCATAGTGTAATTTTTTTACTGAATTGAATAATGTGAGTAATAAGTGAGTTAAATTTTCTATTACAGATCAAGAGAAATGGGTTCGGACCTAGATCGGGGGAAAAACAAAGTGTTTGACGATTAGGTCCCATTTCTACTAATTTTGCACTGAGGTAAGTTCTTATGTAAATAATGCATTGTTTTAATTCTATTTTAAATGCTTTATTATTGTATGAATTGTGATTGACTCATGGACATATTCGACAAAGTTACGACAAGTGTGAAATCCCGGTTGAACCTTAAGAATAGATAGGATACAAATGTCATGACATTAGGGTTACTAAGTCTATGTGTAAGACCATATCTAAGATATGGCATCAATATGAGACTTCGTGTAAGACCATATCTGGGATATGACATCAATATGAGATTTCATGTAAGACCATAGCTAGGCTATTGGCATCGATATAAGATTACATGTAAGACCATATCTGGGATATGGCATTGGTATGGTACCATGTGTACAGGACTCCCGAGTATCCTTTAGTATTCCAAGTGGTTCAACGGGTAATTTAATGAGTATGTCAAAGATGAATTATGTGTAAATCCAATTCTAGATGACTCAGGAATGTACGTAAAAGTTATACGTTATGATCTCGTTATGTAATGAATCCTTGGTAAGGTTATGATTGAGTAAGTTATGATTATAAGATCTTAATAATATTTATGTCAATTATCATCGTGTTGATTGTATGTTAAATGTGTGTTTATTATTCCTAATATTTGCATGGGAACTTACTAAGCTATATAGCTTACTCCCCTTTCTTTTTCCTTGTCTTATAGTGTCGCCAAGCTAGCTCAAATTTGGGGATCGTCGGAGACTCCATCACACTATCAACTAATTATTTTAGGTACCAATGAATTTGACATTTTAAGTTATGGTATGTATAAGGACTTGGTTATTTTGTTGTATGTCACAATTGAATTGGCCAAATGGATTGGCCTATATTGGTTGATAATTCACTTTGTAAATGGCCATATGGAATTGGCTAATATTGGTTTAAGTATATATGCATATGATGAGGTTTTCATGGATGTGGAAGTTTGCATGATTGAAGTTGATAGGTATGTGATGTTGTGAGAAATGGTAACATGTGAATGATGTGTGGATGTTTTGATTGTGGCTGAATTGGTTAAATGTAATTGCTTGGATCGATGTTATGTTTTGTTGTGTAGGTGTGTTCATAAAAGGGTGACAAAATGGCTTCATAAATAGCCTTGTTTTTATCCACACGGGTAGACACATGGGCATGTGTCTAGGCCATGTGTGACACACGGCTTGCCCAATGGGCGTGTGTTCCAGCCGTGTGTCTGCTGCACTTTAATTGTTGCAAAATAAAATACTCAGAATTGAGCACATGGGCGCGTGTTTCAGCCGTGTGGATGACACGGCCTCAGGCATGGGCGTGTGTCCTGGGCGTGTGAAGTTTGCACTATTTTATAAAAAATTATGAAAATTAAATCAACCACACGGCCTAGCACACGGGCGTGTGACACGGGCGTGTGACTTGGCCGTGTGTCTTCAATTTGTTCTTGAGTGACAAATAGAGAGTTATACAGGTTAAGGATACAGGCGTGTGTGACCACACGGCCTGCCCACACGGGCGTGTCCCAAGCCAAACGGGCGTATGGCTCTTAAAATATGAAAAAAAATTTAAGTATTGTGAAATTTTCTAAAGTTCTCAGTTTAGTCTTGAACTATTCCAATGCATGTTTTGAGCCTTATAGGCTCGTTTTAGGGACGAAATGAATGTATATGAAAAGTTTAAAATTTGGATGTAAATTTACCTCTCGATTTTGTATGATCGCTTGTGTATAAGTCCGGTAATGCCTTGTACCTTGTTCCGGCATCGAATACTGGTAAGGGGTGTTATAGATGGTTCAGGACAATTTGAGCACAGAGTATACCATTGATGATAGTGGTATGTTATATTATCGTAACAGAATTTGTGTTCCGAACAATTTAGATCTGAAAAATGATATTTTATCTGAAGCTCACAGTAGCATGTATTCCATTCATCTATGTAGTACGAAAATGTATTGTGATTTGAAAAAGATGTATTGCTGGCCGGGTATGAAACGGGAAATCTGCGAATTTGTGGCAAAGTGTCTGATTTATCAGCAAGTCAAAGTAGAGCATCAAGTACCAACAGGTTTGCTACAGCCTGTCATGATTCTTGAATGGAAATGGGAGCATGTCACGTTGGATTTTGTATCCGAATTACCTGTGACTCTGAGAAAACAAAGATTCGATCTGGGTGATTGTTGATAGATTGACTAAGTCGGCACATTTTATCTCGGTCAAAATAAACTTTTCACTTTAAAAGTTAGTAGAAATATATATGTCTGAGATTGTAAGACTACACTAGGTTCCGACATCTATTATTTCGGATTGAGATTTGAGATTTACATCGAGATTTTGGAGTAAACTACAAGAAACCTTAAGTACTAAGCTAAATTTTAGCACAACATTTCATCCTCAGGTTGATGGGCAATCAGAACGAGTAATTCAGATTTTAGAAGACATGTTGAGATGTTGTATACTCGAGTTTGGAGATAGCTAGGAAAGGTATTTACCTTTAGTTGAATTTGCTTATAATAATAGTTATCAGTCCAGTATAAAAATGACACCATTTGAAGCTCTTTATGGAATAAAATGTAAGACTCTATTGTATTGGTCTGAATTGAGTGAATCCAAGTTATTGGGAGTCGATTTGGTCCGAGAAACTGAAGAAAAAGTTCGAATCATCCGGGATAGTTTGAAAGCTGCTTCAGACCGTCAAAAATCATATGCAAATTTGAAAAGAAGAGATATATAATTTGCGGTTGGCAATCGAGTGTTCTTAAAAGCTTTACTCTGGAAGAAAGTGTTACGGTTTGGCAGAAAAGGGAAACTGACTCTAAGATTTATCGGACTATATGAAATTGTTGAAAGAATTGGTCCTGTGGCTTATCGGTTAACTTTACCTCCGGAACTTGGGAAAATTCATAATGTGTTTCATGCATCTATGTTGAGACGGTAGAGATCAGATCCTTCACATGTGATTCCTCATACTTATCGGTTAGCTTTACCTCAGAAACTTGGGAAAATTCATAAAGTGTTGTGGCATCGTCATAGTTCGTAGGAGGCAACCTGGGAAACTGAGGAATCAATGAGATCACAGTATCCTAACTTATTTTTAGGTAACAAATTTCGAGGACAAAATTTCCTAAAGAAGGGGAGAGTTGTAATAGCCCAATTTTCAGTGGTATCGAAAATAGTGATTTAAGATCACTAAATCCGACAAGTAAGTTTAAAAATTTAATAAATTAATATTTATGAGTCAAATTTGATTTTTGAAATATTCTTGAATTAGTGAGTTTTGTGAATTAAAAGAATTTATTAGGTAAATTGGGTCAAAAACGAGGTACCAAGACCTCAATTAAATAAACTGAGCCATAAATATTTTTATAAATATTTACGGAGTGTTAGTGAATTAGTATTAAAATCTCGTTAGAAAATTTTAACATTTTTATAGTTAATTAATTAAAAATGACTAAATTAAAAAAGGTACAAAACTTGCAAATTAAGGAAATAATGATTAAATAGTTCAAGTAATAAATAAAGAAGGACTTAAAGAGAAAATTAGCCCTAAATTGAATGGCTGAAACGGTGAAGGCAGAAAAAAAACAAAGAAATTGGATGATAAATGGGCAAAATGGGAAATTAAGAAAATTTTAATTAGATAAATTGGGACTTGAAAGAAATCTAGACAATTCTTCATAATTCTTCAGCCAAAAACACCATAAGAGGTCTCTAAGAAGCTGGTTTTTCATAGTTTTACTCCATGTAACCTTAATTCTTGATTATTTCATGTATTTTTTATGTTTTTAATACTTTTACAATTAGGTCCACCTATTTAGTTCATTAGTTTTTGATTTTATGGTAATTTTGAAAATTTCCATTGATGAGTGCTGGGTATTTATGATGAATTAACATGGAATTGAAGCTTTAATTTTATTATATGATGATTTTATCAAGTAATTTCAATAGAAATTGATTTTAGGACCTAATTGTGAAAAATTTTAGAATTAGGGTTTGGTGTTAAAATTCTGAATATCAAAAGCTGTATAGTAGTGTAAAATAATTAGATAAAGTGTTAATTGAGAAAAATTAGCTCAATTGATGGATTGATTGATTAGGGATTAAATTGTAAAAATTGTAAAATTTAAGGTAAATGTGTAATTTCAAAAATTGAAGGGCATAAATTGTGAAGTGAATTAGAATTGAATTAGATGCTAATCAATGAATAATTTTACATTACAGATCAAGAACCCGAAGATAAACGCGAAAAAGAGAAATTAACAGAATAGTCACTGAATTTCTACAACTTCTACAATCTACCCCAAGTAAGTTCAAATGGTTGAATTTTTATGATAAATTGTTGATTTAGGAATGATATAATGTATTATTTTATATTTTTATTATTGATTTATGATTATGGTAATAATAAGACCATCGTATGTGCAGGTCGTGTGGTAGCCGTGTTGAAAGTTGAGTGGTGGACCATGCAATAGACTGACTTCATATTTGAGACACACAAATGAGCTACACGGGTGTGTGGTAGGCCTTGCGTGAAACATTAATGTGCAGTGGTCACACAAGCTGGCACATAGTCGTGTGTCCAGACCATGTGACTTATTATTTATGTATTAGGGACACACGGGTGTGTGTCAAACCGTGTAAGGTACACGGGCAACACATGGGCATGTGCCTAGACCGTGTAACTCACTGACTTGGTGAACAAGGGCACATGGACAACCACACAGCCGTGTGTCAGACCGTGTAGAGTCACACAGGCACCCACACGGGCATGTGAACCTAAATCACTAAATTTCAATTAACGCCATAATTGTTGTACGAGTCGAGTGTAAGCCGTTTGTAAGATATGTATGAACTAAATTGACTTGTATGATCTGCTTTATCATGATTATAAACTGGCCCTACATACCCGGATAAGACAATTCGTAAGAATTTCAACCCTCTGTTATATTAGAACTGTATGATTGTATCTGCATAAGTAAATATATATATTGGTCAATTGTTCTCTACATTTGCATGAGGTGAAATTTACGAATTAAAGGAAGTGTTTTGTACTGATTTGGTGGTCAAATGACTTGTAATGATATTTGATCTAGCAGTTAGATTGTAAACGCTGCAACGTGTCGTACCAACATTATGATGTGTATAAGGCTAGAAGGGTATTATATACCTACTGGTGTGTTAAATTGGTCGGAGATGGTCTACAACAGATGGGGGTAGGATAATTGCATTTGTATCTGTATTTACATCTGAATCTGTTTGTGTATCTAATCTGCTGAGTATTTGAACTACTCTGCATCCTAAACTATTGGGAATTATTAATCTAATCGAATAAGAGTGAGTGTGCTATTTGAAATCTTAGTGATATCTGAGTCATTTTATGTACTTTGAGTAATTATACTTTACATTAGATTTCAATGTACTAACTACACTGGATGAATTTTAGGAACCTCCCTGAACTAGGCGGCCGACGGACATGGGACTTCGTAATCTAATGGTCCTATATTTAAATATATGTGTATGTGTTTAAAATTGTTGTTTGTTTCCAACTTAAAGTTTTAAGATTGGATTGTGTTGAATGGTTGGTGGTTTTAAGATGTATCTATGCATTGGTTAAATCGACTTTGTGTGCATGTGTTTTCTGGTAAGTTCAATTGACACCTTAAACTTGATCTATCCATTTAGGTCGGGTTTAGGACATTACAAAATATTAGAACATAAATGTCGCCATGTGTTAACTCTAGGAAAGAAATATATTGTATGAAGAACAAATGTTAACTGAAACTACTCTTAATGCATTGACAAATAACCAAGCATTACTAACACGTCATACTTGTCACAATCCTCTGGGATTGTTTTAATATCTAGGTATAGATAGATAGATAGATTATAGCTACTAGAGAAAGAACTACGGCATATTCCTAGTCCTAGAATTGCTAGATTTATTGGAATAACTTCCATCATTAAATATTAAGCATTAATGGATTCACCCTGACTTGTATTTGCTTGCAACTTTAAGTTCAATACAAAGTAATTCTTTCTTCAAGGTTTTGCTACTAAAAGAAATAAAATTAGCAACAAACCACAATCTTTGTATCGTGACGGAATTAGAATTCATTAGAATCTGTGTGTTCTTTAGGTCTTTGGAGATGATGAAATTCTTGAAGCAGCAGAGGTGGTGTGGAACCGCGGGTTGCTGAAGCGTGTAGGAATTTGCCATGGCATTAGTGGGAATGCTTGTGTTCTCCTTTCACTCTACCCAAAAACAGGCAATGTAAAGGTTTTTTATAGGGCAAAAGCATTTGCTTGCATTTTGCTTGATCAGGCTCACAAGCTTATATCTTCTCCTAGACATGGTTGAGCCCTTGGGGCCCCAAACTCCCTGCATATGAGCTTTAATTTGTACACAAAATACAATAGGTAACGCTTGTCTACTTTCCTGGAAGACATGCTTTTGGATAACACTTGCAATGAATTATTTGCAATTATGAAATGGTTGAAGCATACATCTTTAAGTTCCGGATTATTTGGTCTCTTATTTGTAGTGTATGTGAACCTGATACTAACGCACTATGTTTCCACCTCCAATACTTTAATCAGCTCAAAATTGGAATTTGTGGCCGTTCTTATCTTCCTCACAAATTCTGCTCTTTTTACAGGTATCTTTTTCTCTAGCTTCGTTTAATTAATGGAGCTGGTAGCATACTTGTAAGCTTCCAATTTGGCACTCAAGCCTGTTGATTTGGATTTGGTTGTTAAATGATACCGTCAGCTAATCTTGGTGTAAGAGTGAATACTTAATTGAACTGAAATGAAGATTCTCAACTCCCAATACATTCAAATTTGACCATTTTGAGGTCATATTATTCTTTATTTAAATGGCACGAGGTCCTTTTATTCAGCGGTGAAGAAGGAAGAAGATGAAGAAGCAACTAGGTCATCAGTTTCCTCTATTCGCAGTGCTTGTTAAGGAAGGAGATAATGAGATGATTCACCTCCTCAGGAAGTTGTTCTTGGACGAAATGGGTCCCTTGTGCCAAAAATGTGACATCCAAATTGGGCACAAACTCCTTGACTTTGCCGCTCCTGATATAGTCTTCCAGCCCTGGGAATTTCATGATATAGTCCTTCTCTCCCATGATCACAAGTCCTGAAGCTCTGATTTTCCCATCATCCAGCCCACAGGGCAGCATCATAGTCCTGCATGTAAGATAAGAATATATATGTATAAAATACATATTTGATCAAAACACACCAGTTATGGCATAGGACTGGTTTGACTTATTGGAACATAATCAATCATGCTTCATCCATGTATGCAGGCTTACCTGTATGGAACTTGCAGTGCCGTGCGGAATCCACTTTTCTCGTATAAAGAACCATATTCTGCAAGATCCTCCTCGCTCAACCATCGTGGGAGAGGTGCAGATGAGTCGATCAATTCCATTATCTCTTGATTATCAGCAGCAACCGGGGGTAAACTTCCAGAGAACATAATATAAACCTTGCGAATAACCGTCTTTGTGTCAAAGCGGCCAAAATCTGCTTCAGCTCCTCCTGGCACCTGCAGGTAATTTACAACACAACATGATGGAAACGAGAGATGGGATTGAAAAAGATTAGCAGCAGATGAAATGAAATTACTTACCATCCATCTTAGCATATAAAAGCCTGGTGGAATGAGATGAAGTTGAGACTGGAGTGGAGAGAGACCTGGTAGCAGGAAAGGAACGCCTAGTAAAATGATGGTGGACACTCTATCAGGGTGAAGTATGCCCACCATGGCTGCTACAAAGGCCCCAAAATCCTTGGCAACAAGATGCGCCTGGTTTCAACAGTTAAAAAAAGAAGCTTCAACATATGTGCTGAATTTAGCTCTTATACACATCAAAGCCATTAATGGTACCTTAGTGATGCCCAAAGAGTCGAGAACGGCAACGACATCATCAACAAAATCATTAAAGGTTGCCTTCTCTGGTTCTGATGGATGCTCTGAGAGTCCATAGCCCCTAAAATCAATGGAAATAGCTCGATAGCCAGCATTAGCCACCGCAACCATCTGGTGCCTCCATGAATACCAAATTTCCGGGAACCCATGCAAGAATACCACCACTTTGGGACCTGCATGCCCACACCCCCATCATCATTAGAAGCTAGCTAGCCACAAGTATTATTAATTAGTCAAATTACGTACACTATATATATAAAATAAGCAAATGTAAAGAAGAGAATTGTCTAACCAGTTCCAATCTGGGCAACATGAAGCTTTAGTCCTTTAGCTTGTACATGGTTGTGCTGAATCTTTTCCATTGTTTAGAGTGGTGGATGAAGCTTTTTTTTCTTTTTGTGCACGTATACTGGTAATCGGATCAAAGCTATTTAAAGCGCAATCATGTATGTATTATATAATGCTTATTGATAATGTATGAGATTTAATATTGTTATATTCCTTGAAATGTTAAATTAATTTAAAACGTGAACTGTGCATGGACTATTTTTATTATTATCACTTCGTTGTGGCCAGTTAGTAGTGGATGAAGTTCAAATAAAATCAAAATAGTAATTAAAAATTTCGACTGCAAACAGTCCACTTGCCATTGGACAGGTTAGCTTTTATCATAATCTGATGTCTTTCTGGCATAAAAGAGGACAATGATACCTGCAGTTGCTTAGTTGTTGACCGAATCTAAGATTTGAATAATTTGGATTGGATAAATTAATTTTTATTTTTTAAGGAAAGCGTCGTTACATATCTCCAACAATTTTTTAAGATTATTTTTCACGGTCTGTTTAGAATTTGACAACTTCACAGGAAAATATCTCGTATTTGACAAGTCCACACAAAAATACCTCTGCCTAAAAAGTCCAACCATGTTGATCTAACTCAACCCATCACCCATGGCATATAGATCATTAATGAAGGAATCATTAATAAGTTTATTGGCAGAGATTCATCGACAAGTTTAAATCATAAGTCAAACAACTCTTGCCGACAAAAATCGATTGGTCTGCTGTTTTTAGAAGTGTTGATGGCCGAGCTACCTTGACCCGAAGGCCTGCTCAAAATGTAAGAGTGTTTGAGTAAAAATATAAATTTAAAAAATAGGTTTCGACAAAAAATAAGGCCCGTTTAAAAAATGGGTCTGACATTGAGTAAGGTATTTTTAGTCCAGGTCTGGCCCGGCCCGAATTCACTCAAGGACAAAAAATTATTTTTTTTATTTTTGAATGTTATTTTCTTATTGTTTTCTCCCTATTTTACTACCATTTTATTATCATGTTACTACTATTTTGTTGTTATTGTTTAAATATTGTATAAAACTTATTTTATTGTTAATTTTGTTATTATTTTAAAGGTATTTGTTAATTTTTTATTATTTTAGAGGCATTTACTTGTTAAGTTGCATCTATCTTAGTGTTATTTAAGTCTACATAGTTTTTAAAATTTATTTTAATTTGTTGAAAAATATTTATTTTGATGTTTTAGTGTTTTTAATGTATTATATATTTAAAAATAATATAAAAATTAATACTGGTGGACCGGCTTGGACTCGGGTTTTAGTATTTTTATCTGAGTCGGGTTTGAAAAAAATTTTGGCCTATTTTGGGCCCAGCCAGCTTGAGCCCAATAAATGGGCCTAATTTTTTAACTAAGTCCAACTCAAACCCAGCCTGGCCCGACCCATGAACACCTCTAGTTGTGTTTCTTTAGGTTTAATTGTTTTTCTTAGGTTTTGTTTTGTTTTCTTTAATGATAGGAATTAAATTTGCTTATAGGTGGAGTTACTCAATTTACCATAAAAGTAAGAGAATTAAGGTAAAAATATAGGTTCAAAAAATAAATTTTAAAAAAATATATTTTAAAAACGAACCGAACTTTAAGTAAGATATTTTTGCCCGAGCTCAACCTGGCTCAAATTCCCTAAATGATAAAAAAAAAAAGATTTGTCTTTTTTTTATTTCAATGATATTTTCTCGTTGTTTTCTCTTTATTGTACTATCATTGCACTATTATGTTACTATTATTTTGTTATTATTGTTTAAATATTATATAACACTAGTTTTATTGTTAATTTTGTTATTAGTTTAGAGATATTTTCTTATTATATTACATCTATCTTATTATTATTTAAATATACATACTTTTAAATTTTTATTTTTAATTTATTCAAAAATATTTATTTTAATATTTTAATATATTATATATATTTAAAATTTATGTAAAATATAATATAATATAAAAAATTTAATATGAACAAATCAAATTAAATCCAAATTTTAACATTTTAATTAAATCATATTTAATAAAATTTTTAAACTCATTTTTCAGTCGGGCCCATACCTCACAAATAAACTTAAATTTTTTATTTGAATTAGAGTCTACTTATTATCACCTCTAATAAGAATCAGTACGGATGTATTTAATGCTTTCTTCTCTTTTCTTTTGTATTGCCACCAACCACAGCGAATTGTTTCTGGACGGCTGGCAAGTTGGTAGTATGTAACCGTCAGTTTCTTCCACTTAATACATCAGTATAAATCATACAAGGGTAAGGATGGAATGTTGCTATGTCCATATTATTACACTTCTCTTGATACAAATAATATCCCCACTATGCTCTGCTTTACCTGAAAGACTAATGTAGGAAAAAAGCATAAAAATTGTACATGGGGTGAAATTCCTTGGTAGGGAACTTTACTCTTTCACCAGTCACTACAAGGAATCCTCCAAGTCGCCTAAATGATGTTTCTCATCTCTCTTTACAACTGAGATATCGATTCGTTTATTCCTGACAAATAAAATTGAAGATTGAAATACATTAGTACAACATGAAAAGGAAGTGAATGCCTAGAGATGAACTTCAGTACCATAAATCAATTACTATGTAAACTTCATTTATCATTCAAAATATATGCCAAAGGATGCAAAACATTCTTCTAGCTCTACCTCAGGAGGATTGTTTAATGAATTCGAGTCTGCATCCATCATTGGCTCAGTTATACGTGCTTCTGATTTCTCATTAGAATAACTTCAAGATGAAAACACCAGCCCGCGTTAGAAAGAAATTCCAATCGAAACAAATATAACAAGCACGGAAAGAAACAGAAAAATGATTAAATTCTGTTGCACGCTATTCAAAACATATTACCGTGGAATTTGTATCAGTTTATATGACAAGCGAATATGTAGTTGTACCATGTATGAAGATTTGTCAAAAAGATAGACCAACTAGAGAGAAAAATGGCCAACAATCATACAGGGATTAATGAGAAAAGGATAAAAAGTAAGAAGCCAGAATAGCATATAATCCTGGTTCTGCAATTTGGTTGTTAAGAATGCAGGAGACAAGACGAGTACAGAAAATATAGTGAAAAGTACACACAACACCTAATAAATGATTATATGGTTGTAGCAACTAAATGATATACTAAGAATGTGCTGCAGAAACAGTGGCATATGTCTTCACATATTAGACAAGATGGCAGAGATACGTACGTTGACAATATTGTTACCCAGATAAGCTCCACACAATCAACCCAAAGGAGCCTTTGTTCAACAGGTATGACACCATAGGTAATCACATGAGCAAATGGCCAAAGCTTCCAACCTGCCTGTGAAGTGTGTGTAATTTATTAGTAATAAATCATGTTTAGCATGATATACAAATAAAAAAGGTGTTAACTGCACATTCATCAAACTCAAGTACAGAACAAACATAACAGTCAAATTTCCAATATGGAAACCCAGGGTAGATTTGACAGAGCAACCCCGGTTGCTAACAGCATAGAAAATTTTCGGAGTGTGCCAATGTTGGTGAAATGTTTCATCAAATGCACTTTCCTTTGTGATTTTTCATTTTTACCAAAAAGCCATAGAGATTTCATCAAAAATAACCATGGAGATTATAAAAGAGAAATACACAACTTCTCCATTCACCCTATCAGCAGAAATCAATCAAAACAGTTCTCAGCATAGGCATGGTTTCACAGTTAGCTATGATGTAGCTTGAGGTCAGTTATATAGTACTAAATTAAAATATACAGATTTCTCCTTCTCCGCACAGCATTTTTTCTAAGCCGATTTTAAGGTCGACCTGTTAAGAAAGCTTGAATCCTCCAATACATCATGGAGAAGAGGTAGACATTTTACATTGACAGTGATTAATGTAAAAGAAAAAGGAGCATATATGATAAATCCTGCTCTAACAAATAAAGCATGAAATAGAATTCCAGCCTATCAAAAATCATGGGTAGAGTAGACTACATCGTTTGCAATGCATACCACAACCATTGACACCTAAAATATGCATCAAAAGAAACAGAAGAAAAGCTTCTTACAGTCAGCATAGGCCAAAATGTTGCCTTCAGTTCTTTATAGATATTAGCCGAGGACTCAAAACGCAAGAACCCCAAAACTACATAATATATACTGTTCCAGATTGCAGCCCAAACTGTTTGATCAAAGATAACTTTTGCTGGAACCACCCACCAGTCATTGAAAGGAAACAGAGCCTGGAACTCAAAGTGTTTCAGTGCTCCATGGAAAAAAATTGACTCAAAGCAGCAAAACATATAAACCATGAACCACAAGTATTACCTCACAAAACTGGTAATAATGATGAGAAAGGGATCCATGAAGAGTAAATCCAACAAGGCCCGATCTGAACATACGTGTCCGGTCAAAGTCGAAAAGAGGCTTTCCTTCATAACACTACACACAGGCTATACAATATGAGCTGAATGCAATATATGTTTAAGTTTAAAGGATTAATAGAGAGAGTGGAGAAGAGAGAGAAACTACTTGTGCAATCCAATCTCCTATTGAATAGACTATCCCACTTATTGCCATTTTGGCTATCACTGGGTTGGCTTTAAGAGCTTGTTCGTATGCAATCCAATTATGTTCTGGAACATATCGGAGTACCTCATAAAGTGTCCATCCCTGTTAATCATTCATAAGAATCAAATAAATACTGAGATAGGAAAAAAAAACAATATTGTAGCACTTAGATTTTCACTTCATTTTATTTTGAGGACTCCAGCTTTCACTTGGTTTTTGAAAGCTAATCTGCATAAAACCTCAAATTTCCAGGAAAGCACAAATCATAAATGAAGACCCCCTTTTTTTTTACAAGCAAAGTTTCAGATTTCATGGTTAGTTTAGAAAGTTATAAACACCTCAACAATTTTCAAGAATAAAATCATAAAATGACGAACGAAAGAGATTAACCAACTCTAGCAGAGAGAGAAGTGAAACCAAGGAAAACTACTACCAAACGAAAATACCCTTCTCAAAACAAGAGCATACCAAAGGAAAGCTCTTTTGAAACGAATCATTATTCAACTCTAAGTAAAACAGGAAATAAAATTAAAATGCAAAAAAAATGAAAAACCTAGGAGAAAACTTACATGCCAGTAATCATGATCAATTGTAAGCAACTTGGATACAGCAAGCGTGCCAAATCCAAGAACAATAGAGGCATTGATTGCTCTACTACTCAACTTCTCGACATCATCATGGCCATCACCATCATCACCGTGACCGCCTCCAACCTCTGAAGAAGAAGCCTCCAAAGTTTTGGAGCCATTTGGGAACAAAAGCTTCTTAGGTTCATGGGAATGACTGTTCTTCTTTGGAGCCAATTCTTTGTCCTCTGTGACTGATTGAATGACCCAATTTCTTCTGTTTTTGGGGTTGAGCTTTAACAGGTTTGAGCTGGTTTTGTGAGAGAGACGAGTGGAGGGGAGAATTGGAGAGAAATCGGGGAAACTCTGGGATTTAACGATGGGTTTACGGCAGGCGATACTGTTGAGAGCGGCCATGGATAGGGAGGTTTCGTGTAGTACCAGAATTTCAAATTTGAGTTTTTTTTTTTCTTAAACTTCTATTATTGGCTTATTGAAGATCATTCTGATTAGGATAATATCGGATTACAGTATGCTTTTTATGAAAAAGAAAAATTTATCACTTTACACAGTCTCACTGATTCCTTTTTGCCTCTTTTAAATTTCATTCAACCAATTTACACATCAAAACACCAATTAATGTTCACCTCGTTCAGCTTCAACGTGGTATACAGTTGTTTGTGGTAAAATCGGATTTGAATTGGGTACTAAAAAAATTTTAAGTTTGATTGTTTAGTTTCGATTAGGTTCTTTTGGATAATTTTTATAATTTCAATCTAAATAAAAATATTAAAATTTAAGTTCAACTCAACTTGTTTTATTTTTTATATAGAAAATTTTAAAAATATAATACATCAAATACACTAAAAGATTAAAATAAATATTTCTTAACAAATTAAAAATAAATTTAAAAAATCTTTACACTTAAATAACTTTGGATAAATATCTCTTAACAAGCAAATATTTCTAAAATAATAATAAAATTAACAATAAACAAGTGTTATACAATATATAAACATTAACAAAAAAATAATAACAATATAATAATAAAATAATAACAAAAAGTGAGAAAATAACAATAAAATATAAAAAAATAACAGCAAAAATAACAAAAAAAATTTATTAAAAATTCAAGTCAAATCGGATCCGAACAAAAAAAACACCTTATCCGAAATCTGATCCATTTTCTAAACTTACATTTTGGATCTACCTTAAACCATCTCACTTTTGGCATGAAGAACTCTAGTGTCTTTAATTTTGACCGCGTTGTGTGTTGAAGAAATTTTAAACGTTAAGTTTGAGGAAATTTGTTAAATAAGGGCAGAGCCGAAACTTTGAAGAACAAAAAAGTAATGATTTTAGAATTGGACGGTATAAATCCAAGCTGCAGGGTTGAGGGGGATAAAATATAAATATTTACGACCATCCCTTTTAAACCTTTAATTTAGAACAGGGAAAGATAATGAAGCAAAAGAAAAGCAGAATCTCCGGTATCATGGAAATGTAAAAGGAAAAAAACATCATCTTGGCAAATGGAAGTAATACATACATATAGCATAACCACAAATGGGGAAGAAACTTTATCACTTTCAATCGATGGCTTAATTATGAACATGGAGGGAAACTATGATTGGGTTTGGTCCCAGCCATATTTTACTCCAAATCCAGGAGAATCTCTATCTGAAATGATAAACTCCGTCACTTGTGGTCTATAACCCATCGTACAAATTCCATGATGGAACTTCTGCAAACAAATGGAGGTTTGTTGAGCCTTTCAATAAGGGACAATGACCTTAGCTATTATAATTAGGCCACAGGCATGAATGTGAGATTTTCGACCGTGGGCTCCCTCCTTTCCTTTTGTGTATTTCTGATTCTGAGACGCACACACCCAAAAAACCACAACCTGCTACACCAATATATATGCACACGTATTCCTCATTTCTTTGGTTTTTGTTTTAGGCTCCTCTGTTGCTTTTGCAGCGCTTGATGGAAGCAGCTCAAGTTGTGACCAGTAATGGCAATGCCGATGGTAACTACCAGTACGAAATTATCAGTTGGTTCGATAGTGTATCGAAGAACGCCGCCATGGTCCAGACGGAGACACTTGGTCAGATTCTTCATCTCAACTATGGTGTGGAGTACCTGAAAAAATGGTTTGGGGACATGAAGATCCAGGACATGGATGCTTGTGCATTGGAATCTCTTTACGCCTCTTTAGTTCCTCTAGCCTCCCATGCAGATTTTGAGCCTTTTATTCAACGAATTGCAGATGGGGACACTGCTCCTATTCTCACCCAACAACCTATTACTACTCTCTCTCTAAGGTAACATCTTTTTCAGTACTCCTTTTCTCTTTTTCTTTTTTCCTTTATGTTTCGGGTCTTCACTGTCCCAAAAAGCCATCTTTTAGATGAGACTCTTGCCTTGGATCCGTCTCTCATAACGTTTTTATTACGGCTTATCTGCAATTTGTTTGTAGCTCCGGTACCACAGAAGGGAGACAGAAGCTTTTACCCTTTACTCGCCATAGCTCCCAGACCACCTTGCATATATATAGGTTGGCAGCAGCTTACAGATCAAGGTCATCCATCCCATACTCAGATATAAATGTATAATTTGTTTTGCAATGCGTGCTGATCCCATTATTCCCATACTTTTTTTGTATTTTTTTAAAGGGTTTATCCAATAAGAGAAGGTGGAAGAATCTTGGAGTTCATATACAGCAGTAAACAGTTAAAAACAAAGGGAGGATTAACAGCGGGAACAGCAACCACCCACTATTATGCTAGTGAAGAATACAACATCAAACAGGAGAAGACCAAGTCATTCACTTGCAGCCCACAGGAAGTGATTTTCGGGGGAGATTATAAACAATCTACTTATTGCCATCTATTACTCGGCCTCTTGTTTTGGGATGAGGTCGAGTTAATCGCCTCAACCTTCGCTTACAGCATAGTCCAAGCCTTTGCCACTTTTGAAGAGCAATGGGAAGAAATATGCAGTGATATCAAGGACGGCACATTGAGCTCAAGGATAACACTGCCCAGGATGCGAAAAGCCGTGTTGGATATAATTTCTCCAAGCCCATGTTTGGCATCACAGATTGAAGCCATTTGCAGGGACTCCAAAGCTTCCAACTGGTATGGCATCGTTCCCAGGCTGTGGCCGAATGCAAAGTATGTGTACTCTATCATGACCGGTTCAATGCAACCCTACTTGAAGAAGCTTAGGCACTATGCTGCCTCGTTACCGCTAGTGAGTGCTGACTACGGGTCAACCGAGGGTTGGATTGGGGTGAACTTGGATCCTTGTTTGCCGCCTGAAGATGTCAATTTTGCTGTAATCCCTACTTTTTCTTATTTCGAGTTTATACCCCTGAACAAAAAGAAGCAAGATTTGACTTCCGGCACAGTTGGTTACATAGAAGATGAACCAGTCCCACTCTCCCAAGTCAAGATTGGACAAGAATATGAGCTTGTCCTTACAACTTTTACTGGTATATTATATATGCTCATGTTTCTTTCACTAATTTAATTATGAGATGGTCTAACATGATTGTTACATCCATGTCCGACTGCACTTCGCTTAAGTTTCCTTCTTTTGAAGATGGTTGGATGGATGATTAGATAACTTGTTTCACTTGTATGTAATTCTTGTCAGGGCTTTACAGATATCGGCTAGGAGATGTGGTGGAAGTGGCTGGATTTCATAATGGGACCCCGAAATTAAATTTCATATTCAGGAGGGAGCTAATATTAACGGTTAACATAGACAAGAACACAGAAAATGACCTGCAGCTGGCGGTAGAAAGAGGGTCAGAGGTGCTAAACAAGTATGGAGGGGAGCTGGTTGATTTCACGAGCCATGCGGAGGTGATGCATCAACCAGGGCACTACATGATTTACTGGGAAATAAAAGGGGAAGTGGAGGAGAGGGTGCTAGGTGAGTGCTGTGGCGTAATGGATGCTTCTTTTGTGGATCACGGCTATGTTGTGTCCAGGAGAACCAACTCCATTGGACCTTTAGAGCTTTGCATTGTGGAAACAGGGACTTTCAACAAGGTTTTGGATTATTTCATAGGGAATGGAGCAGCACTTGGCCAATTCAAGACTCCAAGGTGCACCAACAACCATATCCTCCTTCGAATCCTTAATCTTTGCACCATTAAAAGGTTCCACAGCACTGCTTACAATTAACAACAACACAGGCTTATCTACCAAGTGCTCTTTAATTTCACATATTATTCCTTTTCTCTTCCCACTATCAAAAATACCATCGATTTCAGGTGTAATAGGGAAAAAAACATATTTTAGAGTTTAGGTTGATGCTTTTTCTTCTTCTTTTTTTTTTCATTTTGCAACTTAGATAATTAACCTGCATTATTATTATTATGAGGGATGAGTGAATGCTAATGTCCATTTCAGAGTGTTGATGATTGGAACCAAGCATTCCATTTTTAGTACAGGTGGATGATTCATCTCTTCTGGGTAAACTGTAAAATGAGAAGGATTATTGTTATATACTGTGTAAAAACACGGGATGAGTGGATTTTCTTTAACTGGGTAGAATTTATAAAACAAATGAATAAAGGGGTATCTATTAATTACTCCAAACAGATAGGAGTTGAACAGGTACGGGTGGTGGACACAAGTTTTACCATTAAGACAACAATGTGGTAGATCCTGAAGATATTAATAGCTTTTATCTTGGAGAAAAAAGAAAAAGAGGGGCATAACTACTACGGAAACTGCATTAATCAACGTGTCCCGGCTTTCCATGTTTTAACAAAATTTGACACACAAAGTTCTTTCCCAACTTGTTGTCAGGTCGTGTTTTGGACAGCACAATGATTTGGAACCATACACGTGACTCACAACGTGGGGTGTTAAATCTCTAAGCTCCTTGCTGTCTTATATATTAAAGGGATACTGCTTTATTTTGTACTCCAATTTTATTAAAAATATATTTTAATCTTTTATTTAAATTTTTATGTTTAGCCTTTGATTTTATTTATTAAATCACCTTAAAATTAATAAAAAATTATCCTAAAATAAATGAAAAGGTTAACTTTTATTAATGTTGCTAACGTGAAACACAAGTGGATTATCGTGTGGATATCATATCAATAATTAATTTTTTAATATTTAAAAATTCAAAAATATAAAAATTATTAAAATTATTTAAAAATTATATAATTTTTAAAATTAAGTAATTGATAAGTAGCATATACGTGGATACTATGTCAGTAAAGTTAACAGACATTAACTTTTTCATATATTTTGAGGTGATTTGACAAACAATACTATTTAATAGCTAAAAGAGACGAAAAATTAAATGAAAAACTAAAATAATTTTTTTTTTAAAGTTGGAGGGTCAAATAAGTTATTTTGTCCATCTATAGTGGAGTGGGGCGAGTGATAGAACAGACCGGCTAACTGTGGAGCAGTGATGGATTTGACAATATTTGTCTCCACTCCGCTCCATTGCCATTCCTACTCATATGAAAAAAATTATATAATAAACATATTTATAAAAAGTTGTTTTAAGAAGACATAGTAAAAACATTGATAATAATGAGATTTGGGGTTCAAATCCTATCAATTTTTTTTAAAATTTCCAAATGACAAAAATATTCTCACGATAATATTTATTATTTTATAAAATGAATGGTTTTTAATAATTGTTCAATTAAATTGGATCCAGTTGAAGGATAACACCAACTCAATAAACCCCTTAGATATAGTACACATAAAAAGAAAGGGTTTTGAGTAATTGTTCAATTGAGAATTGAGACCTAATGAAGGACGACATCAACTCAATAAATCCCATAACCATAGTATAGATAAAATAAAGATTTTGATAATTACTCAATTGAGTTAAGACCTAGTTAAAAGGTGACACTAAATGAGTAAATCTATAATATATATAAATTAAAATTATCTTTAAAAAATAATTTTAAGCACCTAATAATAATATATCATATTATCTATTTTAAAGGAAATTCTAATTAATTTAATGCACTTTCTAGATAAATTTTGTAATGTTTTAACCTTAAGGTTTAAAGTTGACTAAATTTTCATTATCCAAAAAAACTTGAGTAAAATTTAGTGTTTCATATTTAGAGTTTAGAATTTAGTGTTTATAATTTGGTTAGGTTTTAAAATTTAAAGTTTAAGGTTTTAAAATTTTATAAAATAAATAATTAATTTTTAAAATCCTATACAAAACTTGATTGTGGGACTTACATATTTCGAGAGTTGGCAAATCTTTTGACTATTTGATTTTATTTCTTTGTTTGTTAGAGTTAAAAAAATGAGAATAATTTACATAATGACGATCCTAAAAATTAAGGTTTTTAGACACATCATCAAATTTTAAAGACATGAAACTATTATCATACACTTATCTATAGAGAAAATATTTTGTGGACCCTTCCCACTACATTATTCATGGTCCCTTTCTAATTATTTAATGATATTTCAACAAATTTTCTATGTCATTTACGCATGGTTTTGAAAATTTTTATACCCTAAACCCTAAATCTAGAATCTCAAACCTTAAACCCAACATATAGAACAACAAACCTAAACATGAACACCAAACTCATAACCCCAAATCATTGAACTCAAATCATAAACCCGAGCTCATAACCCATAACCCGAAACCCTTAAACATTGAACTCAAATCATAAACCTCAAACTCTTGAATCATAAACTTAACCTCAAACCCCAAACCCAAACCCAAACTCAAACCTTAAACCTTAAATCTCAAACCCTAAATCTTGGGGTTTGGGGTTCAAGATTTAAGGTTCAAGGTTCTGAGTATAGGGTAAAATAATTACCAAAATTATATGTAACATGGAAAAAGAATTGCACAAAATTTACTAATTTTTTAAATTGGTTGCACAAAAATAAAAATATCAATTTATGGAAAAAATGATTAAAATTTTAATTTAAAAATTAATAATTTTAAGTAATTTAACTTTACTAAAGTTAAATTAAGTTGGAGAAGATATTAGATATAGATGAGTGTATAATAATATTTTATTATCTTTAAAATTTAATGACGTGACACTATTTTATTGATGCCTAAAATTGATCCTGATATAATTTATTCCCTTAAAATAATCATAAAAGCTAACTTAGTATTTCTTGATATATTATATTGTTCATTCTCTCTAAAAAAATATGATATGGTATATTATTATTATTATTATTATTATTATTATTATTATTATTATTATTATTATTAAGGGTAAAATTAACTTTTAAAACATCTTGATCAAGTTAAGTTCTTAAATAAATATTAAAAATCATCTGACATAATATAGTTAAGATGATTGAGTGTTGATTAGTAACTTAACAAGCATCTAAGTTTGAGTTTCATAATACACGAAATATCACTTTCAGTTCTCTATAAAATCAATAGCATGTTTACTTGATCACGTCACTATTTTAATAATGAAATTGTGTAAATTTCAAATCAATTAACATGATATTCAAAATTCTATCTCTATATTCATCAAGCCTTTTTGTTATTTTTAGGATCTTAAACAAAATAATAAAATAGAATTTTAAATTTTTAAAAATTAGAAAAATTCTTTTAGGGCCCTTAAAAACTAAAAAAAAAGTTTTTTAGGCTCATTAGAAGTTGGTAAAATTTTTTATTTTAAAAGTTCAAAAAAGAATTTTTTAGGCCCATAAAAGTTGAAAAATCATATTTTAAATTTTGTCCGTCTTAAATTCTAAGCAATCGCACTTTCAGATAATCTTAAGACTAAATCTGTATTCATAAATCTCATTCCTTTTTTAAATTATGTATTCTAAATCCATAATTGGAATAATCTCTCTCATAATATGACCAGAAAAAAAAAATCCACAAAACTTAGCATATTAAATAATCAAATAAATAAGGATGTTGTGAAATGAATGTTTAGACAATCTCATTAGTATGGGGAGGGGCGTGACGAAGATTGATCGAAGGATAAGCGTTGTCAGTTGTGAGAGAAGGAAAAGCCTACACTCTATTATTTGTCGGGGCTAACCCAATTACTACTATTCAGTTTTTGAGTTTGATTTTTTTTTTTTTTTTTGCTTCAATCTGTTTCCCAAGTCTTAAAGCTACCAATTATTCATTTTGGTTCTTGCTTCTTGCTCAAGGATAGAACCTCCTTATGCCTGGCCTGCATTTTATACACTGATGTAGAATGTTTATGATCTATTGGTTCTTGAGGCTAAAAATATCTCCGGATTGCATTTTCTTTTTTATTTTTTATTTAAAATAAATTAATAAATTAATCTTTATATGTTGGGTTAATAATTAAATTAATTTTTTTGTTAAAAATTACATTCATTTTTCTTGTTGAAAACTGATGTGACTAATAGATAACTAGAAAATTACACGTAATATGTCACGTGTATCTCGTACTAAAGTACAAGGACCAGTTTTTTATAATAAAAATGTATGAAAATTTTAACAGACTGACTGGTTTACTCTTTAATCTAATATAAAATGATTAATTTATCCATTTTTAAGTAAAGAGGACAAAAATGCAATCTAACTTTTAATATATAAACATTTGTGATACATTTACCGATCTTAAAAGTTTTTTTACTAAATTTTTTCCACTCATACGCAAGTAGTTTTAATTAATTTTTATTTAAGTTAATTGCTATTCATTTTGCATTAATTCCTTTGTGTTTGAAGACATAAGCTCAAATTTTTAGAGACACATTTAACCCTGACAAAACTTTAATAAATTAATCGATGTCTAAAAAGGATGATACTGAACCATCCACTCATGATAAGATTGAATGAATTATAACAGGAGCAAATTCAGAATTCTTTTTGCAGGGGTTGAAATTTAATTATAAATTTTTCATAGACCAGAATATAAATTTATTATGTGTTAATTTATAATTTTATATATTTAAAAGATTAAACATAAATTATTTCATTTTTATGGGGGAGAAAACTAAAAACAAAATCAATTTGGTGGCCAAGCCCCTCCCCTTCATATTTGCCTCTAAATTATGATATTTTAATCACTATTCCATTTGGAATTTAGTGATATATTTGCAATGATGAAACACATGTTCGAAAATGAAATAGTAGCTGTGTTGTACTTTCACTCCAACGGGAAATCATTTTAATTCTATTTGGAATTCTGATGCTGTTTTTTATTTGCTACACTTCATGTCAAATGTTGTTATAACTCACACCGCATTTCACCATTAAACTTTTTTTTTTTTGGTTAAAAAATACTTTTAAGTAAAATTCAAAATTTTATCCTTCTGTTTTTTTTGTTAAAAAGTATTTTTATAAAGTCTTTTTTTGTCTCAATAATATTTTAAAAGTTAAAAAGCATCTTATTTAGTAATATTTTTATCTCAAAAGTACTTTTTGGTCCAAAAATAATTTTGAGAAACAATGTTAAATTGGCACTTAATCAATTTTTTCATGTATTGGATAAGAAACAGTTTTTTAAAAAAATTATCAATATATTACAACTATTAATTAGTAATTTAGTCTTTTATTTTATATATATATATATATATCATTTCTATTAAGTTTAACAAAATTTATTAATTAGTTTTATATTTTTAGAATATTAATATTTGATACACTAACAGTATATATATATATATATATATATATATATATATATATATATATATATATATATATATATATATATATATTAATTTCACAAGCATATTTAAAAATAATTGTGTCTAAAACTCCATTTATAATATATCAAATATTTTTCTTTTTTAAAATATTATTTTACTTACTATTTTAAATTCATTATATGTACAAATATTAAGTGTTTGCATAAGTTTGTTGTCACAAGTTAATTGACACCATCTCAATCATTATATTAACAAAAAAATTCTTATATTTTTTATCCATACGTTTATTTGGGAGGATATTTGGTTTCATGCACCATCAATTATAACAAAATGGCACATCAGTCGATTAAGTTTTAGCTTGATTAGTATCGGTATTGTTGTTAGTGGAGGAGGATGTGAGTTCGAGCGTGTTAAAGCGCATTATCCTCCTATTTAAGGGTTGATGGGGGTTATAAATAGTTCTAGGCATTGTATAAAAAAACAAATATAATAAAAACTTATAATGAGATTAATGTTAAAAACAAAAAAAAAAAAAAAATGGCACACCATTGGTGTAAAACAAAAAATATGGAAGGGTTTTCAATAATTTAAGTAACTTTTATTTAAAAAGTACATATTAATTATAATTATGAAGCCTAAAAAAATACAAAAAAAAAGTCAAATTTAAAATCCAAAATTCGAAACTTAAAACTCAAATCTAAAAATCAAAACCGAAATCCAAAAACAAAACTCAAAACCCAAAAAGAAACATAAAATTATAATTTATATTTAATTATATTTAAATAAAGTTCATAATATTTAATTCACTTAATACCTCTTTTGTCATTTACTGTAGTTAAATTATCACCTTCGTACTTGTCTTCTTATTTTATTAATTTGACCCTTGTATTTTCATTCTGTACAGCCTATTACCCCAATTTAGTTTTCAGTTAAAAATTAAACCAACTAATAACACGCTACCACATGTCAAAAAAAAATTACTTAAAATTTTAAAAGAAAACAAAAGAAAATAAGAAATATATTAAAATCCAAAAAATTAAAACAAAGAAATTATAAAAAGTAAAACAAAAATCTAATTTTGAAAATTACAAAAATATTTTTAGAAAACTTATAAGTATATGCGAAACTTCAAAGAAATAAAATTTAAAAAATTGTATGTTTGAAAATTTAGGTTTTTTGAAAATTTTAGAATTTCATGAAAATTTTAAGAAATTTATGGTGTTTTTGAAAATTTTAGGGTTTTTTTTCTGCATTTTACAAAATTTTCATATTTAAAGGAATTTTGAATTTTAATTAAAAATACTATAATTTTTTTAAAATTCCTAAAATTCTAAAATTTTCTAAAATAAAAATTTATGAATTTTTTATTTTTGAAGTTTTCTTACTAATAATTTTGTAATCCCTATACTTTAATTTGATGCATGAATTTTAATTCAATGCAATTATACACATGAATCTTTAATTTTGATTCAATCATACACATTTAAAGAAATAAATATATTTATTAGAAAAAAATACATCTATTTATTTTTATATTGGATCGATATAATTATATGAGTATGCAATATATAAACAGAAAATGATGTCATATAAATAATCGTATTAATAATTTATGAGAATTAGATCAAATCAAAATTTTATTTATAAAATTACACATCAAACTAAAATTCATATATAGTATTGAGATTTATCATATTGTAGTAACATCTTTTCAAAATAATGATGATATTATTGACTAAGTATCATTCCATCTAAGTACTACTGATTGATGATAAAGTGTCATCCCAACTAACTAATAATTAATGATTAAGACTAATTTACCAATAAATGCTAGAAAAAAATTACGTGAATAAATCGATTTTAGAAAAAATTACGAGAATAGGCCATTTTTGAAAACACCTCCAGATAGAAGCATTTTTTCCCTGATTTTTTCAACGTCATTTTTTTTTATTTTAAAATTACGGTTATTGATTTTTAGGGTATTTAAAGTAGGGTTTTAAGGTTTCTTTTGATTTTTTAATTTTTTATTTTGTATTAATTTTTTGAGATGTTAAATAATAGTTTATTTCAAAAATTAAAAATGTCGTATTTACGCCAATCGTATATTCGAATTGAAAAATTGAATTGGAATCATAATCGAAACTCGGCCTACTCGGCAGCGATGAAATATTAGTTATTAAAGTTTTCCCACCTTCTTAATATTAGTTTGATCTAATTTTTCAGTAAATTATTTATTCTCTTATCTATTATTTTCAAATTATGAGGTTCAAAAAATATATCTTGGGATATATATATGATGGGTTTCTTGGAATAAGGCTAGGGTTGAAATTTATAAAGAGAAAACACTTCAAGTAGTATGCATTGTCATCAGAAGCACTGAAAGTGCGTCCAACTAAAAGCTTTTTCAACTGACATGATACTGAAAACACTTCTAGCTAGACGCTCTTTTAGTGCTTTTGCTTATAGTGCGTCCTACTTGGAGCATTTTCTCTCTACAATTTTCAACTCCCCATTGAGCCTGAGGAATTTTTTGAACCAACTACGAGTTACTTCTAGTCTATAAAACCAACTTAATTCATCATCGAGTGGCAAAATGCATTTACGAGCAAAGAAAAATCGTAGAAAGATTAGAAGAGAAGAAGTTCGCACATAAGGCATAAGTTGGAGCAACCTATTTGTTTAAAGTAAGCATTGATTTTTGTTGTTCATATTTAATTACAACATTATTTCTCTGTATGATGTTTTTGTTTTGAACATGTGGAACAGGTTATCTGAATTTGAAAGTGAGTGGAAGAATTAATATCATTATTTACTACGATGGTGAAGTGCGTGACACCAAGAATGGTGTCACTTTTTTATAAGAGAACATAACGCGATTGGTTTTTAACCAGAACATTGAATTGCCAAAACTTTGAAAAAGAATTAGGCAGAAAATTTTCAGATCCAACTAGATGAGAGTATCGTCCCTTAATTGGTTTTGTGCTTCAGTCGACCCAGTCATATATGACGCTTTCAAAATCAAAGTTGCGAGGGGGTTGGAGACGATGATGCAAACATATATTGGCAGTGGATCACCATTTCTTGAATTATATTGCGAAGGGGTTTATGTTTATAAAATAGTCACTTATATAGTTTATTTTGAATTGATTTGGATGATATTTAAGTATAATGTTTGGAAATTGTAGGTTAAATAGTTATTGAAAATACGTGAGTTAAATCGTTATACTATTGGTTTTAGTATGTATTAGATATGTTTAATCATGTTTTGGACTAGTTGAAATATTGTATTTTAAATTGCTTGCTATTCAAGGTGTGCAGAGTTGGTAAATTTGAACTATAAGCAATTCAAGGTGTGCAGAGTTGGTAAATTTGAACTATAAGGTTCATTTTGAGTCCTCATGGCATGTCACAGGGGCGTGTGATCAGATTGTATGAGACACAAGGCTTGCACACGGGCATGTTGATAGACCGTGTGTCCCTTGCATCCTTAAATGTGAAGTCAGGATAGTACACGGGCAAAAGACACGGCTATGTGTATTAGTCGTGTGAAGGACACGGGTTTCAAGCATGGTCGTGTGTCAAAATTGTGTGAAAATAGCTTAAAAATGGTGAAAAATCAGTTTACCACACGGCCTAGCCACATGGGCGTGTGCCCAGGCCGTGTGCCCCTTTTTTGCTTAAGAAATTACAAGTCAGAACTGCCTACGGGCTGGCCACACGACCATGTGAGCCACACGAGCGTGTGCCCCTAACTTCAAGAAATTTTTTTCGAAGTTTTCCAAAGTTACCGGTTTAGTTCCAAATCACTTCTAAAGCATGTAATGGGCCCCGTAGGCCCATATTAGGGACTTTATGGTGAAATTTGAAAAGTTTTGATTTGGAATGCAAATTTATGACTCTATTTTGTATAAATGCTGGTGTATGAGTCTGGTAATACCTCGTGACCCTATTCCGGTGATGGATAGAGGTTAGGGGTGTTACATACATGAACATGAACCAAATGGTCACATTAAGCTCCCATCTTTCCAAACGTTCATGAATATGAATGTTGCATTGAATTTGGTCAATAACAAGCACATGCACCATTGAATCTGCCCCTTTGTATTTGAATGATCAGCAACCAATGTGAACAACCTGTAAAAACACATTTAAACTCGGCTTAAACACAATTTAATTTGTCTGAACTAAAAATAAGTATTAAAGACATCTAAACTAAGACATATTTAAAACATATATTAAAGATGTCCTAAACTATGACATAATTAAAAACCCTTATTAAAGATGTTCAGATTATGACATAATTAAAGTCTTAAACTGATTTTAACTAAATAACTAAAATGGATAAAAATCTTTATTTTCCCGTAACCAAATTAACAAACTAAAATTAAAAGCTTCATTTTGCACTTGGGCCCCTCGTGCTTAGGCCAATTTTGATGTCGTCGAATTGTATCAAGACATGATACGGCCTAGATCACATCAGTAATGATTTTGTTTTGAGATACCTATTAAGGTAACCTTATGGTATTATCATGAGTACAAATATTATGGTTTGATTGAGGTATACATATAATGATATATTATGATAGATGCTTGAATTGGTCTTGATATACTACTTGGATTGGTTGGTATTTGGATGTAAGTTTTGGTGCAGGATATTGATAAAATTTTGGATGAGAAATAAAGCTAGAAATGACTCTATTTTGTCCACACGGGTAGACACACGGGCGTGTGTCTAGACCATGTGTTATACACGGCCTGGTACATAGGCGTGTGGTTAGGTCGTGTGTCCCCTGCATCTTAAATTTAAGAAACAGAATGCTTAGAATTGAGCACACAGGCGTGTGTCTTAGCCGTGTGTACTACACGGCCTAGAAGATGGGTGTGTGTTTTGGCCGTGTGAACCCTGCACCTAATTTTTGAAAATTGAATTGATCACTCGGCCTACTCACATAGGCGTGTGGTTGGCCGTATGGCACAAGTCAGAGAGTTACATGGAGTCGAACACGACCTGCAATACGGGCGTGTCCCTAGACCATACGGGCATGTGAGCCCTGCACCTAGGAAAAATTTTAGAAATTTTGCGAAAAATTCTTAGAGTTCCCGATTAAGTCCCAACTCAATTCTAATACTCGATTTGGGCCTCGAGGGTCCATTTAAGGGTCATTAAGAATAATTTTAGTAAAAGAATAGAAATTAACGTGAATTATTTGTAAATGTTCCAAAAGTTTCAGTAATGCTCTGTAAGCTTGTTCCGGCGATAGATACGAGTTAGGGGTGTTACATGCCATAACAAGGCATTCAAAACAAGTTAAAAATCAAGTCTCAAACATGCATTATCACCACATACAACTAA
Organism: Gossypium arboreum; assembly: GCF_025698485.1. NCBI lineage: Eukaryota > Viridiplantae > Streptophyta > Magnoliopsida > Malvales > Malvaceae > Gossypium > Gossypium arboreum. The sequence goes on along the minus strand of NC_069082.1, from coordinate 12,474,129 downwards.
TATGTCTTTAGGCACCTTAAATGATAACTAAAAAAAAATGTCAGCCAAGTATCCAAACTTACCTATTTAATTTATCTAACCAAGTTACCAAAGTTCACTATAATAAAAACATACATACATATATCAGTTATACTAACATCACAATCATACCTTAACTTCATACCAATAAGTATGTTGGTTATATAAACAAAATATTATTCATAATATTTACATAAGCTAAACTTTGACTAAGTCTGTACAAAATCCTATACATGCCATATAAACCGTATTTAATGTTTCAAAAACTACTGAGATAAGCTGGATAGTGTGACTTGAGTGCTGATCTGATCGTCCAACCTTCGGAAAATCTACAAAAACATTAAACAATACAAATAAGCTTAATGAAGCTTAGTAAGTCCGACAGGTTAAACAAAATCTTATCGAATCTACTATAACAAGTCAAATAAATAAAATCATTCATTTCAATTCCATGTCATTCACTGTCAATTCTTGTCATTCACAACTTCCATTGATAAATACATTCGTATTCAAATCAATATAAAAATAAATAATATGTCTTTCAAATTCATTTAAAAAATCAACTTGCCGATTTTTTTTTCCATTTGAAGAATAACTTACGGATAGGAGTACATCATCAATAGAAGCTCACAAGAGCTGGTCCATCTGAATATGCCAACAGAAGCTCGAAAGCTGAATAGAAGCTCGTAAGAGCTGAATAGAAGCTCGTAAGAGCTGATTCACCCAAATACGCAAAACAGAAAGTAAAACACAAGAGTTCACAACAAATGCTGAACTTTAGTTTACTTGGAAAAAATGTCGTTGTCTCCTTCCAATAAAATCATACACCAAATTACGAACGTACTCAAATCTCGCGTTCCATTCAAACCGAAATCCAATTCAGTATTATAATTCCAACAATAATTCATTTTCAACAATAGAATAAATAAATAATATCATTCATCAATTTATAAAAATATTGAATTTTATCCGTATGAACTTACCTGGACTGAATTGTAGTAATTGCAGAAGTTTAGGGACTATTCTGCTATTTTTCCTTTTTCATGAGTATCTACGAAATCTTGATCTAAAATATAAAATTACTCATTCATTAGCATATATTTCATTTCCAATTCATTTCACAATTAATACCCTTTTATTTTTTGAATTTACACAATTACCCCAAATTTTTAAAATTTTTGTACTTTAATCTTTTAATTAGTTAATCTATCAAATTAACTAAGTTTTCTTAATCAATAATTTATCCAAATATTCTAAGCCATTATAAAGGCCCTAATAATCTAAAATTCTCTATCAAACCCTAATATTTTAATATTTTAAATTTAATCCTAAAATCAATATTTAACAAAATCACTTTATAAAATTATCATACAACACAATCAAAGTTCTAAATCCATGTTATTCATAAAAAATATTTAATATTCATCAATAGCAACTTCCAAAAATTTTTATTAAAATAAAAAAAACTAAGATAAGGTTTAATTGAACCTAATTGCAACAATCTCAAAAACATAAAAATTATAAGAAATGAGTAAGAATTGAACTCACATAAATCAAAAATATGAAAAACCTGCTTAAAGAGTTCTCTCCTAAGTCGGTTTAAGTCGAAATTAGAAGATGAATTGAATAGAAAGCTTTAAAATTCAATTTGTATGTTTTAATTTAATCAAAATTACTCTTTTGCCTTTCATTTGCTTTATTTTTTTATTTTATCTTCATATGCCTTCCCACCATTTAATTTAGGTATATTTGTTACTTAAGTCCTTTCTTATTTATTAATCAAGCATTTAATCACTTAAATATTATAAGTAGCAAGTTTTGCACTTTTTTTAATTTAGTTCTTTTTGATTAATTAACTATCGAAACTTTAAATATTTCAACGGAACTTTAATACCATCTTAATGACACTCTGTAAATATTTATAAAAATATTACGGCTCGGTTTATAAAAACGAGGTCTCGATATCTCACTTTCTAAAACCACTTGACTTAGGGCCTTACCACTCGAACCTAATAAATTATTATAAAACACAAATTACCAATTCAAAAACTTTTTTAAAACCATATTTGACTTGTAAATATTAAATAATAATATTTATGAACTTACTCGCTGGATTTGGTGGCCTCGAAACCACTGAAAAATTGAGTTGTTAAAATAAATTTCAAAATTCACATGATATTTAATTTAATATGCAATCTAATATGATAAAAATAATTTATTATGAAAATAAGGGAGTAATTCACTTACACCGATATAAAATTAAAATAAAATTACATCTTTTCATATATTATTATATAATTAATATTTTGACGATTGAATTTATCAATATAGTTATACTTGTTATGAATGTAAATTTTGAATCAATTCGATATTTCTATCATATTGATATAAAATAATGTATATAATAATATTTATTGAACGATTGAAAATTTTTACATAAAATAAATAGTTAGAAATTTTTAATTTATATTAAAATTTACATGTATAACTTATATGAACAGAAAATTGAATTTTGAAATATTAATTATAAAAAAGTGAAAATATGTAAAAACTAATGAAACCAATTCGTTTTACATAAATAAAAAATAAAATTGGCATTAAATTTTTTTATCTTCATGATTAATTTAAAAATAAAATTTTGTAATAATTCGATATAGTATTAAACAAATATTTTCATTTTAATACATTTTAAATTAATATAAAATCTTTTTAATTTTGATTTTTAAAGTAAGATAAATTAAGGAATATTGTGATAAACAGTAGTAATTAAAGGCATGGAAATTTTGTAGTGGACAACAAACGGAGGCCCAGTTCTCAAAATAGTGGGCCCATAATTTCATTACACGACCTAACCATCATGTTCTGTACTATACGCACACCGCAGCACCATCAAAAGAAGAGAAAGAATGAGTACTATGAATGATAGAGCCGAAGCAAAAAAATAAAATTAAAAAAATAAAAGGTGGTTAGCAGTTAAGACTTCACATGAGCCCAAGACTATCACAGGCCCAGTGAGCTGACCCCACATAAGCCCAAGGGCCATTGACGGAGTTGTGCGGGTGGCAGATGAGAGTTCAATAAGATATGGGCAGGTGGCATGATGGGACTAGTACTCAGATTGATAACACGTGTTTTACGTGGTCCCCCGTCCCCTGTGGCTGTAAAGTCATGCACGGGAGGCATGTGAAGTTTTCTACCTTGAGTTGGACACTCCGCACCGCACAACACCACATATGAATTTTTTTTCTTTTTATATATTTTTTAAAAAATTATCATCAATTTTGATTTCACAATTGTGAAATGGAAAGCTATAAAAACTAAAATTAATTAAAATATAATCAGTGGAAGAGTAAAGGAGTGTCCAGGACCTAAAATGAATTTTTTTTATTTAAGTATTTTATAATTTATAAAATTTTAAATTAATAATAATAAAATTATATTTTGGCCCCTAAAATAATAAAATTTTAATTTAATCTTTTAAAAATTATAAAGATATCATCTATTAAAATGATGAAATTAAATTTTATTATCATAAAAATATACAATTTAATTTCACCTAATTTTTTTTAATTCTGTCAATGAATGTATTTATTGAATACTAAAAATATTTTTTCATAATCTTTACTAACCCAATATCAAAAGAGTTTCAAGAGTGTGTGGATTTGATTTTGAATCCAAATAAAATATAATTTATGTTTAAAAAGAAACTGAAAATTAATCATTGTAGAATAGGGCAAAAACATCTAGAATTATGTGAATATAAAATAAATTTTTTGAGAAATAAGATAATTTTTACTGAGTGTTTTTCTGTGTGTCCCTTCAGATGAGTTAATTTTGTGTATTTATATGATATAATTATTATTCATAGATGTGACATGTTAGATAAGTTTCCATGCATGATGACACATATCCTACCTTAGAGTTAATACGTGTATACTCGAAGTGGATTCACGCCGTATGTAGGCAAACTATATTACGTATTACGTGTCCCCATCTAGGGGTCGCCCATACTACGCATGTACGAACTCATACAGAATGCAGGTCAAGACTTGACGGACTAGCAGGTTAGTGGGTTGATAATAGTTAGTATCATAACAATTTTATTTTAATTAATCGTGTCAAAATATTTATATTTAACCAACAAGTATTATTAGCAATGGTAAGGTATATTATATTTTCAATGAGAGATCTAGATTTGAACTTGAATACCACATTATTGAGAGGAGCAACTATGAACTTTAAACATAAAAATTTTATATAAATTTTGCAAAAAAAAATTAAATTTTTTCTCTTTCCTTTATTTCTTATTTCTTCATCGAAATATAAGAAAAATTGAAAGATAGATTAAGGAGAAATAAATTTGGTTGACATAGAAATGTCAACTATTTACTATATAGTACTTCAAAATTTACAATTAAAGGATGCACAAATTGATAAAAATCTAAACGGAAGTGATCCATAAATAAATTATTTTCTTTGTTTAGTATTTTGAGTGCTTGAAAATCAAGTTAGATGTGTAGTTAGATGTGTATAAGGGACCACCTCGTGGTTCATGTAACGAGATCCTCTGTTATTGGTTGCTTGCTACTAACAAATTTGGAGGCTCTAATTAGTAATTTTCCGTTATATTTTGTATATCAGTATAATAAGTTAGAATTTATCCAACACTTTTTATTACTTTATTATTAAAACTAAAAAATAAAAATAAAATATCAATATCTATCTTTTTAATAATTTTCTCATATAGCTCATATATATTTGTTATACTCCTACGTCTCTTAGACACGTATTAAAAGAATAGACATTGTTTATCTCTTGTTGACTTCACCTAAATATCACTTACTCTAAACAATGATGCATTACCCCCCTCATGTTCTCAACCACTCGCTATGCCAGGAAGGCTCTCAACCCTCTATTTTCCTGAATGGCTAAGCATCTAGCTTTTAGGTGAAAATAATCCTCAAGTATGAACAAAACCTTAAATGCATGTGGGATCCACCTGAGTATAACAACCTTGTATTGATCGAATACATAACAGAATGGGCTTCACAATGCATGCCCTTCACGTATCAAATGATGATTACTTCTTTCACGATGATTTGCCACGTTTCACTAGTGGACAAGATAGTTTCTTCTATAAATACCCTTATCAACGATGAAAAAAGAATCATTTTTCAATACCCTAAAGTTACTCTAAACAATTGCTTCCTCAAACAGTCAGCTTGCCCTCTAGTTCCTATCCTAACTATTTGTCTTTTTAGGTGAACCAGCTTTCATTGCCCCACCACTACCCCTTCATTGTCTCCTCCTTGCCTTCTTCTTTTGTTGTACACTATATCAACATCCAAATAAAATATATATTATTATTTTTCATTTTAAGGTTCTTTTTTTTCTGGTATAAAAGATGTTGAAACCTATAAAAATAGAAAAATGTTGAATCTAAATTTCTTTTAGAGTTTGAAGTATGAAGTTATTCAAAGAATGAATCTAAAATTTATGTTAATAGAATACTTAAATATAAATATTTTATCACTCTATTAATGTTTCAACATATAAAAACAAGCTAAAATTGATTCCTAAAACCATTATTCATTTTACTAAACTTAAATTTTTATTTTGTATGTTGAATATCAACGCCACTTGTTGCAAAATGTGTTTTGTTAGTGTTTATTGTTGTGGAAAGTTTAGTTTTTGTCTTTAGTTTTTAAGCACTAAGTTTAGTTTAAGTATTTTGTTAGTAGTGGAATAAATCTCACATCATTCAAGAACAAAAGGTAAAGGGTAATGAGTTTATATAAAAACCCATGTCTTATATAGCTCAAAAACATAAAGGTAGTGAGACTTTGGGTCTATATAAGATCTATGTTGTAAGTATTATTTACACCAAATCAAATATTAATTCTTCTATTTGGTTCTTTAAATCCCTTCTTTATTTTTTTATTTAGGAAGTGTAGCTAAATTTTAGTTTAACGGCGTCGTGAGCTTAAGTGTTTTACAATTGGTATTAAAGCTAGGTTAAAGGGGTTGAACTTTTCTTAGTATGCTTTGTGGTTGCGGTATTGTCTGATCTTCCACATCAGAAAAGAAATTCTCATACTTGAAATTTTCCATGGTTGCTTAGTTTTTGGAAAGAAGTGTGGTAGTGTGAAATTGCATACCTAGGAAATGTTCTAGTTAATGAAAGACTTGATACTTAAGAGTGTCCATTCTGACCCACATCTCTTTTCTAGGAACTACTTGGTACATTGTTCACGAAATACTTTCACCCTTTAGGTATTTAATTGTGAGAATCATCTGCCGATACAATGACGGAACTGTAAGTTTTTGGCTAAATGGAAAATAAAATTCGATAAAGTAATGTTCACATTGAAGACGACGGTTGAAAAGGATGTGCTCCAGATGCCAAAACTCTCAAAGAAGTAGGAGATACATTGGCAAGTTTGTTCTCCAAGAGAAATGACACAAAAATTTAACTCCTCGAGGGTACAACATGACACGACAATCTCACAATATTTTCACAAGGTGAAGTTGTTATACCAAGAGATTGGTGATTTGGATCCACAAGCTCCGATTAGCGACACTAGTGTAAAGAGGATAATCATCCGTGGTTTGAGACCAGAGTTTAGAGGCTTTGTTATTGCAATACAAGGATGGAAAATCCAACTATCACTTGTTGAGTTTGATAATTCATTTGTTGGACAAGAAGCGTTAGTAAAGAATACGGAAGGAGTAAGCATTCTATGCCAACAAGAGCAGTTGGAATTCCAATGAGCAAGGTGGATTGAAAAGGAACGAGGACAATGTGAAGAGTTTTTGGGATAAAAGAAGTTCTCATGTAGGGGGAGTTGCGAAGCCATATGTCAGTAACAGAAAGTTTAGAAAGAGCCGTTACAATTGCAGTAAAAAGCGTCATAAGGCACACTCTTGCTGGTTGAAGAAAAAGCCTATGAAAGGTAATGTTGCTACCGTCAACAGTGAACAAAAATGGGATGTTGAGGCATTATTTGTTGCGAAAAAGAAAATGGTTCTTACAACTGTAATGTCCAATCAAATTGATCATAAGAACCATTAGATTGTTGGTTCGAGCTATTCAAATCACATGATAGGTGATAAGAAGAAATTGAAAAATTTGTATGAGTACAAAGGAAGCCGTGCGTAGTTGACTGTAAACTTGTTTACAAAAGGCTTTTCTAACAACAAACTCAGAAGCTTCTGCCATCAGTTTGGCAAAGTGAAAGTTAGTGTTGAGTGGGAGTCTTGAATATCAATACTAACTTACTGAAAAATATATTTTGTTAATGTTTATTTTGTAAAAATTTTAACTTCGGTGAGTAGTCTTTAGGTATTAATTTTAGTATTAAGTTTTATATTATTAGGGGAATGAATCCCACATTATTTAGGAATAAAAGGCAAAGGGTTATGAGTTTTTATAAAAATCCATATCCCACATAGCTCAAAAACATAAAGGTAGTTAGACTTTGAGTCTATATAAAGACTTATGTTGTAAGTACTATTTGCACCAAACCAAATATTGAATCTTCTATTTGATTTTTTAAATTCTTCTTTTTTTCTTTTTTTTTTTAGTTTTAGGAGGTGTAGCTAAATTTTAGTTTAATGTTGTTGTGGGCCTAAGTATTCTACAATTGGTATCAAAGTAGGGTGGAAAGAGTGAAACTTTTCTTAGTATGCTCTGTGGTTATAGAACATTCAAGTTCATGACACCATTAAACTAAAATTTAGCTACATCTCTTAAAACTCCAAAATAACAAAATAAAGGAAGACTTTAAAGAACCAAGTAGAAGATTCAATATTTGGTTTGGTGCAAATAATACTAACAACCTTTTGATTTTTGTTCCTAAATAATGTGAGATTTATTCCACTACTAACAAAATATTTAAGCTAAACATAGTTCCTAAAAACTAAAGACAAGTTCAACTTTGAATAACGATGAACACTAACAAAACACATTTTCCATCAAGCTGGTGTTGATATTGACCTGCCACAAATTGTAGTGGCAATTTAAGTACTTTTTGACACTTAACAGGCTTGTTTTTAAGTCGTTTAGTGTTTAATTATTGCATTTTAAGTTTTATTAGTTTAGATTTAGTTTAGATTTAAATTATTACAAAATAAACATTTTTACGCAATATTTCGAGTTAGTTAACCTATTGGGTCAATATCGACTTTAAGGTAGTTTTAATGATTTAATTGAGTGTGCATGGCACCTATTTTCAGGTCCAAAAGCATCAGGAAGGACAACCGAGTCGCAACACAAGCTTCTGGTGTCGCAACATAGTTGAACGAGCATAAGAATTTATATTTGAAGTTGTGTATCGCAACACGCACTAGGCTGTGCCGCGACATAGGTCTGATAGAGGGAAAAAATTAAGCAAGGGTAATTTTGTCCGTACAATCAATATTTAGTGCAATTGAGGCTTGTAATTAACCTAATTAGGGCTGCTAACTTTGCCTATAAATATGAGGCTTATGCTCAACTAGAGAGAGCTTTTGCCAAGTCGTTTTAGGGCTTTAGTTTAGTAGTTTAGGATTTTAACTTAGTTTTATTTTATTTTAAAAATAGTTTTATTTTTTGTTATTCAACTTGGATTCGATTTGAGTCCAAGTCTTTGTTATTAAGTATTTTCATAATTTTCTTTTACATTTCTCTTGCAAACGACGATATCTCGACAACTATTAAAAGATTTAACAAATTCGAGCACATCCATTTTATCAAATGGATCAATTTCTATCCTTCTTTTGTTTTAATTTAATTTGTGTGTTTTGCATGATTAATTTAATTCTAATGAAGATGGTAATTGAATCAATGAATGGCTAAGTCCTTTAGGGATATTAACGAGTGGATGTGGGAGTGATTAATGGAAGAATGAGAGTTTCTCATACGATTTAGTTGGTATAAATTTATGTGTGCTTAAATCCTAGGATTGAAACAAGGCCGAAAGATAAGTTTGCTGAGTAAATCGTGATTTATCCCGGTTAGAAAAGTGAGATCGAGAGATAAGTGAGTACTAGTCAATTAATTAATTAGTAAAGGCCGAGAGGTAATACGGGTTAGTTAATAATTCACTAATAAAACCCGAACCACTGAAGCAAGTTAATCTTTTGCTTATTATTAGAGAGTTTTTCGTTTGTCAACTTCATTTTAATAATTTTGTTTTTATTGTATAACCTTAATTTTTACTATTACTTATCATAATATAATTTTTAGTGATTACTGTTTAGACCTGTTACCGTAGAAGATAATTTTAGATTTAATTCAACCTCCATTAGGTACGATCCTCGAAATACTTACTGATGTTTCGTTGCAACACTTCTATATTACAATTTGACCTGTTTGCTTTCAGATACTGCACTTTAATTATATATTTTATTTGTACGATCTTTATTTTAAATGTTTGCACGTTTAGAGGCGGTTAGATATTCAACACTCCCCCTCTAAACCAGCTTACTTCCTTTCCAACATACCTAGTTGGTGACAAAAACTTCAATCTTGTTGCCACTCAAACCTTTCGTGAATAAGTATGCAACTTGCTCTTCCATCTTAACATGTTGCCACTTAATCTCTTCTTGCAGCACTTTCTCATTAATGAAGTGATAATGAACCTCCACATGTTTAGTTCTTGCATGAAAAACTAGGTTCTCTGCCAAACGCATTGCTGACACGTTATCAAAGAACAGATTAGCACACTCTATTGGTTAATGAAAATCCTGTAACACTTGCACTTTCTCGAGCTACCATCGTTACTGCTCGATATTCACTTCTGTTGTTGACAAAAAAAAAAACAATCTACTGCCTTTTATTGCATCAAGAAACTGCTTTCGACCTAAACAAAAACACATACCCAGTCATTGAGCGTTTGGTATCATGATCACCCACATAATCAACATCACAAAGACCAACCAACTTGCAGTCTCCTCCTGTATGAGAACCCCTTTCATCTCATAGACTCTCTGCCTTGTCCTTGTTTCTTTTTTGTCCACAATGCTGCTTGAAATTCCAACTGCTCTTGTTGGCATAAACTGTTTGCTCCTCCCATATTCTTTGCTAACGTTTCTTGATCAGCAAGCAAATTCTCAAACTCTGGGTTTGTTATCCTTGTACTGTAGTAACAAAGCCTCTGAACTCTAGTCTCAAACCATGGATGATTATCCTCTTCACCCTAGTGTCCCCTATCAGAGCTTGTGCATCCAAATCACCAATCTCTCAGCATATCGACTTCACCTTGTGGAAATACTGCGAGATTGCCATGTCACATTGTGCCATCGACAATAATTCGCCCTTAAGGATTTGAAGCTTTGTGTCATTTCTCTTGGAGAACAAACTTGCCAATGTATCCCATGCTTCTTTGACAGTTTTGGCGTCCTAGATGTGCTCTAGCACATCCATTTTTCTTAGCGTACCACTTGCATCCTCGACTTCTAATTGTGTCCCTTCATTACTGTTGACAAAAGCTAAACTTCACACAACAATAAACATTAACAAAACACATTGGGGTTGATATTCAACATTGTATTCCTAAGTTCAAACGCAACAATGCTGCCCAAAAAAGTTAATCCAGAACTAATTTTGTAATTAATGAACCGTAGATGCGTATCTATCTTGCTAAGAATTACCAAATCCGGTCTGAAAATTTTTAATACGAAAATTTCCAATAATTAAGACAAAAATATGTACTAAAACCTTAGATTTAAGTAAAGATTCTAAATTAATGTCAGCCAATAAAAAAAAATCTAAACTCCGGTAATGATAGTGGTACTCGTATAGTGACAACTTTGCGTAGCATCATATTTGGAGTAAATGCTGCATTAATAGTAATAATGATTTTATTTAAAAAAAATTTGAAACAACAGTAACTATATCTATATTTTATATATATACAGGAGAATGCAAAGATTGAATTGTAAGAGCCAAGAGGTGAGTAAGAAGAAGCAATAAAAGGTCTATTTTTCAGACGACCCAAAAAAGCTTTCTCATTTTCAACCGGCGGTAATACCCTGTTCATCCATCCTCTCTTCTTAAAAGGCTTGAAGGGCAAAGAACATTCAAAGTGTTGGTGCATATTATAAACCTTGAGAGGAAGAAGATCCAGTGCCTCAAACTTGAAGTGGTGTTTTTTTTTTTTTTTGTTGAGGCATGTTATAATTAATGGAGGATAGGATACTATCATACTACATGCATACATGGGAATAGGATGGCTCTCTGATCATGTTTACAAGTGTTTTTGCTTGATTCTGCTCCTTATACAACAAGGTTGGTTGGTGTGTTTTTGGGTTAATGGGTGGTGAATATTACTGGGAAACGGTGCCACCTACTGCCACAGTGGATCCATTGAGTTTAGAGAGGGAAGAGCATTGGAGACGTTTCGACAACTCGGTGAATGCGGTGTCGTTTGGGTTTGTAGCTACTGCAATTCTCATATCAATGTTCCTTGTTATGGCTATCTTCGAGAGGTTCATCAGGCCAACTTCCGATACCTCTACAACCCCTAATGACCTTGAGTCTCACAATATTTTCAATGCCAAGCTTAATTACCCTTCTCCCAAAGTAAGCTCTCTCTCTCTCTCTCTGAACTTTCCCCCTTTTTTTTTTGGTTGAATTCAAGTATTCGAAATTTGCCATAGGATTTTCTTGGTATGTGGAAACAAAATGGAATGAGTGATCCAGAATAATAGAAAAGGATTATACATGAAAACTTTAATATTAGAAATGGTTACCTTTCACTCTCTTTCTATCTCTATATAAGTTTCTTGCAATTTGATGTTTTATTTTTGCTGTTTAGCGGAGTTAATGAGTGGGCTTGGCAGCATTATTGTGACTCTTCTTTTGTTGTCTGTAATTATAGCTAATTTGGTGCATCACTTTGATCATTATGCACACTGCATTGTTGCATCAAAACTAATCCATTTCGTTACTACACTTTTAGCATAAAGTTTGTGCTCTTCTTTTTTTATCTTCCTCCCTCGAACACTCGACAAATTTTGAAAAAAAATAAAAATAAAATTGTATTTTGTCTTTTTTTATTAAAAATTAAATAAATTAGTCTCTATATATTAGATCAAAGAGTAAATTGATTCTTTTTGTTAAAATTTTCATTGTTAAAAACTGACGTGACTAACACAATAATTAGGCATTGACATATGGCTTATCATGTGTACTCCGTGATGATGTACAAAGATAAGATTTTAACAATAGAAATAGAAATAAATTTTAATAAAAGGATCGATTTATTTTTTAATCTAATGTATAAGGACTAATTTATTTTTTTTAGTAAAGAAAGCAAAATGTAATCTAAATTATACAACAGTTCCTCAATGATTATTTTCTAAAAAAAAAAAAGAAGAAAGAGTTATCAAGGCTTGAACTTAGTCTTTGATACTATCATACGGTAACCTTCAACTGCGTGTTTATTGGGTTATTTAAGTATTTCAATTTGTGGACAACTTTGTTTTTGGTCTTTGTTGAGGACAAAATCTCTTTTCCTTAGACAAAAAGGTTAGTGGCAAGGACCCATCTTCTACATGTATGCTGACCATCTTGCCAGTTGCCATGCCTCCTTTTTCTCACTCGTGAAACCATGGCCTTTTTGTTTGTCCCCATGGTATTATGCTGTATGGCTCTAATAGCATTTAGGGTTTAGCTTAATTAGTTGATTGAGGATTGTGGGTTAATTTTAGGATAAGGCATGCCGATTAAATACTAATCCCATCATCTCCATGGAAGATGGCAGTGGATGGCTCGGAATTCTCAGTTCACACAGCGGTATGCATTATGTATTATTATAGTAATAATATCTTATAACATAGATACACAACACAGGATAAGCATTATATATCTGTATGCTGTCTATGTGGGTTCACAGGGGTAATGAGAGCATTATGCATCACCAGCATGTGATCTTTGTCTCAAATGTCACACTTAATGACCGGCAGACTTGAAGTGTTGCCTAACTTTTGTTTATTTTTTAATATCTAAATCTTTCCCATCATTTTGACTTTTTGAGGTTCCTTCCAATCAAAAGTCGGCAACCCGGGGGTGGGGGGTCATAATGAAGGAACATCGCCTTAAGATCTTAACAGGGGATAGCAACAAAATCTTTAATGCCATAAATGTCCTTTTGCATTAAGTGCATTGACAAAAGGGTGGAGCGTTCCATGCTGAATTGTTGGTTGGATGCAAGTTTTGGCTAAACCATTGGCCAACACCATCACCTGATGTGTTACTTAGCTGAAGCATAGAATAATAATAACATATGGTGCTGTGGATTCCCCACTTTGTATGATCAAAGCATGGCACGCTTTCATCTTTCCCTTAGTTTAATAATATATCATCTCCGCTTTGCTTGCTAGCTACTTGCCTAGTTGAGTTGTGCCTATTTTTCAATGTCATCCGGTTGTTGGAAACCCCCACCCCTTTATTTGTGGGGAAAAGGTAGAAAATTTTGCAGACAATGGTTTTGTTTTATTAGTGGGGAATGGTGTTGGCTACATATAATTATTCTTAATCTTACCTCAATTATTTTTATATGCTATTTATGCCTGTATCCCAAGAATGAAATAACTCATCCTTTTGTCTCTTCTAAGGCTTTCAACTCTCTTGGTTAATGGACGAACAATATAATAATAAATGTTAAACCACAATTAAGACTTTGTCTGGTTTCATGAATTAATGTACCTTCACTAATTTGGATCCTCTTCCTTCTTTACAATTACTTCGCTGTTTTGTTGCTTAAACATTGAAAATCTGTTTAATTATGCAGATGACAGTTTATGCGAATGAAGTATCAGTTTTAATGCCTGGTGAGGAAACTCCTACTTTCATTGCACATCCTACTCCAGCTCTGGTGCCATGTCCACCAGACCGTGTCTTGAGACCTCTGCATCAAAAGAGCCAAAGCATTGGTGTTCCTTCAAGCTTAAGCTGATGCTGCAACTGAGACAAGAAGCAGGCATGGAATGGAAAAAAAGCACCAGGATATTTTTATATTTGTACATTTGCATTTTAAGAAAACTAACATTTTCATTTGCTGCCTTTTTTTTGGGACAAACGAGATGGAATTCACAAAAGGAAAATTTGCAATATCTTAGGACTTAAGTGTGTGAATCAATCTTTTGAATTAACTTCAAACTTAACGTCCGATCAATGTTCCATCTAGCTTTATTATGGCGACAACGAGTTTAAACTAATCCCAAACAACACAACACTAACTAAAGGGTCTAAATCCATCCATGTATGACCATTCTTTCTTTGTTCTTCGTATATGAGCTGTTAATTGAGCAACCTAAACCCATAGACTGCAAACGAAGGGCCTAAAAATGTGCTGAGGTCCAAAAGGATTTGGGGGCCGCATTGCTATCCCATTTTGATCCTAAACAATTCTCTTTTCATAATTCAATCGTATACCATATGGACAAGTCAAAATATAGGCTCATGATTATATACTGAAGTCTTTTATTAAGCCTAACAGAGTGTAAGCATTTGGTAGCTTATTGGCACAAGCATGAAAAATAAAATATTTCCTATCTAATACAATGTCTGAGGAGTTTGAGCATGATCACAAATTCTAACACCCTCATACATAGGCTAGCAGCCCTATGGAATGGAATGAAAACACTTGTATAGTACTTGAGGGCAAAAATGCATGATTATACAATTAAAACCTAAACCTTGATCATAATATTTCATAAAGCACCAAAAGTGTAGCTTACGTACAATTACAACATCAACAAGTACAATACAAATCTCAATTAGAAATTGGTGCCGATATACTGCAACAATTGGAGTACCGAATCATTGGCTGTCAGCCTCCAAACCAATTTATTAGCCAAACAGTGTAGTATCAGAAGCAAGTTAATGATAGCCAAAGAAAAAGAATAACATAGGGAATGAAGAGAAAAGGAACTATGAAGCAGCAGCAGAACGATCAGATTCTATCATAGATTTGATGTAGAATTCTCCTGCCTTGTAGGATGATCTGACCATGGGACCAGATGCCACATATCGAAATCCCTGCATATTCACACTTTTTTACTAAGTACTATTACAACTTCAATAGCTGATTCAATATTCTGGCAAAAAAGAAACACTATTGCAATAGCAAACTAGTATATTTATTTAAGAAAAGAAACTTAAAGAGTTCTTAAAGAATGATGTGTAAACTAATTAAGACTAAGCATAAAAGCAAAGCAAAACAATTAGCAATATATCCCTATCAGTATTAGGAATTTAGACATACCAGTTAAGATTTCATCTCTTTATTTTTATTATTTCATTATCTTCTATAAAATAAATATTATGGTTGTTCGTAGGCTTGTTCGAATCTCATTTTAAACAACTTATAAACATATCATGTATGCAAATTTATGAATGAAAATAAACAAAACTTTATCCTAAAAATCACTTTTAAGAAAACGTTGAGAAAGCTCTACATCAACCTGGAATGGATACGAGTGCCACTAGTACAATTAGAACTCGTTAACTGTCTGCTCCAATCATGAATGGCAGGTGTTTTAAAAGGGGAAAGCAAAAAGATGAGATGAATATAGTTGGCAAGCTAGCATTGGCAATTATATTGTCATACATTCTAACATTTTCATTTCTCAATTTTAGATCCCTTCCGCAAAAGCACTTAAGAACCATTGGTCAAAGCAACTTAACAAGATCCATTAAAGGAAGATACCCTTTTTCTTTCAACAAGCAATTGTAGTCAACCAAGCCAAAGACAGACTATGAAAATTATCAAAAGAAACCAGAGAAGGTAAATTGGTTAGGCATTCAATCAATATGAGCAGAGACATAGCTGGTAATTTATGAAGAAAACTATAATTTTTAGAATCAAACATCACAGGCATACCATTTCCATGCCAAGGGCTCGATATTTTCCAAAAGCTTCAGGTGTAATATATTCTGATACGGGCATGTGACGCTTTGATGGTCTCATGTACTGACCGAATGTCATTACATCAACACCTGCTGCTCTGACCTTCTCCATTGTTTTCACAACTTGATCAGGCGTTTCTCCACATCCTAACATAATCGAAGTCTTGGTAAGTGTTCCAGCAGGAACATACTCTTTGGCCATCATTAGAACATCCAAAGATTGCTTAAAATTAGCACGGTGATCACGTACAACCCTTTGAAGTTCTTCAACAGTCTCGATATTATGAGCAAAGACGTCCAATCCAGATTTTGCAACTTTCTCTACACAGGCAGCATCTGCCCGGAAATCAGGAACTAAAAGATTGAAAACAGTGCAAGCCAAAATCAGCTAAGATGTACGAACTCAGACTGGATAAGAAATCCTGAAGAGGTAAATAAGCAAGAACAGCCCCTCATTGCAATTTTTTTTTTTTATGTCAAACTACAGAATTTTGTGAAAATAAATCCCTAACAACCATAAATGCCGAAACCTGATTAAGGATTTTACTTCTACAAGGGCATTTACTTATTATCTATATATAGAAAGGAGCTAAGCATCAACCTTCAGTGTCAGAGGACATGCCGATAAGTAAAAATTTTAAGTAAAGTTTAAGGTGTAATTGATACCCAAGGCTTCTATAAGCATATTTGGCTTCAAAGTTTTCAACTTCTCAACGGTTTCCGCAAAATGCCCACTTCCTTGATCAGCCAAATCATCCCGGTCCACGCTCGTAATCACCACGTAATCCAAACCCCACGATGCAATTGCCTCCGCAACATTCCTCGGTTCATCGGGATCCGGTGGAGGCGGCGTTCGCGACGTCTTCACGTTGCAAAACCTGGAAAGATCACAAACAATAAAATTTGATAAGTAAATATATATATTTATAGGCATCACATTTACTTTTTACTTAAAAAAAAGAAGGAATACCTGCAACCGCGAGTACAAGTATCACCCAGGATCATTATGGTGGCAGTTGCGGTCCCAGTCTCGCCACCGGACCAGCACTCGCCAAGATTGGGGCATCGAGCTTCTTCGCAGACAGTGTGGAGTTTTAATTCCCTTAATTTGGCTTTAATCTGAACGTATTTTTCGCCGCCGGGAATGGATTCTCTCATCCATTTGGGCTTAGGGAGCGGTTTTTTCTTGGTGCCGACTTCGACCGAATAGAGGTTATTGGTTTGGAGACCGAAAAAATCGGAGAGGGTGGGAGATTCGGCGGCAAGGCGGGCCCGGAGGCCAGCAAGGGTGGGAGGGAAATCGGGTTTGGTGGGGGTAGGTGAATCGATGGTGGATGAGAAGGGCCTTGCCTTTGCGGCGGATGATATGGCACGAACAACAGAGGTAAAGCGAGATTGCATCATTTCTCCTCTCTATTTCTAGCTTCTCTTTTCAGGTGGTCAAGTGAAAAGAGATGAGGATGGTGTTGAGATGGCTTTGGTGAGGATGGGAGGGGAATGGGTGGCTAGTTCCACCTTCACCTGCGCTGCTGATTTGTCAGTTTTCAGTTATTAGATTTGGGCTTCCTTTTGGACTTCAAATATTTGTTGTTGGGCTTTTAAAAACTGCTCTTTTCCCTTCAGGCTGGGGATATCGTGGGTGCTGGATCTCTCCCTTATTCATTCATTTTCTATAAGCTTCTCATAATAGGATGAATGGATGGTCCACCCATACATCATCAATTTTTTATTCATACTTTCACTTCAATTCAATACATTGTTTAAAAAAAAAATAGTTTCAATCGATTTTTTAATTCAACTTAATTGATTGATAACAAATCACGAATCGATCATCTAACTCTTATTTTAGATTGATATCTCAATTAATTTTCGAATCAACGATTTTAAACAATAGTCAATATTATATTGAATCATAATTTTTTTCTATTTATTAAATTTAAATATCACTATCCAATTTTTGTAAGGGAGGGAGAATCATCATCCAAATTAAATGTCTTTTCCTTCAACAGCATGACTCATCACTAATAATTTAATCCTTAAGGTGTTGGCTGTTGAGTCATAGTTGACTAACGAGATCTAAAATAAAGAAATCAACAAATATACATTTTTAAGATTAATTATTCCCAATTCCAAACACAAAATGATTATAATTAAATCTTTAAAATATCACTATCATATTCATAAGGTCTTTCTATTAGTTCAGTCCTCATCTTGAATGTAAAATATTAACTCAGATATAATGTAACCCGTAATCAAATTTTTAAGCATTAATATGAAAAACTTTGGATTTACATGCATAAAATTTAATAACATTGTCTCTCTTTTCTCTAAATTGTGAATCAATAATGCTTCACGTCTAATACTCAAGGGACTTGATTGATCAATTTTTGAAATTTCGTGACAGATTTCAACACGGAAACATGATAGTTTGAAAACGTATGTGCAATTAATCCATTTTTCTCGATATACAATTAATCCCTTTTTTTAATTGATTAAAAGGAACAATGCTGCTAGCCGCTAAAGAAAGACGCGGAATTGGCCCAAAATTGGACATAATTCAAGCCCATTACGATTCGTATTTAAAACCCCAACCGCGGCTTACTTGATCCCTTTGCTTTGGTCACACTTCTTTCTCCCCTTTATCTTCTCCAAATCCGTCTTTTAGTTTCCTTTAACTATCATTGTCACCAAACCTTTTTTATTCTCAGTGTCTCAAATTCAGATCTATATCGCATTGCCTTAGTCTTGACAGTTTCATTTTTGAGATTCGATGAGTCGCTTCGATGCTAACCCTTTCGCGGAGGAAGAGGTCAATCCTTTTTCGGTAAGTTTTGTATGCAAGTTTTCACGTATTCATATTCCATTTTTCTCTTCATAAATTCCAGTGCCACCGATTGTAGGTTTTCACATTCTTCTGAATTCTTCCGACGAGATTTGATCTGTAGGTTTTGAGGATGACTGATTAGCTAAATTGCTAGATCTGTTTCATTTGCGCTGCTGATTGGAAATTTTTATGTTAAAATTAGTTCACTTTATGTAGGATTTCTTGTTTTCCATAATGTAGTTCTGGCAACTGTCTTCATGTACTTTTTTCTTCATTGCGGGAAATGTAAAGCTACGAAGTGAAAGAAACTGCCTTAGACTCTAATAATGCCAGTATTCTAATAGTAAGCTTTGTTTCTGATACGTAAAACTGATGCTTGTGATGATGTGAATTTATGGTGTATAAGGCTTTTCTTTGTTGAATACGGTTTACTTTTTTTTTTTTTTTGAGTTTGAACGCACTGAACCTCGTAATGGTATCCCTTCAAAATTGGTAGTGATTTAACTTTTGCATGATGATTTTTTTGTTAAAGCACTTAATTATTGTTTTTGCTTGGAATGATCTGTATGTTTCCATTTTATTTATCGCAGGATCCAGCAGTTAGGAAAGGATCGGGGCAATCAAATTATGGTGGAGGTGCCTTTTATACTACTGTAAGTACTATTTTTCCTACAATTGTCTTGCTACCTCTACCTGCATAATGTTTGAATAGTACAATTTCAATCGTGGGAATAGCAAAATCTGGTGACAGGTGTACTAAGCTCTTCTGTATGTGTCTTGTAATGCATAGGTTGGTTGCAATGACTAGTGAAAGTTGATCATCGATTTTCACATGATAATCATGCTTTGACTTTATTCTAACTAATTAATGGTAGTGCACTAAGTTGTAGCTTCGTGGTGGTTTCAATGATGAAATTGGTTATCATTACGGCGAAGAAGCTATCAATGTTTGATATGATTGGAAATGCTTCATTTTTAATGGTCTGTGATTGCTACTGTTAGCATTGATAGCCGTGCCAGAATTTTTTTCTTGGATGAATTTATAACCCTTCCCAGCCACTGCATATGTTGCTGGGTTTAAATTCTTTTATTTCCCTGTTCTTAAACAGCTTGTTTTCTTTAGAATGGAGATCAGATAGATCCAAAATAGGTGCTCCATGAAAGGCCACATTACACAGTCCAAGAATGAAGGCAAAGCTCAAGGAGAGCTGTTATGGAGGGATGAGCATGCCTTCTCCATGTGACAGGAGATCTGGCATGAAAGTCATGTATATCATGATATTTAGGAATATGGCTTGTTGAAACCTGATTGCAGATGCAGTTTTGTGCAACATCGTTTATCCAAAATTTGCATGGGATCTGATTTCCCATTAGCTTATACCTTGTGCTTTGTGAAACTTTTTTGCAAGACTGCTTGTTGACCATGTAATACTTTCTCATGTGACTGGTTTACTTTCGTGTCCTATATATGCTGCTATACGTGTTGTGCTTCTGTATGCATAAATAAATGATCCTATGCAAATGCTTAAAGTCTTGCTTGTAAAATACACAATATAGAACCCCGGTAGTGTTCCTCCTGCAACATCAAGGCTTTCACCCCTTCCTCCTGAGCCATATGACCGTGGTGCAACTGTAGATATTCCTCTTGATTCTGCCAAGGTATCCTAAAAGTTTTCATATATTGGATGGCCGTTTGTCATGTTTTTGGATATTATGTTTAAGCAAAAGACTTCTTTTGATGTTTTTGTCTTATCAAATCTAGGATCTGAAAGCAAGAGAGAAGGAACTTAAAGCAAAAGAGGCTGAACTGAATAAGCGTGAACAGGTAATTTGTTGTTGGCTGTTTACACTCGAGTGAGGCTGGCCCTTGAATAATAAGTCTGGTGCTTCTGATTTATTTTTGCAGTATTCGATATCAATTGTGATAAGTTGTTCCTTTCGCAGTGCAGTTACAAATTATACAGATTTCTGAAGTAATTTAAATATTGCTATCTTGGCACAAAAAAATCAAAACCATAGTTTTTGAATCTGAATTTCCTATTCATATTTCAGTTTAGTTTTTCTGTCTGAATGCTTGTAAAATATCTTTATGTTCTGTAGTCTTTTTATTATGAAAATACTAAAATTATGCAATGACTTGATTCTTATATGTTCGGATGCAATATGTAACTGTGTTGTATGTAAGGTGGTTTTGCTATTCATTTTGCTCTTAGAATAATTTGTCCTTGTAGTAACTGAATGTTAACTTTATATTTTGCAGGAATTGAGAAGAAAAGAGGATGCAATAGCACGAGGTAGGTTCTTTTTTATTTTTTATCTTGATGAGTCCCGGGCTTATGCATTACCAGTTTGATTTTGACATGAGTTCTTGCCTTGTTCTTGGCAGCTGGAATTGTAATAGAGGACAAAAATTGGCCACCGTATTTTCCTATTATCCATCATGATATTGCAAATGAAATACCAGTCCACCTACAAAAGATTCAGTATGTTGCTTTCACAACATTGTTAGGTGAGTTCAAGTTCAGGTTTTTCTGTTTCTTTTGAAAAAACTTTCACCAGTAAAAAATGGAATGCTTGGATGTTGGTTTTGGTTTGGTCTTGTTCTTTTTCCAATTTTTTCTTGCTCTTCTTACATATAAGTCTTCAGTGAGTCTTTCAGTTAAAAATGTGATTTGTATTGGCTTTAATGTTCACTTCTGTTCACATCTTGAAAAACGTCTAAATTGTCAATTTGTTATTATGGCCAATGCTGACTTAAGTCTGTAATTTTGTTTGGATGGAAGGTTTGGTTCTTTGTCTCACTTGGAATGTGGTAGCCGTTACTACAGCCTGGATCAAAGGAGAAGGTGGGTTTTCAAAGTTAGTATTGTGCTTAATCTGTCAAGTGTTTAATTTCTATTTTGACATCTTTGTCATGGTTTAAGTTTATATTTTATTCCAGGTCCAACAATTTGGTTTCTTGCCATTATATATTTCATATCTGGGGTCCCTGGTGGCTACGTAATGTGGTATCGCCCTCTCTATCGTGCTATGAGGTACTACTTTTGGGTTATTCCTTGTTTGGTTTACAAGTAACTAAAAACTGTATCTGTCCAATTATTGCTTAGATTGTAGTACTTTGTGCAATTATTTCTACTGTCTTGATTCCAATGATTATAAATGTAAGCCTTTTGTGTAATCCTTAATCTTATCCTGTGTTGCTATGTTCCTGTTCATTTTACAGGACTGATAGTGCGTTGAAATTTGGATGGTTTTTTTTGTTTTACTTGGTATGCTTCTTGCTTTCCCACTGTAATTGTTCTATATTCATGGAAGACATATTAGAAAGCTTCTCATTTCTGATTCCTCTCTTCCACGCAGTTGCATATTGGCTTTTGCATCTTTGCTTCAGTTGCTCCCCCAATTATTTTCAAGGGCAAATCCCTTGCGTAAGTGTGTTAGAACTTTTTCCTCCCTAAAGGATTTTTTTTGTTACATTTATTTTTGGGTTTAATTCTTTTATAGAGAAGGTAACAATTTTTAGAGAGTGGATATCTTGCCTTTTTAAAACCTAAGATTTCCTTGGTGGGTTTTTGAATATTTCTACCTCAATATTCATACATGGTTTGTGTTCTACGGTTTTATACAATCTGAAGGGGAAGCAAATCTATCCCTGAATTTTCTACCACATTGGAAAATATGTTTTTATCTTTTTCATATATGAACAGTTTTTTTTACCAAAAAAAAAGAGATAGGAACAACTTTAATCTTGTATACTTGTACCTCTATGGTAAGCTATAGCTGATGTGTTAATGGTGCAGAGGTATTTTGCCTGCGATTGATCTCATTGGCCACAATGCTTTGGTGGGGGTAAGTTTTAGGCCATTAGGATGCTTTGCCTGCAATTGTTGTTTCTGGTTTTACTTCAATAAAATCTCTGAGAAGACTTGACATGGTATGCTTCATTTTGACTTGCAGATATTCTACTTCATTGGTTTTGGATTTTTCTGCATTGAATCATTGCTCAGTGTCTGGGTTATTCAGGTCATAAATTCCTCGTCTTTGATTACTTTTTCAGCAAAACTTTCCCCATTTTCGTTTCTTCTAAAGCCTTCAGTTTTCTTTTTCTCTTTCAAATTTGCAGCAAGTTTACATGTATTTCAGAGGTAGCGGTAAAGCTGACGAGATGAAGCGTGAGGCGGCAAGAAGAACCGTGGCTGCAGCACTCTGATAATGATAAGGAGGCCGTAGCAGAAGATGGTATTTGCTTGTATTGGACTTAGACCATGTCGGATAAGATACCATGTACTCAAATTGCATCTTCTTCCCATACCCTTCCTGGCTGGCTTACTTGCCTATTCATTTTATTGATATGTTGTTTAAATATATACACATACTGCTGAACGAAGAATGTTGAGAAATCAGATAAAACTTGGATACAATGACAATCAAAATTTGTGGTTAGTAAGATTTAGCAGTCTTAACTTTTAATAATATTTCTGTGTTGTTCTACTTAATCGAAGGATTCTTTGCTTTAATCTCTGCTTCCTGAGATGATGAACGAAGACGACCTGCAGTAGTCCTGTCTGTTGCTTTGCTTGTGTAGAGGGTTAACATTACATGCTAATTAGTGGTCTTTTTCTTCTGCTACATTTTGTGCTTGATACTTTGTACTAAATCTATATGATTTTAGGGTATGTTAATCAGAAACAGTGGTCTTTTTCTTCTGCTACATTTTGTGCTTGATACTTTGTACTAAATCTATAATGATTTTAGGGTATGTTAATCAGAAACAGTTTCCAGATGGCGTACACTTAACTTTCATTCAATATCTTCATCATGTTACATTTCTGGTGAGATTAAACTATGATAGGAAATGTGTTAAATGCTGGTGGTATGGTATGATGATTACTAACATTATTTATATATTTAATAATATTTAAAGTTATAAAATATTTTTATTTTTATGTTTATTTAAATATTTTAATTAATCCAGTCTATTAATTAATTAACTAATTACATCACTTATAAATTATTTTTTTTACAATTGTTATTCGAACTGAAGCTATTTTTGCTTAAATAAATAACTTAAATAAATAAATAAATTAACTTCGAGAAAAAAATTAAACATAATTTATTTAGAATATAAAGAAAGTAAAAAAAAAAAAAAAAAGTTATAAGAATGGAAATTTTGGACTTTCATTGGAGGGTCAAGTTGTTTAGTGGAGGTTGAAAATGGGGGATGAGTGGAAAATAATCACAGTGGAGTGTACATTCAAAGGATTTGAAACCAAAGTATCATCATTCCTGAGACAAGAAGGCATGTATGTTCCTAGTAGGTGTGGTTGGCTTCAGTCTTCTTAACTTCTCTATCTTTCATTAGCTTGTTAAGTTTAAAAGCATCATCCCATCGGCCTACTGCTTTATATACATTAGCCAACACAACTAAACTCACTTGTTGGTGAGGTGTAAGTTGAACCATTTCTCTTGCAATGCGCTCTGCAGTACTGGAATTTGTACTGGTTGAGCAAGCCGCAAGAATAACAGCCCATAGACATGAATCATCTTTAAAATCTGAATCCTCTATCAAACTTTCAGCTTCTTCCAGCAACCCAGCACAGCCCAACAGATCAGCCATATTCCCCAGTCATTAAGTTAAAATATCGTCTTCATCTACCAACCCAGTATGACTACAAGTGTAAAGAACCCCGGTAAAACTTATACAATCAGGCTCCATGCCCTCCATCTCATTAAATGTGGTTAGAGCTTCTCCACCTCTTCCATTCTGAGCAAACCCATAGATCATTGAGCTCCGTGTTATCAAGTTTCTATCAGACATCTGCATGAAGATGCGATGCGCTACATCAATAGCGCTGGATCTTGCGTAAAGATCCACCAAGGCTGATTCTACAACCACATTTCTCCAACCAATCCTTCTTACATACTGGCAATGAACTTGTTTCCCTTGTGTTAAAGCAGCCGCAATTGCACTTGCACTTGCACGAATTAATTTCATCACGCATTTCCCTAAATTTTCTAATAACAGATTCACATTCTTTATTCTGACAGTAGACACCAAGTAAGGCAGCCCAAGCAAGTGAATCCTTCTTTGACATCCTATCGAAAACATGCTGAGACTCCTCAGCCAACCCACACTTGCCATACATGTCAAGAAGAGACCGTTCTAGAACCGCATCACCAAGTCTACAAGTAATGACCTGCGCATGCACTTGCTTCCCCTGCCTCAAACCACCCCAAACTCCCACAAGCTGTCAAAATTGTCGCAAGTGTAAGTCCATCTAGGATCAACCCATACTTCCTTTTCATTATAAAATAGAAAAAACTCAACACTTCCTTGCACAAACCATTCCTTGTGAGAGCCGAAATCACAGAATCCAAACAAATTGTATCCGGTTCAGGCAATTCATCGAACATCTGGCACACCTCATTCAACTGCCCATTCCTCCCATAGAAATCAATCAACGCGGTCATAATTACATTATCCGAATCAAACTTACGTTTCATAATTCCCATGAAAGCAACATTCCAAGAATCGAACAGGCCTTTATCAGATAGAGTGAACCCACTAGGCTCAATTCCCAACCCCACTAATTCGAGAAACAGTTGAAGCGAACTCTTCGGTTTTCCCGCTCTAATATACTCCGAAACCATCAACTTACACGAATTATCATCTTTTACAAGCAACGTATCGAAAACTCTCCGAGTTTCTCTAAAATCGGTACACAAAGTAGAGAGCAAATAAACTGATACCTACAGAACGATCCATGTGGAGATCAGATTTAATGACGTGGGCGTGGAATTGGAGCCCGTGAGGAAAAGATTGAAGGTATGTGCATGCCTTCAAGAGGCGAGAGTATAGTGAAGGTTTAATGGAAGAGGATTTTTGGGCTGGGAAATCAAGAGTTTTTAGGAGATGGATTGCAGGGAAAAGATTATCCAACTTGCGCAATTGCAGGATTTGGGAATATTTGTCTGATCGGTAATGGTTGGATTTTGGAGGGTTAAACAACACCAATTGCGTTTAAACGACACCACCACCTTCATCTCTACTCAACTATGGCAAATCCATCAAAACCTTAATTATTATTAATTAAGCCTGAATTTTATAATAAAAAATTATTTAAATAAAATCAGCTCGGAGTTTTGATCCGATACAACTGTTATCCCAACTGATTTTTCATTTGACCGTATTGGAGTGTTTTCAGAGTAGTTAATCTAAATAGATGCCTGCAATTCAGAGCAACAATGGAGGGGCTATTACTATTGTGGTAAAAAGAAGAGGTGAACATTAAAACATGAATGCAGTGTGAGTGTGGAGTCCAGAATCAGCGCCTGAAAACAACTCCCATGCTGGTGGAGAGTAGTTGCATGATTGTTTCTACATGACAAGCAAATTAAGGAACACCAAGTATCCTCCTTTTATTATTTAAACATCTCCCTATCTTACTTGGTTGTTGATATCTGAAAAAGGAGTAAGAGATGACAATGGGAGGATTATTACTATCTCAGAAAGGGAATGGAAACGGGCAGCAGAGGCCAAGACCCTGTGGGTTGGTGC
The DNA here is from genome assembly GCF_025698485.1 of Gossypium arboreum. NCBI lineage: Eukaryota > Viridiplantae > Streptophyta > Magnoliopsida > Malvales > Malvaceae > Gossypium > Gossypium arboreum. The sequence continues at coordinate 12,447,834 of NC_069082.1, read as the reverse complement.
TGCTTTTGCCTTTTGGCCTTTGGGGTTGCAATGCTTGCTATTATAGCCCTCCACAAGCTCCGCGAGAGACAGCATTTTCAACCTCCTCCTCCAAGAGAACAGCCATCACCTCATTTCCCTTCAGCTCCTGCTGCAGGTCTCCCTGCTTTTCTATCATATATTACATAAATAATTTGTTTTGAGGGTTCTACATGTGTTGTGTTTTTCATTACAGAAACAAACAGAATACACCAAACAACTGAAAGGGAAAGCTGAAGAGACAAAAGCAAAGATGAACTCTCTTAGAAAGCAGAAAATGGAGTTGGATCATAGGCTCTTGGAAATGCTATCTACCATTGATTCCCTCAAAGACTAGCAAAAGACCATGGAGTCTGAACTGGTGGATAAACAAAACCAGATCAAACTCCTCCGACATTCCGGAAACCAAAATCCTCAGCTCCCAACTTTAATAACAACTTTGAAGCAAAAGGAGGATGAAATCCAGGACTTGAATCACCGCCTCAACTCCTCCTCTCTCACTACTCATCACCCAGCAAATCCTCCAACAAATATAACAATTATGGAGCCAAAGACAGCGTTGACACTTGGCCGTGAGGATGGTGGAGGTGCTGATAATTCTCCAAAAGGTCAGGACAAAACTAAATTGAGTTATCCTCATCATCAGGAAGACAACAGAGAATGGGTTGAAAATGGAGATGAGAAAAAGGGCGAGACAACATTGAAAATGAAATGAATTCTAAACATACAACAATGTATATGGAAAAGAATCATGCAAAAGCTACTGCAACATTTGAGCACATGTGGATGAAGGCAAAAACAGGAGTAGTCCCCAACAAGAAGGTGAGCTTCATAAAAGCAAACCAAGTCATCAAGGTAGGAACAAACTGGAAACGGATTAGAGTAGTAAGATTTCAAGCTTAGCAGAGAGATTTGGAAATTTAAGCACAACAAAAGGGATGATATTTGCAAAGAAGAGATTCCTTGAGAATGTTGGAAAATGTTTGAAGAATGCAAATTCTGAAATAGATGGAGTGGTAAGCACAAGTAGAATATTTTCAACAGAATATCAAGATGTAAGAAGCATGGAAGAGTGGGGCAAACCCAAAACAGGTCTGAGGAAGGAAATGGATCTTGCAACAGCTAATTGTTGAGGCATCACAACTCTGAGGCAATGTCCACCAACCAAGATAACTCCGAGGCAAGACAAGTATCAGAAAACACTGGTGTCAATGGAGAAGCCAGTAATAACACAAATGAAGTCAATCAGCAAAATTTTGAAGCAAGCAATGATAACAGCAGGGACGTGGAAGAACAGGAAAAGGAAGTTGCCGAAAGAGATGAAATGGAAGATATGGAGGTTACAGATAAACAAGCAGCAACAAATGGTGACCTTTCCGGTGATTTTATGTCTGATTCACAAGATAAACAAGGGTACAAGGAAGAAATGGGCGAGTCTTGAGACTGAGTTTTAGTTAACACCACTTCTCAAGTGTTATGTCCTAGCTTTTAAGTATCTTATTTCAGTAATTGACTATCCTTTCTTTAAGCAGTGAAGGAAATTATGTTTAGAATTAGTAAAATCTACATGGTAGTTCAAGTGTTCATTGTTGTTGGTCTTACTTTCACAAGTATATGCCTAAAAAAGTACTTTTCAATTGTTTGAAACATTTTTACCTTCTGTTTTCAAACAAACACGAAAAGGAATACGGAAATCATTTTCAGAAATAAATGAAACCTGGATTTCTCCTCTCTTTTTTAAATGATGGGTTGGTTCGCAAATCGAAGCACTGTATCCACATTACTTCAAGCTCCTGCTTGTTATAATATCAAACATATTGTATCACATAACATTAAACATAGTTATTAAGTTATATTTGGCATAGGGGTCAAGCAAAATCAAGACAACATGCATAAAAACATAGTTCATTAACTTTTCCAATTCATCAACACATTTTGGGTCTTAAAAACTGTTACATCCCATTACCAACAGGACAAGCCAATGAAACAGGCTGTATGTTCACTGACAAGAAGCTGACCTCCAAATTTACTTGAGGGAAAAAGAAAAGAAAAGAAAACAGAAAAGTGAAGATGATGCCCAAGGACATGGAAGTTCCAGCAACACATTATTCATGGACTATTTGTAAAATTTAGAAACTCCAACCTCATTAATGTGTCGTTTCCACCATGTTCTGTCACAAAACAAAAGTTAAAATGAAGGGATAAGCTATAATAGATACTCAACAATAATGTAAAGCTGAAAACATGCTTAGGCATTCCATCACGCTTTTAGAATAAGCACCCCATTGTCAATTTCTTGTTAGATACTCAATAAAACAAGGTCATCAACTAGTGGAAACATCTCCAACAAAATGAGATGAAGTTTGATTCAATAGAAAAGCCACAAGAAACATTGACCTAACCTAAGGCATTGTCAGGAGAAGGAAATTTTAATCAACTCAAGTAGCAGCATATGATGTTAATTGGTTCAACTCTGCTCCCAGGTATTGTGTAGCTAGAACTTGTGATGATGCAAACATGCATAAGCTGGTAGAGAATTTTATGGTTCAAGCATCAGATTCCTAGACATGATATCATCACTTGGATGGTAATTCTAAACATACTTCCTAATAAGGACAAACTTGGCTCATAGGAGATATCTCTTACTAGTTACTAATGCAATTTGTGTTGGTTTGTGATGAGCATTTGGAAACCAGGGTCATGTATTGATTTCTTGTTCTCACACTAAGTATGTATACAATCAAATTTGTAGCATTCATAAACAGGTTGGGGATTAGTCTAGTGAGTTCAGTTGAGTTCAGGCTTCATGATAAAGTTGCAAAGTCTGTTTCAACATTCTCAACAAATTCAGAAAACTGTTTGATTCAGAATTCCGAGACTACAACAGATTGCACAGGATGATATTAAATTACCCGATGCTTACAAAAAAAATGGAGATTAGAGTAAAACTTGCTTGTTCAATGACTATTTGTTTAATTGTAATCAGCGATGCATGTGTTTGTTCTGCTTAGTGCAGTCGTTTCATTTTCTTAATAGGCATTGACAGTCCATAATGACACTCCTTGAATTTCATCATATCACAGATAAATAGATAATAGAAAAGAAAATGTAGAGGTTCCAATCTAATAACAACCAAAGTTCAGTATAAAAGTACCTCTTCCTTCTTGCCTTTGCCTTTAGTGAAGAACTTGTATCCGCTAAAGAAAAGCAGGCCCCAACCGGATAAAGAGACAATAACAAACTGCACAACCATAAAAAAAGGTCAAGACAGTTTCCACATTTACAACTTGTCTAATTTCCACTACATTGTTTTCTCACCAATCTAAATTATATTGGTTCAGAAATAGTATCAATTAATTTGTACATAGTCGAGTAAAAAGCAAAAGAATCAGCTTGTATGCTGTGATGTAAAAGCTGCTCAAACTCAACAAATTTTTTTAACTTCAAGTGAATGAAATGAAGCACCGATCATTGAGACTGGACAGGGCTTAAATTAGGTGTACAAAATCAATTAACAGAAAACAGTTTTCAAAAATTTTCAAGGTAAAAACATGGAAAGAATTGGAACTAGCGTAAGAAATAAAAAGACAGAACTGAAATATAAGCATGAAAAAGAAACAAACTAACGTGCTCTTCTTTCCATTTAGATGGGTTCATTGGGTCTTGCCAACAATTAACCTTCGGGGGTCCATGGTGATCTGCAAAGCGCAAAAGAGTTGAAGAAATGTTGGGTGAAAATAGGATCTTCACTTCTAAGATCCTTTAGCTTCAACTATAATCTAAGGTAAATGAGACTCAAAAATGTTCAGACAAACTTTACATATATTTGAGTCAACAAAAACTTGTAAATTGTAACAATAAAAAAAGGGAAAACAGAGAATACCCGCAGCGCCGGCAAGACCACGGCGAGGAATGAGAGAAGCGGCTTGAGACAGAGCCGGGGATCGAGATAGAGTAGTTGCTCTACGACCTGCAGCCGCTAGCAAAGTAGCCATTTTGGTAGCTGCTTTCTGTCTTCTTTTTTAATGGAAGAGGGAGGGAGCAGAAGGGAAGGGAATCAATGGATGATGCTGTTTTACTACGAAACGGGAGTGTGACGATACGACCTGCAACTTCCAAGAAATAGGCAATCGTTTTGTTGGAAGGAATTGATACAAAACGCACCGCCTGATTCGTCCCGGCGAACCGGCGAAACAGCTAAAACGGTGCGTTACAACTTAACCTTTTAATAAAGGCTTAATTTATCGGTTGGTCCTCATTCTACGCCCTTTGTTTGAGTTAGTTAAGTTTTTTTTTTGGGTAAATTCCACTGACAGTTACTCAATTTTAGTTAGCTGACAAAATAGTCATTTAGATTTCAATTCAGTCACTTAACTTTTGAAAAATATCAAAATAGTAACTAACATTATTAAAAAGTGACAAATCAGTCACTTATTAACATTTTTCGTTACTGTCTTCACGAAATCGCTGATGTGGCAAGTTAACTTGCCACGTTAGTGAAGCAGTGGAAGGGTCAAAGTTTGAAATGAGTTTAGGAAAAAAATCTTAATAGATGAGTTAGTTTAGGGTAAAAAAACAAATATTAATTGTGATTAAGGGTAGAGGAAAAGAAAATTGATTAGGAAAAAATTAACAGGGTTTTGGGTTAGAAATTGATTCGGGAATCGATTAAAAAGGTTGGTTTGAGGTTAGAAAATCGATTGGAAAATTGACTAACAAGGTTTAGGGTTAGAAATCAATTAGTATTTTTCGTTTGGGGAGAAAAGAAGACAAAAAGGGAAACATATCAATGTTTTTGGTTTTTAGCGACATTGGTCAATAAAAGAGAAGCTGCTTGTAACACCCCCTAACCCTTTTTCGGCATCGGAACAAGATTATGGAGCATTACCAGTTACAAGAATATTCATTATACAGTTCATTAATTTGTCTTATTGACCCTTTAATGGACCTTCAAGGCCAAAAGAAGAAGTTAGAAACAAATCAGGACCCAATCAGAAACTTATAAATTTTTTCGTAAAATTTCCAAAATATTTATTATAAACAGTACCCACACGCCTGTGTGGTCTAGGAGAGACGCCCGTGTGTCTCTATGATATGCCTGTGTTGTCATACCGTGTGACTCACACGACCAGGACACGCCCGTGTCCCTTACCCGTGTAATTCTCTGACTTATTACTCATGAACAAATTAGTTTCACACGACCAAGACACATGCCCGTGTGCTTAGCCCGTGTTCGAATCTAATGCAGTTTTCACATGGCCAGGGCACATGCCCGTGTGCTGTGGCCGTGTGCCTCACACAGCTGAGACACACGCCTGCGTCTCTACCCATGTGGCTATTCTTAGGCATTCTGTTTACAACATTTAAAATGCAAGGGACACACGGCCTAACCACATGCCCGTGTGTAAGTCGTGTGCCTCACACGGTCTGATCACACGCCCGTGTGCCAAGCCGTGTGGACTCAAAATGAGCCTTATAATTCAAGTTTACCAACCCTGCAAAGCTTGAATAACAAGCAACTTAAAATCCAATTCTTCAATCAATCCAAAACATGATTAAATACATCTAAAACATGTCAAAACTGTCAATATAACGATCTAAATCATGTATGTTTATAGGTATCTAACATAAATTTTCTAAACATTTTATTTAAATACCATCCAAATCAATTCAAGTTAAACTATGTAAATGACCATATTATAAGACATATATTTATATATATAGATCAACCAATATCATCTTATACACCATTAATATTCACCTTTCAAAATGACTTCAAAAGACAACCTAGGTACATGTCATTCTTCAAAAAGGAAAATACATCACCACATATTTGCGTTCGGGATTGGCTTGGATGTTGAGTTGTTAGTCACTTTCGTACCTAACCTGCACACGGAAATAAACCGTACGCTGAGTATGCACTCAATGGTATTTCTATAAACCAACAATTAAATCAATTATTAACTCAAATGCATTTAAAATAAAAAAATTCAATTTTGTAACAATAACTATATTCACAACTTATTCTCAAAGAAATATTCAATTCAATTCAAAATCAATCAATAACAATTAGTTGTTCAGTACAGTAGTTTATCCCTATTAACATAATTCGGACCTGGACGGATACACGGATCCAACCAACACACCAGTACGGCACTTAGTGCCTCATCAGCTTTGCTGAAGTAAACAGTAATAGTTCGGTACTCAGTACCTAATCAGATTAAATCGAAGTAACAGTGACAGTACGATACTTATAGTGCCCCATCGACTCGAGGTCGAAGTATTCCTGAACACTTCCAATCCTATGGCATGCCAACTTTATCCGACTTTACCCGACATTGTTAATAGGGTATTTCAATAAATAATTTAATTTCCAATCAATATACAATTTCAAACCATTCCAATTCAATACACTTTTCAATCATACACATACTTCCACAAAACAATTCAATTCAATATCAATATATCAGATTCACCTTAATTTCACTTACCACACACATTAAATAATAAAAGCAACAGTTAATTACTAAGTTCGGTTTATAGAAATACAAACCGTAATTCTTGGATTACTCTTCGTCAACCTTCTCTCCGATACTACATTAGCTACAGAAATTAAACAATTTTACACGATCAATACAACATTAATTCACAATAAATAATTGAATTTCTATTTAATTCAAACCTTAATTCCAATTTGATCCTAATTAACTCTTTTACTTTTATCACTCAATTCATACTTCATTTCTATTCAATTTCCTATCATATCCACCGTAACCATCAAATATTCATGGTAAAACGCTAATCTCAAGTTTCTTTCAATTTAGTCCCTCTAACATAAAACTTATAGCTTCTTTTACAATTTAATCCCTTAATCAATTCTAACTTGATATTCATTCAATTAAATCCCTAATTCAACAATTTGTTCAACATGAACCATACCTAAAAATCTACTAACTTTCAAAATTTCCACATAAATCAAGTAATATTTGTCTCTAGGATTCCAAAAAATCAAAATTACAAGAAAATGGACTAAATTGACTTACCAATTAAGCTTCAAACTTCAAAACCCTAATTTCCCTTTTTTTTTCACTTTTTCTTTCTCTCTTTTCGTTCTTTCTCTGTTCTTGTTCTTTATTTTATTTATTTATTTTTATTTTATTTTACATTATGTTTTATTATATTATTATATTATATTTTAGTAATAATTATTATTAACTTAAATAATAAGTAAATACATACATGTATTAAAAATGTATGTATAGTATTTATTATCTAACACCCTTACCTATATTCGTCACCGAAATAGGGTACGAGGCATTACCGGAGTTTACCGAATTAATTTTTTTTGTTCAATATAACCCCTTTATAAATATCTAACCTTCCCTGCAAATTTTAAAACCAAGACCAACCCAACCAACCAATTCATTTCAATCAATTTGATACCAAATTATACTTCTATTATAATCATACCATTTAACATATTCATCATTCTTTACTTTAATGTGTATTCATTAATCAAGTCTTAGCATTTATATAATCATCAAACCTTATACATGAAAGCTACCGGAGATAATCTGGATAGTGTGATCCTCTGTGTTGATCCGATCCTCCGTATACTTCCACCTCAATCTACAAGAGACATTGAATACACTCAAGCAAGCTTATAGAAGCTTAGTAAGTTCATAGGCATAAAACATAAATCTTACCAAATATTTATACACTTATACAATATACATAATTATTAAGTTCACCTGTCAACCACAGTCATTGGTGAGTTCCCTTGTATAAACTTACTACCACTTATCCATTTCCTTTAATTCTTTTAGGCCCATTTGTCACATATCATTCTTTAACCAGATTAGGGAACGGTTATGGAAATTTGAGTACTTTACTTTCACTTTGCCATAGTATAACTATGGTCTTGCGTATGATCACTTTTCACTTTTTGAAGTCATAGTCCTGTCACGGTCTTACACTGATCACATTTATCACTTGTCACTGATCAGATAAGTGTAGCTAAAACTACCACTTATCACTTATCACTTGTCATTGATCATATAAGTGTAGCTAAAGCTATCACTTATCATTTATCACTTGTCACTGATCAGATAAGTGTAGCTAAAGCTACCACTTATCACTTGTCACTGATCAGAAGTACTCAAATCCGACGTTCCGCTCAATTTGATCATTTATTCGAATTTCAGGTTGTTATTTTATTTTCTATTCATCAATAAATAAATTTCATCATACATTAAATAATTCATAAAATTAACATATAATCATTAAACTTCAACCATATGAACTTACCTGGGTCGATTTGCAAAATTTGTGAAAGTTCAGGGACTAATCAGCTACTTTTTCTTTTCCTTGACTTGCTTCGGGTTCTCGATCTATCATTGCAAAATCATTCACTTATCAGTATGACTTCATCTTCAACCCGCTTATAAGTAATATTATCTATAATTTCATTATTTACTTATGTATATTCCAATGTTGTCCATCCGTGTCATAGTCACTAAATTATTTTTATCTTTTGCTACAGAACTCAAAATTAAGATCCGCTAATTTTCCCTGAAACTAGATTCACATATCTTCTTACCATAAAAATTTCATAATTTTTGGTTGGGCCAATTAATACAGTTTATTCATTGAAATCTCCCCTGTTCTGCTATCTGACAGTTCCGACCCTTCTTCACTAAAAATTAATTATCTCCTTGTACAGGATTCAAATGATTTTCCCGTTTGTTTCTATTGAAAATAGACTCATTTAGGATTTTACACATATAAATTTAAACCCCTAATTATTTTTATTAAATTTTTTATTATTGTTAAAAGTCAGAACAGGGGAACTCGAATTCATTCTGACATTGTCTTACAAAATATATTATATCTCATGATTTACAATTCTGTTGCTTACACCGTTTCTTCTATAAGAAACTAGACTCGATAAGATTTAATTTCATATTTTATTCATTCTATAATTCGATTTCTACAATTTTTGGTGATTTTTCAAAATTAGACTACTGCTGCTGTCCAAAACTGTTTTAGTGCAAATGTTGATTTCGATTTTTGCCCCAAATTTCACAGTTCATACAATTCAGTCCTTGATCAATTAACCCCTCAATGAAGCTAATGTTTCAAAATTAATGCTTTACCTAGACATTATAAGTTATTTCACAATTATTTAAATTCAGAATTTCCACATAAAACCCTAACTTCAAACTCTTTCACCATTAGGTCCCAAACATTCAATTTCTATTCAATTCTTTCAATAAAATCAGCATATAAACAATTTAAAGCTCTAATTCCATGCTAAATCATCATAAAATTCCAGCACATATTCATATAAACTTCCAATTTCTTTCATAAAATTAAAAACTAGTGAATTCAACAAGTGGACCTAGTTGTAAAAGTCATAAAAACACAAAAATTTCAAGAAATAATCAAGAATTGAACTTGAAGTAAAAATATGAAAAACCAGCTTAAGAAAACCCTTCTATGGTGTTTTTACTGATGAGAATCCAGAAAAATAATGAGAAATCTAGATAATTCCACTTTAGTCCTAGCTTTATTAAGTAAATTTTGTAATATTCCAATTTTACCCTTAATTCATCAATTTTCCTGCTGATTTCATGCCCCTTGCCGTCCAGCCCAAATAGACCTTGGGTCTATTTGCCTTTTGAACCCTCTTTCTTTTATCATTTAAGCTATTTAATCATTTCCCATAATTTTACATTTGTTACAATTTAGTCCTTTTTATTCAATTAACTATCGAAACTTTAAAATTTCTTGACGGAACTTTAATACTAACTTATTAACACTCCATAAATATTTATAAAAATATTTATGGCTCGTTTTAAAATTTTCAAACTCTCGATATCTCATTTCCGATTCTAATTTTATTAAATATTTATTTCTAGTATACTATTCGCTATTTCAAAAATTTTCCTAACTTCACATTTAACTTATATTTACTAAATTATTAATATTTTCTACTCATTTGTTGGATTTAGTGATTTCGAATCACTATTCCGACACCATTGAAAATTTAGGCTATTACATATTACACATGTATTTAATTTTTACCATACATTTGGCACCTATGGCTTAATTGCTAATTTAGTCCCTTGATTTTTTTCTTTATTCTATAATTCAACTTTCACACTTTATTCAATCTAGTCCTTACACTAAATTAACCTTAATTCAAGCTAATTCACCTAGCCGAAATCTAATTAATCACTCAACTAACATTCGTAAATATTTCTAATAAATATTTACGAACCTGATTTACGAAAATAGTAAGCCAGAAGCACGATTTCTAATACCCATAAAATTCGAGTCATTACACTGCTAATGTGTTACATCTACTGTAACGAGTAAGTTTCTGTATTTGGTTTTTGATTTTTAGATTTAGGGTTATTTCGATATAAGGTTGTTTAGATTTAAATTTTGAAAATGTTGCATTCACATGGGGTTTATGCTAGATTTTGGTTTTATTTGTTATTAATGTGAATGACCGATTTTGATTTCATTTGTTATTCACATAGGGTTTAGAAGTGAATGGCAAATACTGTGTATAGTCTGCCTTGTGTATGATACTGTGTATGTCATGTTTATTGTTTGTATCAAACTGATTTAACTATTCAAATATGACTTATGAGTATTTTAAATATGTTTATTGAAATATTGTGTATTCAAATATGTCTTCCATTTGCATACTAATTGCCTTATTAAAGAGACAAATATGTTCCTATTTTTATGACTAACAATATCAAGTTTGGTTATTTTTTGTTATAAAAAGACAAATCAGTTCCTAGTTTCAAATCTCAATTGGATTAAATTTATTCTTTAGCTTATATATTGTGTTGGTTATTGTCTATCATTGCCTAGGTTTAGGGTTAAAGTGTTTGGTTATTGTTTGTCATGTGCGTGATAGAAATGGATGTGTTTGTATTAAATTATTTTTGTATTAGTTATTGTTTGTCATGTTGTATTAAATTGTTTGGTTGTTTGCCTTTATTGACGTTAAATTTGTTTGGCAGGTTTAATTGATGATAATTTCAATGAGAGTGAAGAAGAAATGTTTGATTGTGATGTATATGTTAGTAATGTATCTGATAGTGATGTGTCTAACAGGATTAGGGTTAATTTAGATGGTTTAAACCTAGATGATATAGAAGTAGGGGAACTGTGTGATAGTGATGATTCTGGGAAGTTAAATAGTGCACATGAATCTAACGCCAATGGCTAAAATTGGCTTGAGTTCAACTTAGACAGTGACATGAGTAATCCTAAACTTCAGGTTGGAATGTTATTTAATTTCAAAGACAGTCTAAAAGAAGCTGCTAAGTAGTATGGTAGGTTGAATAGTTATTTTATTAAGTTCCCAAAAATTGATCTAAAGAGGTTAAAGGCAGTCTACATTCAAAATGTTCTTGGTACATACGGACCTCTAGACTAAACCTTAATGACCCTATTGACCAGACTTGGCAAATTAGGAGTTCAAACCCTAACCATAATTGCTCTGAAGTCTATAAAAATAATAATGTAACCTCATCTTGGATAGGTCAACATTATAAAGAAAGGTTCATTGTTGATCTTGATTATTCTTTGACATCATTGCAACAAAATGTCAAAAGAGATTTTCGTTGCCTTGTCTCACTAACCAAATGTATGAGGGCTAAACTTAGAGCACTAGAATTAATTGAATGAGCCCATAAGGCTCAATATGATAAGATTTATAAGTATTTGTTAGAGGTTAGGACCCAAAATGAGGGAACAACAACAATCTGTTATCTGGATAAAAGGTTGTTTCAAAGGATGTATGTCTCTATAAGCATGCAAAGATGGCTATAAGGTTGGTTGTAGGAGGATAATAGGTTTAGACAGATGTTTCTTGAAAGACTACTTTGGTGGCTACTTAGTGGAAACTGTTTGGATAGATGCAAATAATGACATCTATCCTATTGCATATGCTACTGTCAAAAGTGAAAACCAAACATCATGGCTCTGGTTCTTGGAGCTACTCGCATTAGACTTGGAAATTGTGACCTCATACCAGATATCTTTCGTGTCTGACAAACAAAAGGTAAAACTCTATTTGTCTACTTTGTTTTATGTTGTTTCTATTTAGGGTTTATGGCATGTCAAAGAATTAAACTATTTTTATTCTATTTGCAGGGACTTTGAGAAGCAATATATATGTTGTTTCCTAATATAGTAACAAGACGTTGTATTAGATACTAACATGCCAATTTCAAGAAAGCTGATTTCTGAACAAAAGAATTGAAAGATTTTTTTTGGAAAGCTATCAGAGCAAGCACTCCAAAGGATTTTGTAGAGGTTTTGGAAAGCTGTCAGAGTAAGCACTCCAAATATGCTTATGATTGGTTGAAGGAAAAGAACTTTACTCACTGGTCAAGGTCTCATTTCTCAATTAGGAGCCAGTCTGACATGTTGGGGAATAATCTTTCTGAATGTTTTAACAAGGTAAACCCCTATTTTTATGTCACTTATTAATCATTAAGGACATGCAGTTCACTAATCCTTTATTTTGCTTACTGGTAAGAGATATTGGAAGTAAGAGGGAAACTTATTCTGACCATGATGGAAACAATTAGGACCAAGATTATGTTACTGATTGTCAAGAAAAAAGAAGATGATGAAAAAATTAAAAGAATCTTGTGCCCAAAGATCAAGAAAAAGCTTGATGTCAATATCAAAGATTCACTAAGGTAAATAGATAATTTTTTAATATATTGATGCCTTTATTCTGCCTTGTGTATGATTGCTGGTGGAGTTGATCACATGTTGTTAGACCAATACATGTATGTCTTTATTCTGTAATTTTTTAATATATTTATGCCTTGTGTATGATTGTTCGTAGGGCTAATCACATATTGTTTTTAATATTGTTTTAGTGACTAGTTTTTAGGTGTGTTCCATCACATATCAGTGGGGATAGGTATCAGGTTGAATGTGGTCTAGGCAGTCAGCATGTTGTGGACTTTGACAATTCCTACTTCTGTAGGAATTGTGATCTCTGTGGCATCCCTTGCATGTATGCAGTGGCTGTCATTGTAACAGCTCGATTTAGACCCTAATCAGAACAGTGGTTTTGGGACCACGAATCTGAGTTAGAAAAATATTTTAAAATTATTTTCTGTGTTTATTTTTTATGGACTTATATCTGTGAAAATTTCGTGATTTAATTTTGTCGTTTACGTATTCGATTAAATAAAAGGATTTAATCGCGTATGATGAAATTTTGATGGTTTAATATGGGAGGACCAAATTGTTGTTGTCTTTTTAATAGGAAGTATTTATGTTGTAAATAGGCCATATTTAATATTGGTGGATGGTAGTGGCCATAGTTTATAACAGTTTTATGTTATATTAGTAAGGTTATTTAGGTAATTTAGTTAATAAACTTATATTAAATAAAACCAAAGTTAATAAACACATTATTTTCATTTGTTCATCTACTGAAATAACAAATAAAGAAAAGAAATAAGAGAAAGCAAGGGTTCGACACTTACTCAAGCTCAATCAAGGTTCGTTTTTGTTCAGTTTTTGATAATTTCTACGTTTTTGAGATCGTTGCTTCGAGTACTACAAAACCCATGCTTAAATTTTTAAATTTGGTGAATATTTTGAGTTATGCCATTTTTGAGAGCTTGTGATTTTTGTTGTTTGATGATGAAAAATAAAAGATATGTTTTAGATTAACATGTTTTGTATTGGGGTTTTTGATGATTTTGAGTAAATAGGACTAAATTGTAAAAATAATAAGTTGAGGGACTAAAAGGTGAAATAAATGAAACATATGACTTGTATGAACACTACGAATATTCGGCCAAACATGGATATAGGGAAATTTTGCATATTTTGTGTTTTGTGCAATAGGGACTAAATTGTAAAAATTGTAAATGTTAGGGGTAAAATGGTAATTTGCCTATTTATGTGTTTTTGGACTAAATTGAATGAAAATATGATTGAATGAGCTTAATTTGAATATGTTTAGATCAAGAATCAAAGAAATCAGATTTGGATTGGGGAAAAACGAAGGTTATCGACTAGCTGTCTCGTTCCATTTTATATCGTCCGAGGTAAGTTTATAAGCAAATAGTCATACTCAATTTTAAATAAATGCAAAGTATATATGCTGAATGATATGTATGAATTATTATATGCTATAGCCGAATATGAATAGGCTTGATTACACTGTTTCCGAATTCGTTTCGACTGAGTTACGCAGTTCGAAAGCCCCGTATGAACCTTAAGAATAGTTAGGATACATATGTCATGACGTAGGATTCCGATATATGTGTGCGAGTAAGACCCTGTCTGGGACAGTGGCATCGATTTGTGATTACATGTAAGACCACGTTTGGGACGTTGGCATTGTACGATATGTGTGATTATCAGAGTGTCCTATCCAATTTTGAATGGTTCATCGGGCAAGGATAAGTTGTGTTCGAATAAGTAAAACGAGCTAAATGGCCAGGTATGAGCTAACTTGTTACCCATGTAAGATAAGGTAAATGAGTACTTTGAATATTTGTTTAAAATCATGTATGTTAGAAATGGAAAATATATGTGAGATTAGTATGTATATTCGGTCTTGTGCCTAAATAATTTGAACATTAATGAAATGATTCTTAATTATTTGTATATGTGTGACCATGTATATTCCGCCATATAGGTAATGTACATCTGTGATGTTATATATATGACCTTGTGTATTCGGCCAAATAAGTGATGTATGTATATGAAGTTAAACCTTGTTTTGTGAGCTTGTGTAAATGAGTGGAAGTATACTTGAATGTATAATGATATCTGGCTATGGAAGTTGAATGAAAATTTACAAAATTTTAACCTTATAAGAATTCGGTCAAAGTGATAGTTATGTCTAAAAATGTGAGGTTATGGAATGTATAAATTGTTTTAAATGTGACAATGATGGATTAGTTTAAATTTAATGAGTTGACTATATTGTTGGGTTGTTATTTGCTTATAACTTACTAAGCTAAGTTAGGTTACTCTGTGTGTTCATGTTACTTTGTTTTATAGATTTTGGGATACACGTTACAAGCTCGGGGATCGTCAGCAAAGTTCATCACACTATCTACTACTATGGTATTTAAATAGTCAAACTTAAATTATGGCATGTATAGGCTAGAACATACTTTTGAAATGTTGATTTTGGTTATGTATTTAAAGCCATGCGAAATGGCTTGTTATTTATGTTTAGACTTGGTTTTAAGTGTACTTAGTCATAATGTTTAGTGAGCTTGGTTTTGATAATTTGGTTATGCTTAATTGTGGTTTAAATTTGTTTTATTTAAAGTGTCTAATTTTATGAATGGATGATGTTCGAGGTAAATGTTTTATGCATTGAAAATGGCTTTATTCTTAGGCTTGATTTCAGTTTTAGTTGAATCATGGTTAAAGTCCATTTGATTATTATGCCGCATGTCATGGTTGATCATAATCTTTACGTTATTTTGAAAGTGTATCTAAGTATATAAAGCTTGTGAAGGTACTTTGTGTTTCGGCTATATGTTTATAATAGATGTTAATTAAGCTAGGGTTGGCCATATGTTGTTAAGTAAAAATTAAGACTTATATATGATATAATTTGGTGTTCAATTATAATTTATACTAAGTCATGTGTATATGATATTCGGCCTTATTATATTAGTTGAATTTTTTTATATGTTTTACTTGTGTATAAAAGTGTTTATATTATGGATGTTATGTGTGTATATATATACATGTGGTTATATATATAAATTTGCTAGTTACCTATAACTTTGCAAATAGGTACAAAAGATTTGTGATAGTGAATAGACTAGAAAATGAAATGAGTTTACTTATAACCGAAAGTTTGTTTTAATTGGTGTTAATATGCAAATATATATATAATTTCATATAAATTAAATAGTTGATGCCGCATATATGGTTAAAAAGAGTTGACAAGTAAATTTTATTTCAAATGGTGTGTAACTTTTGAAAGTGCAAGGCTTTAATAAAAATAGATCTAATATTCAATATTGAAATTATTGATGTATTAAATATTCAGTATATGTACAAATGGTTCTGAAATTTATACTATGCTGTGAATGACATTTATTCTTGAGTTTCAATAATTGATTTAGTTATAATCATTAATGTAATTAAAATTTCGAACTATATTATGTGATGCATATCTGTGTGAATTGTAATATGATCGGTAATACCTCATAACCCTAATTCGGCGAAGGATACGGGCTAGGGGCGTTACATATTTTTGGCATCAGAGCTACGGTTTAGTCGGTTCTAGGACTAACATAGTTGTGTGAGTCTAGCTATACATGTCATATTACATACTGCGATAGTGTGATAACTTCTGACATTTGAAAATGTGCTTTCATATAGTAAATGAATCCCGACAGAGCTGTAGCTGATGATGTCGAGAGTGTAGCGCCTGCTCCCCCGCAAGGGACAGCGCCAGCTGATTCTCGACCGATTTTGAGTAACTAGGAAGGAGAGGCTAGACAAGCCTTCTACCAAATGATGAATGATTGGTTTACGTAATATATCCGGACTAATCCGGCTACACAACAACCTCCATCCCCGACAAATCCATCTTCGATGCCTGCTGTACCTCAAGTAAGTGATCCACTGGGATTATATAAGCCATATGTTGATAAAATCAGAAAACACGGGGCTGAAGAGTTTAAAGCTACTGATGATGATGATGCTGAGCGGGCTAACTTTTGGCTTTATAATACTATTCTTGTGTTTGATGAGCTATCCTTCACCCCGGATGAGTGTTTGAAATGTGCTATATCTTTGTATCGAGACACAGCATATCACTGGTGGAATACCCTAGTATCAGTGGTTCCAAAAGAGCGGGTGACCTGGGATTTCTTCCAAACTGAGTTCTGTAAGAAATATATCAGCCAGAGATTTATTAACCAAAAGCGCAAAGAATTTCTGGAGCTGAAACAGGGTCGGATGACCGTGATAGAGTATAAGCGAAAATTTGTGAGACTTAGTTGGTATACCCAAGAGTGTGTTTCTACCAAAGCCATAATGTGTAAAAGATTTGAAGATGGCCTGAATGAAGACATTAAACTGTTAGTTGGCATACTTGAGATAAAAGAGTTCGTAGTACTGGTTGAGCGAGCCTGCAAAGTTGAAGAGCTCGGGAAAGAGAAAAGAAAAGCTGACTTTGAAGCTAGAGATACATGTAAAAGAACATCCAGTAAGTCATTCCAGTCGGCACCAAAGAAGTTCTGAGATGATTTCAGCCTTTTTAAAGCCACTTCGAGTTATTCTAGATGGGATCAGAGTAGACCACCTATGAGCTCGAGAGCTACCTTAGTAGCTAGTATGGGTGATGGCAGATCAAATCAACTTAAGTGTAAACATTGTAGCAAACGACATCCCGTTAGTTGCAGATTACATGATCGGGCTTGTTTTAAATGTGGATCGATGAATCATTATATACGTGATTGCCCAGTGTTAGCTAAAGAAAATTTAGTGCAGAATACGAGATCGGGTAATACTGCAGCTCGAGGAAGACCACCCAGAAATGTGGGTAATGCGAGTGGCAGTCAATGAGGGACTAAAGATACAACAGTCAGATCTGAGGCTCGTGCACCTGCCAGAGCCTATGCTATTCGCGCACGTGAGGAGGCTTCATCCCGAGATGTCATTACTGGTACATTCACTCTCTATGATACTAATGTAATTGCATTGATTGATCTTGGTTTGATTCATTCTTATGTGTGTGAGACTTAGTATTCAGTAAGACTCTACTTGTTGAATCTACTGAGTTTGTGATTAGAGTGTCAAACCCTTTGAGCAAGTGTGTTATAATAGACAAAGTGTGTAAGAATTGTCTCTTGATGGTTCGAGATTCGTGCTTTCCGGCTGACTTGATGTTGTTTCCATTTGATGAGTTCGACATAATTTTAGGTATGGACTGGTTGACTTTGCATGATACTGTTGTAAACAGTAAGAGAAAGACTATTGATTTACGGTGCCAATATGATGAGATTATTTGGATTGAATCTAATGATCTGAATGGGTTACCAGCAGTGATTTCTTCGATGCTAGCTCAGAAATATGTGAGAAAAGGCTCGAAGCTTACTTTGTATATGTGCTTGATAGTAAAGTAGCCGAAAGAAACATTGAATCGGTACCTGTTGTGTGCGAGTATCCGGATGTGTTTCCTGAAAAATTACCGAGTTTTCCACCTATTCGGGAGGTAGAGTTTCGTATTGAGTTAATGCCTGGGACGATTCCGATATCCATAGCTCCTTACAGAATGGCACCTACTGAATTAAAAGATTTGAAAGCTCAGTTACAAGAATTGATAGATAGATGTGTGCGACTGAGTTTCTCACCTTGGGGTGCACCAGTGTTGTTTGTGAAAAAGAAAGATGGAACTATGAGAATGTGCATTGATTATAGACAGCTCAAAAAGGTGACTATAAAGAATAAATACCCGTTATCGCGGGTTGATGATTTGTTTGATCAACTGAAAGGGGCTACAGTGTTTTTGAAGATAGATTTGAGATCAGGTTACTATCAGTTGCGAGTTAAAGACTCCGATGTGCCAAAGACTGCTTTTTGAACGAGGTACGGACACTATGAGTTTTTGGTTATGCCTTTCAGACTTACTAATACACTTACTGTTTTTATTGATTTGATGAATTGGATTTTCAGACAGTATCTGAATTGGTTTGTAGTTGTGTTCATAGATGACATTTTGATCTACTCCCGTGATGAAACCGAACATGCCGAACATCTGAGACTGGTGTTATAGACTTTGTGAGATAAATAGTTGTATGCGAAGTTCAGTAAATGTGAGTTTTGGTTAAGTGAAGTCAGTTTTTTTAGGCCATGTTGTATCAGCATCGGGTATTCGGGTTGATCTGAGTAAAATTTCATCTATACTTGATTGGAAACCTCCTAAGAATGTTTCTGAAGTCTGAAGTTTTTTGGGACTTGCTGGTTATTATAGATGGTTCGTGAAAGGTTTTTCTATGATTGCAGCCCTAATGACAAAGCTATGACAAAGCTAGTTACCTATAAGTTTGCAAATAGGTACAAAAGATTTGTGATAGTCGAATAGACTAGGAAATGAATTGAGTTTACTTATAACCGAAAGTTTGTTTTAATTGGTGTTAATATGCAAATATATATATAAGTTTCATATAGATTAAATAGTTGATGCCGCATAAATGGTTAAAAAGAGTTGACAAGTAAATTTTATTTCAAATGGTGTGTAACTTTTGAAAGTGCAAGGCTTTTATAAAAATATATCTAATATTCAATATTGAAATTATTGATGTATTAAATATTCAGTATATGTATAAATGGTTCTGAAATTTATACTATGCTGTGAATGACATTTATTCTTGAGTTTCGATAATTGATTTAATTATAATCATTGATGTAATTAAAATTTCGAACTATATTATGTGATGCATATCTGTGTGAATTGTAATATGATCGGTAATGCCTCATAACCCTAATCGGTGACGGATACGGGCTAGGGGTGTTACAGTCATTCATCTAAAAGTTGAGTTCCCAGAAACTTATGTAAAAACATGGTACACCAAGCAAACCCAACTTGCCATTTACTCTAACTTTATAAGGCCAGTAAGGGGTCCTAAGCAATAGGTGTCTGTGCCAAATATGTTGCCAATCTTGCCTCCTACACTAAGAAAGCCACCTGACAAACCTATTAAGGTGAGAATGAAAGAACCTGATGAACCAAAATAATAAAAAGGTTGACCAATAGAGGGGTGGAAATGAGGTGCAGTAAATGCAACAAAATAGGCCACAATAAAAGGAGTTGCAAAGGGGAAGTTAGCCAACACATCCCAGTAAGTCATCTGCCTTTGCTTCATTATATTACTTATAAATGAAATTTTTTTAATGGATTTCACTTGTTCCTGTAGGTCAAAAGACACAAATTTGGTGTTCATAACCAAGTGGTTGCCCCAACTCAGTAACATGTTACCCCCAACTCAGTTAGAGGTTACCCTAACTCAGTTACAAACTGCCCCAACTCACCAACAAGATGCTACCCCAAGAGAAAAGCTTCCATTCAAGAGGGAACCAATGACTATTAGATAGATGCCTTCTACTCAAAAGTTATCTGTGACAGACCAACGATGACATTGCGAACATGACGTTATTTTGTTAACTTTTTGAACTTGTGTAAACTTGCCAATATGTACTACTGATTTCTTAACTTAGGCAGATTATTTTTTGTAAATTTGCCTACAATTCAAATATATTTCATTGTACTAAATTGTAGGCAAATTTGGCAATTGTTTACCCTTCCTTTTGTAAACATTTTGGCCTTAATATATAAAAGAAGTTTAATGCTGACCAATGTGTTTTTGTTTTTTTTTTCATCTATTTTATCTCTTTTAACATATGACCATTTATCCATGCAATATAACAAAATAAAAAACAATAACCAAGTACTCTTTCAAGCCTTAAAAGAAGATTAAACATTCAAAAAATGAAATGAAATGAAATACAATTGTAAGAGAGTACTAGACCATTACAATAACTAAATACTCTCCCATTACAATTAGTATTTAAACTTTCAAGTTTGTAAGCATACTTCTACCCTTTACAGACCATTACATTTAGGACCCCTAGCTTTCACTCACTATTAATGAATAACAAAACAGTATACCAGCAGCCACATAAGCTAGTTTTCAGTGCTAACAACAACACCAGCTATCACATAAGTTGGTTTAGGGTTTAAAAAACAGCAACAATATTACAAATATAAGCACCAAAACCCATTTTTTCCTCTCCCTCCTCCTTACATTCTTCAATATCCTCACTTTTTTCAGAAGACCCAACAACACAATTTGTGTACGGGGTGTCAATGGTGGATCAAACCAGGTGAAGAAACTACATGGTTTTTGAAATCCACTCCTAAACTTTTTACACCTAACAACCTCCTACCTGGGTTATCATTGGACTAAGACGTGTTTAAGTTGGCTGGGTTTCCACAATAGCAAGTCGAAATCACGGTTAGCATCTCTATTTTTTCTCTTCTCCTTCTTCTCCTTCTCCTTCTTCTCCTCCTCTTCTTTTTTTTTCTTCTTCTCCTCCTTTTTCTACTACCTAAACCCTAAATTGGTGCTAAAAGGGCTGTTTAAATTGGTGCTAATCGACCAGTTGGACGGTTAATGACAATAACGAATTTGTCATCTGCCATATCACTTTTTCGTTATGTCTATAACGGAAAATGGTTAAAAGGATTGTTTTGTTATTTTTTTAAAATTGAGCGACTAAATTGCAACCTGAGTGATTATTTTGTCAGCTACCCTAAAGTTGAGTGACTATTGGTGTAATTTACCCTTTTTTTTTTGTCGAATTCAGTACCAATGCTGACCTATATTGTTACACGAGCTAACCAAATTATGACACATCATACCTTTATTTATTTATTTTTTTTGTTTTTTCTTTTTTCATTAATCTTTAACTTATTCACCGTCCCATCCTATGTCTTTTTTTCGGATTTAAAACAACATTACTGAAAACTCATCTTTAAAGCTTTATCTATCTATCAATGGGGAAACAATTTGGAAAAGAAAACCATCAATGGCCATCTCTGAGCACTACAATCGAAGTAGTTTTATAGTCTTGATTTTTCCATCTCTGTTACTACACTCTACAATGAAATAGGAGAAGGTGGGAGAAAGAGGAATATTTTTTAATTTATTTAATATTAATATAATTATTAATAATAATTTGATTTAATATGATTTTAATTACATCTTGTTTCTTAATTAAATGTAGAAGTTTTTTTTTAATAAATGTAACGGTAATGGCTAGCGTTGACTATAAAAATAAAGTTTAGGTATTTAATTTGATAAAAAAATTTAAATACTTAACTTTAAAAAGACATGATTTGAGGGTCAATTATTAAATTAAACTTTTAAGAAAAATGGTTTCTTTTGGGGTACAAACAAAGCTTAATGAAGGGTTTCTCTAGCATTGAACATAGATATAATCTTAAAGGAAGAAATAGTATATTTGGGATTCAACCCAATACAACATGCTATTACTTGAACACATAAAAGTTGTAATGAGACAGAGGTGAATCCAGAAGGGTTGGTAGGAGCCCTAGCCCCTCTTAAAATAGAAAATTGTTATTTTGGCCATTTAGAAATTTTTAAAATTTTAAATTAGTAGAGATAAAATTGTACTTTGCCCTCTAAAATTAAGAAAATTTAATTTAATCATTAAAAAATTATAAAGATATAGACTTTTAAAAATTAAAATTTCATTTTGCCCCCTAAAAAAATTGTCTGGCTTCACCCCTGTAACAAGATTAATAGCTTGTTGGCCTTATTGGAGTTTTATTATTTGAAAAAATTGAAATCCACAATATTAAAATATGAAGTTAACTATATTGGGATTCCATTTATCATGTACTGAGATTTTTTTTACCAAATGGCCCTTAATACAATTAGGGCTAGTCAATGGGAAATCCAGGTACTGGTAGGTACTCAAATTTTCTATTTAAGTCTTTTTATAGTTTATAAAATTTTAAATTAATAATGGTAAAATTGTACTTTGACTACCAAAAAATGATAAAAATTCATTTAATTTTTAAAAATTATAAAGATATATAGGCTGTTCAAATGGTAAAATTATATTTTTATTATCGTAAAAATATACAATTTAATTCTGCCTGAATTTTTTTTTTTATTTTGCCCCTAGAGCTAGTACACATAACATGAAACCCAAAATCAAATATGTGGGTAGTCAAATGATTAAAATAACAACTCCCCATTCCTACCAAAACATAAGCAACTAGATTGCTTTCTTTAAAAGCATGCTTTATTCTCCACTGTTGTATCCCATTGATGAGTGTTCTAGAATGCAAAATTAAAGTGGAAAATGTTTGATTATGAGATGTGTTTTGCAAAAAATTAACAACACAAGTAGGATTAAGCTCAATTTCCAATCAAGCAACACTAAGGGCATATTTGAAAATGCCTTTAGAAGTTTAAAAGCAGCAATCCCAAACATATTGATTTTTCAGTTAAAAACACTTTCAAATGGAGAAGTTGGTATCAAGTGCAGAGGTTGTTGACTTTAGCTGTTTAGGGGTGAAAAAGGACTTACATTTACTTCACTTTGTACTTGAGTAGATACGAGTAATGTAAGTGTTTATTCCAGCCTATGTTTGAAACAGAGGTCTGAGAATTTTAATTCTAAATGGTTTATTTTATGGTGAACTCCAAGCTCACACCAAAATATCCAATATCATGCAACTTCAGTTTTTTTTTTTTTCTTATCCATGATTCAAAATTATAAACAATCATTATTAATTTTTGTAATGTTAAAATGTATAGATGCATAAATTTCACCGTAATTGCTATTATTAAACTAATAGTAATTGTTATTATATTACTAATATCTAATATATGGCACATATATTTAATTAAAATTACTTAAATATTATTTGATTAACTAATTTAATAGTGATTGTACTGCTTGTGTAATTTTTATTATATGGATTTATTATTTTTCAACGTAATGTCTAAAATAGATATTTTAACTTTCAACCCTAATTTTTGACAATAATGTCAAACACTTGAAATAAACAAATAACACTTTTTCATAACACTATTTCATAGCTCTTTTAAGGAACACTTTTTTCAACTGTAACTTTTCAAAAACACTTCTGCATCGCAATAACAATACCAAACTAGTCCTAAGAGCTTAAGCAAGGGAAAATTTATCTCGGAAAGCTATAGTTCAATCTCAACACCTGTGGCTCTAGGGATATACCTAAATGATCCCTTATCCCATTGGTTATCTTGGTCACAATTATACACTCGACTCTAAATTTGCCTGAATTTTTAATGACGGATCCATCCATATTCAACGAATTCGACTGTTATGCAATTGTACAACTTAAAATATCAACTCAAGCTACATATACTAAGACTTACAACATTGCACCAACAAGCCATTTGTACAAATGAAAGTGAGTAGGCTAAACCACTTAAAGATTCTAGGCCTAATAATGTAACAAATGCAATATCTAGACCAAAAACTAAGCATGAAGTGGTTTAAGTTATGGAGAGGCAGGAGGGATTGTAAAGTTTTTTTTCATGAGTTTGGATGTGTTAGACATTTGGTCTTAGTCCAACAATCTTTCAAAAAATTATAGAATCTATTTGTGTGTTTCACCCATCACACAGTTTTAGTATTTTTAGGGTGTGCAGTAATAACTTCTAATCCTTCCATTTACGAACATCTTATCTAGAGCTTTGTAGCAGTTGCTTATTAGATATTAAAGGCATTGAGAATGCACCTTGACATATGCTACCTATATAAGTGTTGTCTATAATTCTTTGGATTGATTAGTATGATGTAGAAGAGACAGAGAAAGTAACATATTTACAAGCGAAATACATGTCAAGAGGTACATAAATTTTGGAGAAGTTTGTATTCAAAGTTTTTATGGGCCTAAACAGCAATACCCAAGAAAACCCAGAGGTGAAAGTAGCCCAACCTACCAAAACAGAACCTTGAAGATAATGGCGAAACCTCTCAGTTCACAAATCCTCTGCTAATGGCGAAACCTTTCTAAACCCTAAACCACCTCACTGTTTCAATGACGATCCCAACCATTGCTTCTAATTTCTCACTCAACCCATCACTCTTTCCTCTTAAAACTTCTTCAATTTCTCGGCGCACTGTCCTATCCCGTCATCAAACCCCCCCTTCATTTCTCTCAATACCCCAAGCTTTCATTCCCAGGCCGGCCCCAAATTTCCTTTTACTTTCTGGGAAACGGTTGGGGCTTTCTCTCAATCGAAAATCCAAGTTTTATGCTAATGCTGGCAATGGAGGAGAAGATGGTGGTGTTGATGAAGCGGAGAGGTTGGCAAGAGGAGAGAGTACAATGCCGGAGAGGTTCCGATACTTGACCAAAGAAGCTCCTGATCCTCCTGTTAGGTGGCCTTTCTTTGTTGGTGAGCTTCTTCATATGTCCTATTCAGCTGAGTATTAGAATTTCGCCATGTAATTAGTGAAAATCCCATGAAAACTATTCAAAACATAGGTTCCAACGAGTTTAGGGCATTGTTAAAGTTGTCATGTATTACTACCGTTCGGTCACGCCATTACAATCATATAAAGCAAAGAATTGCCATAAAAAAAGTTTAACATAATGCTAATTAATCCACTTTCTCTTTGGACCATGTGCAGCTGTGGCATTCCTTCTCTATGCATGGAGGGCTGTTTTGTTAGAGCTATCTAATTGGAGAAACGCTGCTTTTGGTGTTGTTCGTTTTGTGGGGTACATCTTGAAGCTTGCACTTGCCCTTATTTTCTATTTCATTGGGGATCCAATCACCTCCATGATCAGGTGTATAGAGACTTTGATCTATAGTGTCAGAGCTTTCTACTCTGGGATTGTGGCATATGCCCCTGTTAAAGAACTTACTGTGATTATTGTGCTTGCATCAGCGGTTCTCGCCATTGCTGAGGCTACTGTTCCCAACTCCATAAGTTGTCAACCATATATGCTCACAATATCCGGTCTCATTGGCTATGCAGCCGTGACTGGCTATATCTCTGAGCCACTCTACTGGACTCTATTATTGGGGTTATATAGTTTCTCGCGGGTTATTAAAAAGCGAGATGATGTTACATCAGCACTGCCTGTTGCAGCTGTAATGGCTGCCATCGGGGAACCTTGGGTTAGGATCTTGGTGATCACTTCTTATCTAGCGTTAGCTATCTTTAACCATTCAAAGAAGCTTTCAGAAGTAAGGGAGCAAACAGAAGGTATTGCTATGGAGAGACGGCTTCCAATGCCATTATTAGGTGCAGCCTTGGCTATCGGAATCAATCTTGCTGCCAAGTGGGTTGGTTACCGGCATTTGACATGGATGATAGTGTGAGGACAGTTAATCGGTTTCACACATCTACTGTAACGACATTGATCTTTTGTCTGGAAATAATTTTGTGTCATGTAGATTCATTTCATGGTTTTGGGTTTGGTAGCGTATTTTTCCCCTGTTTTTGTTTTGCTGTGCTATGACATATTGACACAACAGCAACCATACAATATCGGGATGGCATCATTCCTCAAATCTGATGTTCTTCATGCCTTGCAGAGAAGAAACTGTTAATGACAAGTGTATCATGGGGAACCTTGATATTTGTGTTAATGATTCAAGTAGGAAGAATTCGTAGCCAATAATGGCTGTAACATTGGCATATATATATAAAGAGAAAAATATTACCCAACATTAAGAAATAGCATGAGGAGAAGTAAAACGAGTACGAAGAAAAAAGAAAGCTCAAATAGACAACATCAGCAAGCTCAATGCATACACACTTTCTAGGACTAGGAACTATAGGTAACAGCGGAGAAAGAATTTTACGCAGATGGTCAATTGGACGGTTTGGGTGAATCAGGGTAATTTGGATTTTAAAATTTTTCCATCAACTCAATTTGAGAGTTAGGTTGTTTTAGGATAGGATTATTTTACTATTTGGGTTGGGTTTATTTCAGGTTGAGTCAATTTAAGTTTGGATCTATTAGTATTAGTTAGTGATCCCAATTCAATGAGTCCTTTCTTCCGTGATTGATTGTTGGCATTAATCTTAGTCTTGTAAATCAAGAAAATAGGGGCTCAGTGAGAAGAGAGAAGCAATGAGGATTACTATATTTTTTTCCAAATATACAACATAGATTATGACAATGCAATAGAGTTGGACTTTCATGTGGATCTGAATGAATTATCTTTTCCATGAAGGTAAATCCTTGCTTGCTAGGCAAGATGATAGCAAGTTACAAATTTTATTTCAATAGGAGATATATTTCTATTACTATAAAATTCATAAATGAAATAATTAATCGTGAGGTTACCATTATCTTATTTGTAGTAACGAATCTTGTATGTGTTCTTAAGAAAAGAAAAGAAATTTGTCAAAAAAAAATTGGGGGCTTTAAAAGGTGGGTAATTCAGGTTTAAGTTGAATATGTTTGAAATATTGAAATTTCATGATGAAATTGATATAGTCATCAATAAAGTT
This sequence comes from Gossypium arboreum, assembly GCF_025698485.1. Taxonomy (NCBI): domain Eukaryota; kingdom Viridiplantae; phylum Streptophyta; class Magnoliopsida; order Malvales; family Malvaceae; genus Gossypium; species Gossypium arboreum. The sequence continues at coordinate 12,420,714 of NC_069082.1, read as the reverse complement.
ACTTAAATTAGACCAGACCTATCAAGGTACCAGTCTGAAGAACGACATTAAATTAATTAACTTGAGAATCGATACAGATGAATTGAATATAATATAATATTTTATTTTATTTTTAAATTATTTAATGATTAATTTAACTGAATCAATTCAACACATTGAATCAAACCAATGAATTAATAGTCTCACCACTCATATAATTTTGAAAACCTTAATCATCAAATTTGAAAGGCCCAAATATAAGAAATTGTGAGTCTAAAAGTTTAGTAATGAGCTAAGTTTTATTGACGGTGAGCCCAGCACCCCAGTAGTTTTATTGAAGTAGTTAACTAGGGTTTGTTTCAAAGTTGTCTATAAATGATAGAAGAGCGCCTCTGTTGTTCATATTCTCGTCCCAGAGCTTCCGTCCTTGTCCATTGTTTTCCATTTGTTCTGATGCCAAAAGTAACATATGCACAAACTCTCCCGGGCTTATCTGATTTTTAGATTTGAAGAAAAATGCCCCAATGTTGGTGCTAAAACCATGCTGTTTTACGTGTTGAGGAACAGCCTTTCTTTACCACTGGCTCTTCTGTGTCAAATCGGCGGCTACATCCCCATCTCATTTTTCTTTTTAAAGTTGTGCTGGCGATGATTACTTTTATTTTATCCGCGCTTCCGAGAGCAATCGATGAAGCAAATAAGTAATAAAAATGGTTGAATTTCTTGATATGAGCCAGCAACCCACCATTTATAATAAGAAAAAAAAATGACTTTTTTGTTTAATGGATCTTGGCAATGAGGATTTATATGCAGCTTTAAAATGCCAGTTTTGCTTCTGAAGATTCTTGATTGAGAAAGCTGTTTTATTCCTGAGCCTGTAGACATGTTTTAAACAATAAATGTTTTAGAACTTGGTCCATGATGAGTAATCCATTTCATTGAGATGTAGATTTCCTCAAGACCCTGTTTTCCAGGGTGAACTTACTTGAGGCGCTACATTGTTCATGACTTTACTGGATCTACGTGAGACCTCCCATTTTTTTCAATAAAAAATCTTTCTTTTCTGCTTTCATTGGAAGTGACTATGTTGTGAACCAATTGTTATATGATAAATCCAGTTTGGACCATGAGGGAGAGAGGGAGAGAGGTAGAGAGAGCATGACTTTTATGAATTATACAACTCTTTGAAAATCTGAAGTAGTCAAGTTTATGAGTGCACTTTAACAAAAAAATTAAAGGAAAACCATAATGAACGTGACATGGTTCTTCCAAATTCCACAAATTTGTTACTTATATACCCCATTATCTACAATAAATTTGGGGACATGACAGTCGTTGAACAATGGAATTCAGCTCAAATTTACCACATATGACAACATAAACAGAAAGCAATGGAAAAGATTGAATGGAGTTGGTAATTGCTAAGTAGGAGCAACACCTTCAACCTGCTGCTTAGCTAGGTATCTTTCCCTCCGTTCTTTCCATTCATCTATAACCAGTCCTTCCCCTACGATACGCGGTCCCGTCTCTTCTTGTGGCTTTTTCCGCGATTCCAGTGCTGCTTCTGCCTCCGCCAGTTGACGTTTTAGTTTTTCCAGTGCCTTTGAGACCAATATGTTTTTTAGAAACAGACTACGAATAAACCAAGTAATCCAGTTCTGATTATGTTTTGATTACTTACAGGACAAGAACGTTCTGGGTCTAGAAAAACTACAAGTAATATCTGCTCAACTGTGACCTCATCCTTTTGCTCCTCAAACTGTTGCAAGATTGTTATACCACACGTTTTCAGTTTCACTATTTGACATGAAGAAATTTTATGTTCTAAATGTATCTGCAGAATTATACCAGTTCTGGGACATAATCTGTTTCTCCTTTCACTTTTAAGCTCATGATCTTGAACTTAACCCTGCTCTTTTTTTCCATTGGTTTCTCATTGTTCTCCGGTGGTTCCACAAACTTGAATACTGTTCGTCAGAAAAAACAACTCATTAAAACCATAAATCAATCAGTGTTCTTCTGCCAATGCATAGAAAGTAGTAATGGGGTTATTTAAATTGATGGATTACCGGTTGCGATAATGCTTTCTCCGGGACCAAGTATACCTTCCGGAGGTCGCATGTAACAACTCTTTGGTGCGGTTGTTTGGAACTGTAGAAGGAGCCACAAAGCTCTCACTCATTAGATGTTTTGAATCAATGTAGAACCAGTAGCAACATGTTTTTACCACACATCAGACATTAATAAGGACATGCTCCATACCTTGAATGCTACATGGGACTTGCTAGTGTTCTTAATGTCAATGGCACTCCTGACCTGTTTACCTGGTTCATCTACAGAAACCACAAACTTCAACCTCATGCACCCAGATTGAGTTACTCAAATTAACTTAGTGGCAATTATAGCACATCACTAGCCATGAAATCTCACTTTTAGCAATTGAATCACTTGAGCAGAAACGCATTTGCAATAAGTAAAAGGACCCCTTTATCAGTTCCACAAACAGAATAGGATCATGCAACAGAAACCAAATCATAAAAGCCAAAAAATTTACTTGAAAACCCCATCCCAGTTAAAAGGTGAGAAACTTACAAGGAAAATATAACTTGTTGGAAGGATCAAGCCTAAGTCTTCTTCGAGCAGGAAGCAAAGATTTGGCCATAGAAAAAAATGCATTTGAAGAAGTCACAGTTGATCTTTCACTACTTGGGGTTTGCTGGTAAACATTGTTGTTCCCCATTGATGATGAAGAAGATGAAGATGAGCCATTCCCATTGCCACTACTCATCTGCCACAACTTCGGCATCCTACAAAGACTCCAAACTTTCCCTTCACCTTCAGATTTCTCCTCATCAACACCCATCATATTTTTTGGCTTTACACACACACTTGGATCTGTCTATGTTTGTCAAGTTCAATACACAGAAGCAAATAAAAAGTCGAAACAAGGGTGGAATTTTGTTCGTAAATGGATATGGGGTAGGAATTAAATATTAAACTAAGTTATTATATCAGTTTTGGGGATGTGGTTTGAGTTGTCACTGTTGTTGAAAGCTCCTTAACGTCTAATAACATATGCTTGCAAGCAAAACATATATTTTTGTTTTGTTTTCTTGGCATTCAACTTTCATGGTTACTTAATTTTCATTGTTGGAAAATGACAGTGCAATGCTGATGTCTATTCATTTTTTGATTCCATGTAATCATTTGATATAAATATATATTTTTGTAGAAAATAAGCCTTAATTTTGCTTAGAAAGAATGGATTGAAAGGTTCGAAAAATACAATATCGAGATGAGCTCATGGAGTGTGCTCTGTTTTTGATGAAATGTTATGATGTAAACAACATATATTACTTTTGGAGCATTAAAATAACATCCACCCATGTGGCCCTCTTGCAAAATTATTCAAAATCTAATAATAAATATAAAAGAAAAGCATCTTTCTTTTTTTCATCCCAATGTCAAATCAGGTTTGACAGGCAATGATTTCACCCACAACACTTTGGATCTTTGCAAATATTTTCATTTTTGTTTTTTTTATATATATATTTTTTCTTTAACCAATCACACTGTATACGGCATAATATTTTTATATTTTTATGTATAAATATAATTAAAACATTTGTTACCCATCCGTTAATTATCTTTTACGGTGAAACTATAAATTCACATGACATATTAAATTATTATTTTAGACAAAAATTTTAGGTTAAATAATATAATTAGCCTCTATATTTAACTTAACTTTTTATTTTAATTTTATTCTCTTATATTTCTCCTCAGTTTTCCTCCTTTCTCTCAATGTTTTATGTTCTTTTTAAGTTTATTTTTTTCTTCTTTTATGTTCCCTCATTCCTTCTCCATATTCCAATGACGGTTTCAAGAGTTGCCTCAAATGATTTTTGTGTAACGAGGCTCTTAAATTCATCGTATGGTTAAATATTACATATTAACAAGTAAACTTTAGTTGACTGTTTGACATAAATTGTAGACACCTCATGTTTGAAATCCCAATTCTTTGAATTAATTATTAGATCATTCAAGCAAAACAATTTTCTAGATGCCTCATGTTTGAAATCTCATTTCTTTAAATTAATTACGTGGAAAATAGAGATGAAGAAGAAGGGAAAACAAAGGTAAATGCAAAAGAGAAAAGAAAATAAAGAAAGAAAAAAAAGAAAGTTAAAAGAACATAAATGAAAAAAATTAAATTGCTCAAAACGAAAAAATATGAGGAGTAATTATATAATTTAATCTAAACTTTTTATTTGAAATAATGATTTAACGTGCCACGTCAGCTTACTGTTATACCGTTAATGACAATTAACAGTTTAGTGGCTAAAATATTTACAAAATGTTAACATAAGTGACTAAAAATATAACATTTCACATATAAGTGACTAAAATATAACCTAAGATAAAATAAAAGTGAGTATTAGATAGTTTAGCCATAAAACTATGGTTGGTCTTGAAAATTTAAAAAAATGTTTTATTTAAAAAAAAAAAGAAGGAAAAATGATGAATTTGCATTCATAGAAATTTCGTGTTGAACTCATAAATGAAAACTTATATTGATATTTTATTTTAAAACTTTTGAAGCTTATAAACGTTACTTACCACTCTCATTTTGTGACTCATATACTTCACGTGCATTCTTAAATAAGAATTCCCAATATAATTTTATGTATTTGGGGTGTAATATACAAGATATATTAAGAAATCTATTTACCAGTTTAAAATGCACAATAAATTAGATAAAACTCATATAAGATAAATTAATTTGAGACCTAAAATTAAAACCCAGAAGGCCTCAAATATTAATTAATTTACACCTACTTGCCTAAGTAGTTTCTCCTAGATCTATATATTGGTTGCATTGGTCTACTACACATGCAAAAGTTTGCTTGTCTAATAACCCAGTTGATTTATCATTTAACTTGACTATGTTTCAAATTAAAAGAAAAAGAGGTTGAGAAACCTACTATTGTGCATAATACTCACTCTGAAATTAATATGTATAATAAATTTCTTCCCTTCTGCATGAAAAAGAAAAAAAAGGGAAAACTTTGATATATCCTTGGATAATGTTATGATTGGTTTGGCAAATGGAAAACCTTAAATTTGGTCATCATTTTCTTTGCATTTGATTTGAAGCTATAACGATATTTAAACCATATACATTAATAAGTCAGTCACCCTCTCCATGTATTACAAACTGTATATAAAATGCACAAATATCCCTCTTTTTTTCCTTCTTGTTATCCTTTCACTGTATTTCCCATTGTTATGGTTTTGATCAGTTGGGTCCCCAGCAACTTAAGTACATAATTGTTCTAAGTGATTCTTCAGATTGATGGCGCATTTCTTCCCTGTCTCTCCTCCTTGAACAAGTGGATGCTGCTGCTGATGATGGTCTCTCCCTTTGTGAGGATCCCACCACATTATTAATGGCAGCTTGGTGGTGGTGCTTAGCTGATCTCCATAGGCATAGCTTTTTTTCCTTGGAAACTTCAGCTGCCGTAAGAGTAGTGGCGGCAACAGCCCACGCCTTACTCTTCCAACTCATTCCTACAACATATATAAACACACAGAGAGCAGCGAAAAACTTAGGGTTAGATGAGGCATATAAATATTAATGAAGGGAGAGAGAGGAAAATAAGGATATTAAAAGGAAAGAGGCAGTTACTTTTTTATAGCATGTTGTTTTGGCGAATACCAAAGGCCCTTCTCCTTCTTCTTCTTCTTCTAACCAGCGGCTACTTTTGTTATGTTCAGCCCATAATATATGGAACAAGTTACTGTTTTTCCCTCTTCTTTTCTTCATCACTTACCTTATGTTACATTCTCCTCCTATCATTTCTAAATAAATTTCTATATCTTGTATCCCAATTAATTTTAAAATCCAACTGGATTAATTTCCTAAATGATGGATAATCTCTCTCTACATTAGTTTTTTTTTTTTCATTTATAAGATTTAATGATTCAATAACTTGAACACTTAAAAGTTTAAGCCACTAACCTTACTATTATAAAGCTTTTAATTGCACTTGAATTCAATATTACTAACTTAGTAAAATTATCAAAAGAAAAAAATTATTAGATATCCATGTCATTACTTTAAAAACATCTGTTCATATAAAAATTCCTTATTTTGATTTATTTTACTTTTAATATTATATTTGTTTCTAATAAATATTATTTACCCTTTAAAATTATTTGTATTTAAGTGGGTGTTACGAATTTTGGTATACCAAAATAAAAATAATAAATGAGTGCAAAAAAAAATAGATATGAAATTAGGTCTTAATCAAAGGGAAAATTTGAAGAAAATATTGTTTTTAAAAAATAATTAGGGATTTAGAGCCAATTTCTCAATATTTTAAAAAATAAGTTAATTTTGAAGAGATAAATAGAAAACATGTCTTGCAGGAAGGTTTTCTGCTGATATATGCTTAAGTCTCAAGTTTGATTCCTCTCCTATTTTTTACATTTATATTTTTTATTTTATATTATTTTAATTTTTTTAAAATTTTTAATTAATAATGAATAAATATATTATTTTCAAGTTCTTTAATTCATCTTTATAATTAATAATTCTTTTATTTATATAAATAAAATAATAAATATGTAATTATATATTTTATATTTATCATTTGTGTTATATATTTTGTTTCTCCTCCAAAATCGATCTATTTTCCTAAATATCTAAAAATTAACTTATTTCCCGATTATCTTTCAAAATCGACATACATTGCTAATTAATTAACCCCTTAATGAAAAGCTCCTAGTGTCCTTCAAGTTAGGTTTCCAGCGGGCCTTAGTAATGGATGGGATGAAAGCGATAATTTAAACTAAACCTTTGCAGAATTTCATCAAACGCATCAACGCTCCTTAACATACAATTTTTATTTGTACAAGAGAGGCAAAAGCCTAGCTATACAGGCAAGCCAACTTTTACAACATGGAACATATATTTGTACAAACTAAAGAAAAAAGAAAGGTACTATACGTACAAATACTCTGTCGACTGTTAGGCAGCTTTAGAAGAAGTTAAGGCACTCAAAAGAGTCAAAGTAAAAGGTTAAGGACATTGAATCAGTTGATGAACATATTTGGTTGAGATTAATTAGGAGTTGGGACCCCAGCAGCTCAAGTACATGACAGTCCTGAGGGAATCCTCAGCCTGTTTAAGCTTGCTCTCATTACTGCTTTTACCAGACTTATCAGTACTCATTGGATCAAAGCATCCTGAAATGCCTTTTACTGGCTTTGAACAACATCCCATACCCGACTCAGTTTTTGGAGCTTGGTCTTTGGTGCTTGTGTTCCTCAAGCTCATCTCTGCCTACTTTTCTATACTTGTCTCTTCTGTGTAATCAAGGGAGTGGGAGAGAGAAAGAAAGAAAGAAAGAAAGAGAATTTTGGAGAAAATTACACGAGAGAGATGACTGGAAATCATGTATATATAATTACCACCTTGGGACCAATACCAGTTTTAAATTGGTGGTCTTTAGGAAAAGAAAATTGTTTATTGGAGATGGTTTCCACTTGACATGTATGATGGATACATAAATAGATTAATCCATTGAGGAATATCTAATTCATCTGATTAATCCACCTGGCGAAATCCATTCCATCTAAATTTAATATTGTGCAGTAGAGTTGAATTTCATTCCACCTCACCTCTGCTTCATGATCTTTTCTACCAATGGATTTATTACCTACAAAAGCATCAATTGGGTTGTATTTTATTGTCTCTAACCTGTGATTTAACCTTAGTATCTCAACTGTGTTACAGAGAAGAAGTGAGTGGCAAATGCAACACTGCCAGGTTTCTAGGTACTAATGCATGTTAGTGGGCTAGATTCCATTAGAGGAAAGACTGACATGAATAAAGTTAAAAATCAATCCCTATATCCCATCTCAGTCTTTATGGAAACTATTATATATGGCAATACCTACATTTCCCCCCTTTCTTCCTTATTCTTTCTGGGGGTTCTACTTTACTAATAAAAATAACTTTGAAAATATTGCAGGTTGAGGAAGATGCTGCGCACGTTCCTTCCTTCCTTAGGCATTGGAGCACAAGGCATATATGCACGTGAGTTGATGAATACCCTGGACACGTTCATCACTCAACACTCACGGGATAAGACTGACACATAACTCTCCACTGCCACTTGCAATTTAGTTTTTGTTTACTACTTTGAATCAAAGACTGAACAAAAGATAGTAGTTGATATTTAAGTAACATTTGAGGCAAATCCTAGTTTTGAAGCTATCTTTTTTAAGTTGGTGCTAAATTAGTGCCTTCTTTATACAAGAAAAGAGTTATTCTCCGAAACCTAATGCACTGCTCGGTCTGCAGTTTGTATTAAATTGAAGTCCAGAACAGTTGAGTATTGATCCATTGATATGATTAATGATTAAAAATTAAGTGAACAGAAACTACAATTGTACTACAAAGTTCATGGTTAGATTAATTAAATATAACTTGTAAAACTGTAACAGTAATGTAGCGTTAAATCCTATTAGGTTTTTGACACACTTTAACCGGGTAAAGTAAGAATTTCAAACAGAGCACCAGCAGCAACGTATTATACCCGGATAAAATATGAAGGAAAAATACTTGAAGTTCAAGCTTTTAGCTATTGTTGGGGATTTTTGACAGCAGAAGAACGGAGCAGAGGAAGAAATACAAGATAGAACAAGGCAGTATTTTTACTTGCTCACAAATGTGCAGCAAGGGAGCTATGGCTTCAGCTCATTTAGCTCATTCATTCAATTAGAAAAACAATACATTTATAGATAAAACACATTACCAAATACTACCTACTCCCACTTAGTAGCCTAGGGACTTGCTAAGCATTACTTGTACACATCAATAAGCTGAATTATCAGCTCAATCATCACCTAAACCTATCAAAACATCAATAACTAAGTTCATTTTCAACCAAACTAAACTAAGTTGCAACTATAATGATCAACATGTTGTCAAAAGATGCAAAGATGCATACAAGCCGTATGCACTCAACAAAAACATAACAAAGAGATGGATGGCCAATTTCCAACACTCTTCCTTGGACTCCATGCTTGCAAATGTCATTCATTCATCAAGTTTTTGAACTTGGCGGTCCTTAGATGCTTTCTTTCAAGTCGACCTGCACAAGCACTTCATTTTCAACCTTGGCAAATGGAGTCTTCTCCTCCTTCACGACCTTGGTTGACAACACATCTTGCCTTGTCCTCTATTACAGTCCGCTTCTTCTTGCATAAACAACTTGCAAGTATAGTTTGCTTGCCTTCAGTCTGCCATTTTTGGCTTGCACCCACTCGGGCTTGCATTTTGTTTGCTCATAACTATACACCTTTGACAGCTCGCTTTTTTGCTTCTTGCTTTCAACAGTGTCTTCAACTTTGTTTGCTTGCAACCATACACCTTTGATGAGCTCGCACTTTGGCTTCCTGTCTTCAGTTGGTGTCTTCAATAGGCTCGCAACTATCACTTCTTGCTAAGCTTGCAGCTTTGACATCTTGCTAAGCTTGCAGCTTGCACATTGGAAAGCTCACATTCTTTCCTTGAAACTCCTCCTTCAGTCTATCCCAGGCTTGTTTTGGTGTCTTCATTTTAACCACCCATATGTGATAGCCTTCTCCATTGGAGGCTGGTGGTGCAGCTGGTGAGAAGCCTGATGAAGCCATCGTTTTTTTTTTAAAGTTTGCTAGAACAGGTCCCTTAAGAATGCAACTCTAGATACCAATTGTTGGGTTTTTGACACACTTTAACCGAGTAAAGTAAGAATTTCAAACAGAGCACCAGCAGCAACGTATTATACCCGGATAAAATATGAAGAAAAAATGCTTGAAGTTCAAGCTTTTAGCTATTGTTGGGGATTTTTGACAGCAGAGGAACGAGCAGGAGGAAGAAATACAGATGAGAACAAGGTAGTATTTTTACTTGCTCACAAATGTGCAAAGGGAGCTATGGCTTCACTCATTTAGCTCATTCATTCAATTAGAAAAACAATACATTTATAGATAAAACACATTACCAAATACTACCTACTCCCACTTAGTAGCCTAGGGACTTGCTAAGCATTACTTGTACACATCAATAAGCTGAATTATCAGCTCAATCATCACCTAAACCCATCAAAACATCAATAACTAAGTTCATTTTCAACCAAACTAAACTAAGTTGCAACTACAACAGTCAACATGTTGCTGCAGCATGCAGCATGCATACAAGCCGTATGCACTCAACAAAAACATAACAGCAGCATGGATGGCCAATTTCCAACAAATCCCTCCATATTACTCTTCTAGATGTAGCAATTAATATTCATCCACCGGTTTACGTATTGATCTCGCTTTTGAATCTCGATTAATTGAGTCTCCTGTTTCAGGTATTATTTCGAGACCTTCCGCTTATGACTATCTTTAAATATGATTATTGTTATTGATTCAATGATTTTTATAGGACGTGGTTAGCGAGAATTAATTATTGACGATAGATTGACTGGTAAAACAACAATAGCCATGGATATGATTCTCAATTAGTAAGGGCAAAATATAATATGTGTTTATGTAGTTATTAGTCAAAAAACATCTTCCGTGCACTACTGCAAAACAGGTTTTTAGCGGCGTTTGAATAGAAAACGCCACTAAAAATCGAATAGATTGAGTATTAGCGGCGCTTTCTTAAAAACGCCGCTAAAAGATTAAGCATAACTACATCGTTTTACTTCAGTGGCATAGTGGTGCTTTGTGGAAAACGCCGCAATAGCTTGAGTTTTGGCGGCGCTTTTTTAAAAACGCCATTATAGATCTAAACTATTTTAAGGTTTATGGATTATGGGTTTAAGGGTTGGGATTTAAGGTTGATGGTCTATGTTTTATGATTTAGGGGTTTGGAGACTATAGTTAATGGGTTTAGGGTCTAAATTAATTAGTATTTTTAATTTATATATTAAATAATCTCTTATATAATTATAAAAGAGATAATATTAATTTTAATATTTTAAAATTATAACAAATTATTTATTGAAAAATAAATAAAAAAGTAATGATTGATATGGATAGGTAATTATCTATTTTGGATAAGACCAATTTATAACAAATTAAATAAGGTCTTATTTTTATTTTGAATTCGATTTTATTTTGATCATATCTAAAACCGACTTTATAAACAATATAAATTAACTACACTATTCACTTAGCCATGGGAAAGTTAATTTCATTTTATTTACTTGATCATGAAAAGTTATACTTTGATAACTAAACTATTTAATTAGAAGTTTTCATTTAATTAAGTTACTGAAGTCATTAAAATCAATGTTATTGCTTTCTTTAAACACTAACCCTAATCTCTTAAATCAATAACCCTTTAACCCCAAACCCTAAATCTCTAATCATAAACCCTTAAAACTACAAACACTAATTAATTACTCTTTAAACACCACACCCTAAATCTCAAATCATAACCCCTTAAGACTAAAAACGATAAACCTTAATCCCAACACCTTAAACCCTAAATCTCAAATCATAAACCCTTAAAACTCCAAACTGTAAACCCTAACACCCAAACCCCAATCCTTAAACTCCAAGCCCTAAAACTAACTTTTAAACCCATAAAATGTAGATCATAAATCCCAAACCCTAAACTATAACCCATAAATCATAAACCCTAAAATCTAAAAATAAATTTCATATGGATATTAAGTATATATATAATGATTTAATGTAAGAGCAAAAAACAAAACACAAAAAAAAAAAAAAGAAAAAAAAAATGAAATGGCAAAATGATTGCAAAATGTTGCTGTTTTCAAGCTTTATTTTATATGTTAATTTAAAAATTATAAAAATATTTAAAAAATTAAAATTAAAAATTAAAAATTAAAAATTTAATATTTAATATTTTAGTTTTATTTCGATTAAAAGTTCAATATTCAAAATTTTAAAAAAATTCGAAAAATAATAAACTCAAAGACAAAAATTTTGGAAGAAAAAATAAAAAAAGTTAAAAATGAAAAAATTAAAATTAAATAAAAGTTTAGATATAGTGGCGTTTTGATGAAAACGCAAAAAGACCAATAATTTTAGTTCCCCGCTCATTACTCCCTCCTCTTCTCATCTCTGTCGCGCCTTAAATCCCCAAATTATTTTGTACTTATTCCTTTTTCCCTTTTACTCTGAAAATTTGCCCCCAAATTCGCCCCTCTTCTCTCCCTCGTCTCTGCAAATCAGTTTTTTTCTTCTCATCTCAGTTCTCGCCCACCGCCGTCTCCGCTGATTTTTTCCGGATCTGACCTGATTTTTTACGCGTTTCCTTTCGCTACAAATTCTTTCATTTTTCTTTCCTTTTTTTCTGTAAACCAAAAGCTTTGGCAGCAAATTACTAATCAATGGCTTTCTACTTGAACTACAATACCCACTTTTCACTCTTTTTCTCCCTTTTGAGCTTCTCCTTCTCCCAATTCGATGTCGTCGAAGCTCCATCTCCGGCCGTCGATTCTTGCAACGGTATCTTCTTGTCTTATGCTTACAGTTCCGGGACCAAGTTGAAACCCACCGATCCTACCCACCAGCCCTACAGGTTCGAATCGGTTTTGATGGTGCTCAACAACGGCGATGACGAGCTTAAATCGTGGAAGGTTTCTGTGGAGTTTCAAAACGATGAGTAATACAAATTCTTGTGCAGGTAGTCAAACTTTCTTGTGCAGTTAGATTCTGCTATTCTTTTGAAATCTCTTATATCCCATCTCGTAAAAAAGCTTAATACAAATTCTTTTTTCTGCAGTACATGAAATTGAAACCATCCGCAAAAGTTTCCCAGCTAATGCAGTCATTAAGTCCATTAAACTCTCAGAATGGGACTCATGGTGATGCCTTATCCGGATCGAGCTCAATGGATTCCAACGGAGCAGCTTGGACTAGTCAAAATGTTTAATCCACTTGATAAAATTTGAATGCATGGGTGAAGTGGCTATCCCTTTTCTACCCTTTTTTTTTTTTGCTTTATATATTGAGATGAAAATACGATGTGCTTGTTATCATTAGTGACAGTGGATTGGAATAAGTTACAACGGATCCAATCCTAAGTTCTACCTGGGTTTTTAACATAGGATTTTTTAAGGTATAAAAACAAGATTGAGAGAGAGAGGGTGGGAATAGGTTTATATTATGTCCGCAATGTAAGGATGTGGGGTAAATAGTGCGATCTGGTTTTAACTAGTGGTTGAGGGACACAATTCAACAAATAGCTTATGGTTTATTTATTTTATCATTTGAAATTGAAGAAAAGAGGAAAGAAAAAATAGTGTCTTACAAAGGGAAAGCTTCATTTCATATGGTTTCCTCTGAAGTCTGGACACAATCTGTCTAAAGTGTTTCAAGATGGAAAGATTAGTTTCACCCAATGCTTTCAATCTTCACTTTTTCAAGAACCTCAGATTCGAAATTTTATGCTTTAGTGCATTGAGTGGGTTTTCTCTTTTGGTTGCATGCAGAGCTAAAGATTAGGCCATGCCCTGTTGTCTTTTCATCTTTTTTGGTGGCCCTAAGGCCTGCATGTACAAGGTTCTTCAGTTATACTTTGAAAACTCCATTTTTATAACCTTATATGTGAAAATACTTGTTTCCATTTGTTTCGTGGTGATATAGCTTTATGATTTCTTTCTTGCAGATGATTGTGGGATCTGTGAAGTGGAAGTAAATCCAGAAATTATCTTTCGACAACTTTTAAATCATGCTATTGTATTCATTCTTTCCGTTTTCTTTTGATTCTTGAATAGATTAAAATTGGTTTTATTGTTAAGAGAAATATTACCACATCAATCCCGAAAATCATTGTCTCTCTTTCCATATGACATAAAAATAAACCAATTGTTGGTATAATGGCATTTTAGGAAAGATGCTTTCCTAGAGTAATAATCAATATGGTTTATGAACATTGCTACGGACATTTAAGTTCTCTTGGTCTAGTAAATCTTCTTTGACTTAGATGAAGGATGACCTCCAACCGGTGAAGGAGTGCTTTTCAGCCATATTTTTATTCCATCCGATGGATTTTACCGATGATTTGGGTGCACGATTTGTTGTTCACCCAACAGTTCTCGAATGTCTCATCCTCCAAGAATAGCATCATGGATAGCAAATGGCATTGCTTCGGACTTGATGCTCTCTTCCTCGATGAGGTTTGAATCCCATCGTCTTTGAGTATTGACAGACTCTATATGCTTCTATTGTAAGTGTACTATAAATTTTATTAGTCAACTTATTACTTTCATTTTTCTTATATTTATTGTTTACTCATTACCATTCTTTTGCAGAGGATGGGGGCACCATATCTCATATTATGCTCGGAAACTGACGATCTTGCTCCTTATCAAATCATCCACAATTTCGCTCAAAGAATACAACAACTTGGGGGTGACGTAAAACTTGTTAAGTCTAATGGTTCTCCTCATGTAGGTTTGTTTCTAAACTTATGAGAAACTGCTTATATTAGAACATGATCATACTATATATAAAGTGTTAATCGGGGTTCGGCAACACAAAGAATAACATATTGGGCCCGTGTGTGTGTATTGGGGAGGAATTATAATTGATAGTCATGCATTCATCTTCAAGCATCCATCACATGGGTCCGGACCCATGTTGTTTGCATGCATAAGAATAGGTTTGTAAATTTATTTCTTAAACATAAGCCTAGCTGATGCATCAGTGGAGAAAAATGAAAGAAAGATATCAAAAAGAGAAGGAGAAGATGTACGAATAGAGAAATTTCTTGTAACTGTTTCTAGTTGGTCAAAGCTTCTTGATTTGAAATAACTAGGTAGTTGGTGGTGAAATTATCATAGATCACTTATATAACTTTAACAAATCTAGATATATAATATGTGGTGGAGTCCATCAAATATATAGAATTGATAAAATGAATTCTAAAATATAATAGTTTCATTTGCAGCAGAGATTTAGCTTCTTGTTTTTGAATACAAGTGAAAGCTTATTCAGCAATAGCATTGGCATTCAACTTGTGTCAATTAATGGTCTTTACTGGTCATTATCGAGATTATCCAATTGATTACTGAAATTTGTTGTGGTGAGCTTATTGGTAAGGCATCCGCTTTATATTTTGGAAGAATTCAATAACTTGAGGGTGAACAAGTGGGATCACTGAGGCACATGATGAGATCTCGAGCCAATCTCCAATATGGGAAAAATAGCTTTAAGCCCAAACCGAGTTTTCGGGAACTCCTCGATGCAAAGTGATCATTTCCTCTTGCCTAGTTCAATAGAATACTATGAAGGTAGAGATTTTGGGTCAGTGCAAGATGAAATATAGTTTGTATAGTATATTTGAAGAAAGGAACATTTGTTCAGATAAAATATAGTATATATAGTATATATTATTATTCTTTAAAGAATAATTTCTATATAACGTTAAACAACAGTAGGAGGTAAAATATAGTTTGAGGTGGAATTGAGCAAAGGCTTCAAAACTGTGATTTTGAGTTGAGTATCACAGCTGTGAACTAATTTTCTCATCAAATACCATAATCTCATGGACATTTATATGCAGAAATTGGAGAGAAGAAGAGAAGAACTTGAATAATTGCTCTTGGGAGAAAGGGTATGAGAGAATGTGGGTGATTAAGTCAAATGGAGAAAGGGACATCATGTCCTTGTTGTGTGCAAGTGTTTTCTCCCTAAGACAGGCAAGGAACCATATATTAGAATGGTTCAACTTAAATATGCTTCCTTGTACTCATTCTCATACTCTTTATATTTTCCAATGCTTTCTTCAAGTAGGATACTAAGAATTTCCTGTACTATTCTTTCTGATTGCTTATAAAATAGTTTGCTCATTAGAACCTTCATTTTCTCGTCTTTTATTTATTTGTGTAAATCATTTTTCTTTGTTTAGTGACACAACGAATCTTTGAACATAATTTCATTGAGTTACATATAAATGGTTTTAAAAATTGTGTATAGTTTAAAGTTCAAATTTCAAAATAAAAATAATATAATATTTATCATAGAAAATAAATATTATTTAATTGAAATATATTTTTTAAAGTTTATATTTTTAGCGGCGTTTTTAAAAAAGCGTCATTAAAGGTTTGTTATATAGTGGCGTCTTGAAAAAAAGCGCTGCTAAATGTCATGGTCTTTAGCGGCGTTTTTTAAAAAAGCGCCGCGAAAAGTCTTGGTCTTTAGCGGCGTTTTTTAAAAAAGCGCCGCTAAAAGTCCTAGTCTTTAGCGGCATTTTTTTTCTAAAAAACGCCGCTAATTTTTGTGGCGCTGCATATAGCGACGTTTTTTGCCGCGCTTGGGAAAGCGCCACTAAAAGTATTAGCGGCGTTTTTAAGCGCCGCTAAAGGCAAAAAAAAATGCCGCTAAAAGTCTGTTTTCCTGTAGTGGTGGCTCAAGTATTGACCACTTTCTAATAATGGGGAGTGAACATTGGATAGCCGAAACAGTAGATTCCAAAGCTACATTATAATATCTTGCTCCTTAATGAGGGATTGGTTTGGCTAAATAATTTATATTGATTAAGTTCAAAACGGTAAAAGTGAAAAAGTTCAATAGTTGAGCAATTGATAATGCAGTTAAAATTGAGAATGAGTTAATAAGTGAATATGGGTTCCGGATAGAGATATTAGATTTTGAAAATTACTTGGGATATACAATACCACTGCTAAAGAAAGAAGTTAATTATAGGAAAATTGATTTATTCAGATAAGGTATTTACAGAATGGTTAATTGAAAATTTCTTCCGAATTAGTTTTTTGAGTAAACTGAATGATATGAAATTTTTGATGACTATATTAGTAAATGAAATTAGTGAATAAATTACAAAAATATTTGAATATAACTATTATAATTGGGTATATTACAGTAGATTTTTGGGATTTTATATAGGTGTCTTATATATACTGATATTTTCAGAGGTATATACAACTGTTCATGTTTGGGTGCTATAACCATTATATGGAAAGATTGCATAAATATGCAAACAGATAGAAATTTTCGCAAGTCTGATTAATTCACAATATCACTCTATCTCTCTTTGGTTTTCCAAGCCAATATATGTGATAGAATACTTGATGCTAAAATTCATATGATATTATCTTCTAATTTATGTTGGTGGAAGCTTTGAAAAGCAAATCTGAAATATTAAATTAAAATAATTTGTGAAACGAAAGGATAAAGAATAGATATAAATAATAAACTAGGTAAATATGTGCAGAAAGAACTATAGAATTATAAAAATAACAAAGTTCATGATCAAAATAAAACAAGGAAATTTCGAGGACAAAATTTCTTTTAAGGGGGAGAGAAATGTAGCACCCCGAAAATTTATACAGTAAGATATTATTCTTAATATAGTAAAATAAGGAAATAAAGTGACAAGAAAAGGAAAATTGAGTTATGTCGCTGGGAAGTATATTATGACATATTGATTCAAGAAAAGATTAAATTGTAGAAGTAAGAAAAGTATTGTGGCCCAAGAGTAAATAATCAAAATTTGGGGGATTAAAGTGTAAATATGAAAAATTTGAAGGGCTAATAGTGCAAATATTTTAAGGGTGGAAGGATCTGGAAACCAAGGAAAAATTGATGAATTAGGACCAAATTGAATAGGTGAAGAATTATGAGGGACTAAATTGTAATTTTACCAAAATTAAGTGATGACTCAATAATGAAATTTTAAAAGATCACGAAGGGCAAAATAGTCAATTGGAAGAGAGAGAAATCTAGAAAGTAATGATGATGTTGGAGATATTTTAGATTAATTAATTAATTAATTATTAGTTATTAATATTTTAATTTGCTTTTTTATATGATATTTTATTATTTTATTATTATTTTATTAGTATATATAAAGAAAGAAAGATGAGGAAATTCTCATCCATTTTCCATGCATTCACGTTAGGAAGAAGAGAAGAGAAAAAAGAAACTTTTCATTCTTTACAATTTAGTCTTTCTACCAAAAATTCACCATTTTCACCTAGAAATCAAAAGAATTTCTATAGCTACCAAGGGAGAAAAATGTTAAGGAGACTATGGGGAGTTAGAATATCAAATTGGATTCAAGGAATAGAAGCTGGAGTAGAGAGAAAATCAAATTAAAGATTGGAATCAATAGAACAAGGTAAGTATATCAATATTTCAATATATTTTTAAGTTTGTTATTATTGAGAAAACATGGAAATAATGTTATAGTAGAGTCTTCTTATATGAGGTTCTATGATCATGAGTTGGTGAAGGGAAATAGGAGAAAGTGATGGAAAATATTGTAGAGAAAGGGAATAAGGGTGTTATAAACGTGGTAAATAATATCTTGCACTAAAACAGTTTTGGACAGCAGCAGTAAGCTAATTTTGAAAAATCACCAAAAATTGTGTAAGTTGAATTAGAGGTTGAATAAAACATGAAATTAAAGCTTATTGAGTCTAGTTTCTTATATAAGAAACGATGTAAGTAATGGAATTTTAAATCATGAAATATGATAAATTTTGTGAGACAAGGTCAAAATGATTTCTGGTTCCCCTGTTCTGACTTTGTAAAATCATAAAAAATTTATAAAAATAATTATGGGCTTAAATTTATATGTTTATAATCCTAAATGAGTCTATTTTCAAGAGAAACAAACTAGAACATCATTTGAATCCTGTACGAAGATATAATTAATTTTTAGTAAAGAAGGGTCAGAACTGTCAGACAGCAGAATAGAAGTGACTCTAAAGAATAAATTGTACTTATTGGATAAACCAAAAATTATGAAATTTTTTTTGTAAGAATATATGTAAGTCTAATTTTATGGAAAATTATCCGATCTTAATTTTGAGGTCTGTAGCTCAACATATAAATAATTTAGTGACTATGACGCAAATGGACAGTTTTGAATATACATATAAGTGAATAGTGAAAGTATTGATAATGTTACTTGTAGCATGTTATATAAATTAAGGATGAGGAATGGAGAGGAGGAGGAGGAGAATATGTATGAATATTCAGCTAGCATGGCTAATTTGTATGTTTTAGGCTCAGAGACTAAATTGAATAAAAGTAAAATTTTAGGGGCAATTTTGTAAGGATATAAAAAATGACCAATTTGAAGGAAATGAATTGACTTATTGACTAAATTAATAAATTGAATGGAATTATCAATTTAGATCAAGATCCGATGAAAATCGGGGAAAATAAAAAATTACCAAAATGCCCCTAAATCTGGATATTTTTGCAATTTTGTCAAGTAAATTTGTGTATCATAATTGAGCATGAAAATATGTTAAATTGTATGTTATTTTGGGTTGAATGTGAAATATTAGTACATTCAGTATAATATGAAACAATATGAATCTGAAATGAATTATTATCATATATGCTTGAAGTATATATATAATGATTTGTACATGTTATATGGACACATGGTGTGGAAAGTATGTGCATATAGAATTTGATTTATGTTAAGTTTGATATGAATTATTATTGGAATAAATATACGTGAAATATATGGAAATTATGGTACATGAATTTTAATATAATGAAATAAATGATTTTAAATGGTAAGAGAATGATATATTTCATGACATGCACATATATGATTATCTTTGATTTATTGATACAAGGAAATTATGTAGGTGGAGACAATTATTAAACTCAAGTGTGACGTGTTGAGAAAATAAGTATATCAATGTTAAATTTATATAAAATATGCGTAAGTATACTAACAATGCTGATTGATGCTAAGGCAAGTGCCAAGCTATTGATTGAATGATAATTTATTTATCTATATGATGTATTGAATCGGTAAATATTTAACGAGAATTTTTGCTAAATGATATGTAAATCCGAGTAATGCTCCGAAACCTTGTTCCGGCGACGGATACGGGTTAAGGGTGTTACATTTTATGTATTGTGGACGGCACACCTTAATCATTTATGATGATATTTTCAACCAAGCACAAGCTTATTATCAAATGTCTCTTCTATTAGGAAGACCACCAGGTTGTGAAGTTTATCCAGTAGATATTAACTCAAGAAGATTTTATATATATTTTTCATTTCTTAAAGAAAATCTAAAGGATTGTATAAACTTAGGAGGTTCAACTTCAAAGCAATTGGTATATCCTATTAATGTATGAATCCTCTCATTCATTTGCTTTAAGCTTTTTAGGGTTTTAAAAGATTCAGATTGATTTCAAATACCCAAATAGGAGGTAGCTGCTGCAATGCTTTCAAGTTCCAAAAAAAAAAAGGATACAACGAGTAACAGTAATAAAAACAAAAATAGGGGATTCGTAATGCTGATGGAGTGCAAGTTACAACCAAATTACCAAAGCAAAATCAAATTACTGGGAAGCTAATGGCGTCATTAAGATGGGATCATTTGGTTTCTGGTTTAAAAAGCGGCAATTTAACTATGAGTTATAACCTTTTACGGCAATATTTAAACCAAATGAACACCAAACATTATTACAGTGAATAAGTAATGAACACAAGAAATGGAATTATCAGATGTTTAACTAAGTTGAGAAATATCAATCTCATCTGGGATTCTGAACGTGTCTGCTGCACCAAATTTCCTGAACTCTGGCTCAGCTCTAGAGTCATCTTCATCACTAAAATCATCATCTTCTTCACCATTATGATGACTAGTTGATGAGGAAACATCGCTCACACTTTTCGATCGGCAATTTTGGGTTGCGAGCATGTTGACTTGTCCAAGGTGGGAAATTTCAACTACAACTGCGTCATCATCTTTTGGCAGTGGTTGCTTCCACGGTTCCCCATCGATCCTCATATATGTATGGTCAGCAGCACCTTTGTGAAACTCAAAGCGGATTCGGTGTGCCTATTTTCCATGACAAAAACAAATCAAGCACTACCAAACGACTGTATATGGAACTGAACACCGACAGAGATTAATACCAATAAAAAATAAGGTATAATGACTTTTTTGACCTTCCAACTTTACAAAAAAAAAACTTTTTATTTAATTTTATCTTTTTTAATCTTTAAGCTATTTTTTGTCAAATCACCTCAAAATGAATAGACAAGTTAACATTTGTTAACTTCGCTGATGTGGCATGCATGTGGATTGCCACGTGAATGACATATAAACATTTAATTAATTTTTTAAAAATAAAAAAAATATTTTTTTATATTTTTTAAATAATTTTAATGATATTTAATTTTAACAATATTTTTTAATACTATTTTTTAAATTTTAAAAAATTAATTAAATATTGACATGTCATCCACGTGGCAATCCATGAGTATATCACATTAGCAAAGTTAAAAAAGCGTAAATTTTTCTATACATTTTGGGGTGATTTGACAAAAAATAGCTTGAAGGTTAAAAAAGATAAAATTAACTAAAAAACTAAAATAAATTTTTTTGTAAAATTAGAAGTCCAAATAAATTATTATGCCTAAAAACAAATATGACCATGTGAGCACGCACACAAAAAGAAGTATACTAATTTTATGGTCCTTTTAACTTTTTTACACACATCTAGGTCCTTGTAACAATGCAACGAAATAAGAAAAGAAGCAAAATCATTGGTTTGAAAAATTCTCTCATAAAGTTTTAAAATAGTTTGGGGGAGAGAGAATTGAACTAGGGATGTCCAATCTAAACAGGGTTTGACTACTGAAATATGCCTGCCTTCTTTAATTATTTACCTGTGCCAGGCGAGTTCCATGTCCCTTTGGAGCCAGCAACACGAGCCCATGCCATGCATCTCTAAAACCAACAACTTCCAGAAGGCCATCATCTACATAAGGTGCAGTCAAGTCTCTCTGTAAATTCATGGGAAAAAAAACCATCTATCAGGTTCTTACAAGCAAAGTTGGTTGATAATCTTCACAAAAAGGCAAACCAAATGTCATATATCAAACAAATCATCAAAAACAGGAACTAACTTCATTCTTTTTTCTGCCACTTGGTGTTCCCCAAGGATTTAGACCACCAGAAAAGCTGGGCAAGTTGAGGCATATGATCGACCTTATGCTGTTTAAATTCAGGAGGGGGACCAGGGACATAAGAGAAAGATATTAGAAGCACTGTTGGGTAACTATGGGAGAAATATTAGGAAATTAAGCAGAAAAATCTGAAATAAGCACTAGACAATGATTTTATTTAACAGAAAGCTCTATAACTACATTTTCATTGTTAAAATGCAAAGCATGAATCGTCTAATTAAGAAAAATAGTGCATGAAACTTGAGAAGATGAAAAAAGAGGCATTGTTATTGCCAAAAACCACGAGAAACACATTTTATGTTTCGATAATGTTGTTAAGCTTTACAACAAGATGTGGGATTAGAAGCTCTATAACATAGCATGACCAACTTTTGCA
This sequence comes from Gossypium arboreum, assembly GCF_025698485.1. Classification (NCBI taxonomy): domain Eukaryota; kingdom Viridiplantae; phylum Streptophyta; class Magnoliopsida; order Malvales; family Malvaceae; genus Gossypium; species Gossypium arboreum. The sequence continues at coordinate 12,398,357 of NC_069082.1, read as the reverse complement.
AATATCTAAGAAAATTTGTCATGAATAGTGGGTTACCAGTTTTCTCTGTCCACCCAGAGAACTATTGGGTCTTCTACTTTCTTTTATTCAGGTTAGTAATCTCTTTTATACTTCTTCGGTTATTCTATTTATTAATGAATTTCTTACACAAAAGCATTAAACCAAACGCCAATGCCAATGATATTTGGCTCAGTAACCCAACTATCAAGTAAATTGGCATGTTCTACCAGTCACTTCTGCAGTGGTCGAATCATGCAGATTTTGAACTTTTCAGCCAACTTAAAATTGTTTTGTCAAGTTTGTTAGGCATCTTAGTGTTGGCTTTAGTCTCAAGACATAAAGGACCTTGCCTCAAGACACAATTGTGTCACAAGGCATGTTAACTTCAAAGCTAAAAATCCCAAAATTATTTATGACCTGTCTCGAGACATAAATTTGACATTTGAGTTTGGATTTGAGTCCTAACTCTAAATTTAACCCATATAACCCCCATAAAGTGATGGAATGAAATCAATGAGTGTATAAACGCATGCTTATGAATTATTTGGATGCTTGAATTGAATGTATTTGTGTTATAGTAGCTTAAGTTGCTTCAGCGAAGTAATATGACATCACATACTCAGGTCCAGTGACAAGGTCGGGTCTGGAGTGTTACATTTAGTTAATATCTTTTCCAAGTATTGTAACATATAAAATGAATTACCATATAGGCAGCAAAAAGACTCCTATAATTGAATATGTGAGCTATATATCTTGTCAGCACATGCTTCTCATGAATTGTAATCAATGCTTTTACTCATCATTTGAACCCTATTGCTATACTTTTCCTCTACATTATGTCACAATCGAGATTTCTGGTATGACCGGATCATTTTCTTTCACATATGACAACTATGAATGGTTTATAGCCAGCAAAGCTGCTTTAGACCAAATGAAAGTTACCTCTGTGGTATGTGGAGGTCCTGCCATTGACCATGTTTCTTCATGATTTTCACTTTTGCAAGCTGGGCAACATTCCTGTAGTTTAAGATCATATAAAACTTTCAATTTACTAAGAAAAGAGGGGAAATTTATCTGGCCAGAGGCGCTCTATGGTATCCAGCCAACTATTAGGACCTAGAGTACTAAAAGATATTCCTGTATGCATGCCATTATTTATTTCAAATGAAAGGCTAAAATGCAATTTTAACACAGAAGGTGATAGTACAAATGTACAATATGGAACAAAGCAGACTTTTCACATTATAAACTCTTCCACCTTCCCCTTTCCTAGTTTTTCTTTTGAATTTATTTTTTATTTTCCATTATCAAGAATTCATTAGAGAAAAATTGTCAATCTTTGATTAAAGGAAAATGCATGAAACCTGAATGTGAACCTGATCTTTCGTTTGAATAGAAAACTTTAACTATTACACATAAATATAAAAAAGGCAACCAAGCTCACTTTGAAGAGGGATGAAAAACAGAAGCAGCAAACCACCCCTGGGTACAGCCAAGCTTTGCATAAGTGCTCTGTTGGAAAGAAGGTAAGGGAACATAAAAAATTCAGTAACTTGAATATCTTTCTGAGGGAGAAGCAGCATCAGAGACATGCAAGATCCTGGTAACATATACATATTCCTTTTACTGAACAGTAGATCAATGTCTAGCAGTTAACCATCTCAGTATGCATAGCAGATCAATGCCAAACCAGTAACGTGCATTAGTTTCTCAACAAACCAATGCCCTAATTATGTAATTAATTTTTAATTCAACAGCATATTCTAGCATGCAGATATCATTAAACTGTTATCCAATGAAATTTGTCGCGCACTTTACAAGACCACCAAATTTATCTGGTGTCATGTATGGTTTCTAGTTCCTTCAATTTTTTAGAGATATAACGAATTTTAAAATACTTAATAACCAGTACTAAGTTACAAATTGTAACATAACTAACTCTAGAAAAAGACTGTCCTCAAAGCTGAAAGAGAATAAGTCTATCATGACTACATAAGCTAGCAGTAAACATGTAACATTATTAAAAAGGAAAGTCTAATGATCTGACAACAAGCGTCTATGCATAATCAAACAAAGCAGATAACATTATGACAGAATCATACCTGATTAACCAACTGGTTTTTAAATTTTTCAGGATGCAACTTCCGCTCTGAGTGAAAAGCATAAGATACTTGAGCATCCATTCCTGTAGACAACATTACAATGCTATTAATGAGGTTAACCAATAGTCAATTTGTCATGTTAAAACAAATATGAGTAAACCAGGTAACTAGAGGGTGAGAGTAAAGGAATCTGTTCTTTTATGTTGAATCATACAATAGTAATCTGTTATGCGCCTTGGCGTAGGATCTAGTCACAGGTCTAGATGAGAAAGAATTCTTGCTTCGACTTATGGTTACTCAAAAGGCAGATTCGTCCTTGACTGAACCCCCTCTCAAAATAACGTTTCTTTTGATAGAATAATTGCTTACCTCTTTATTTCATATTGACAGCCTTTTATAGACTGTTAATGACAAAGGAAATAGTCCTAATTGACATAAAATAGAATTCCTAACTTAGAGTTTACGAAGGAAATAAAAACCTAATATAATAGATAAAATAAGTAAAACTAAAACTCTTAATAAAACCTGATATATAATAAATAAATAAAACTAAAAAATCCTATTGCAATTAAAGTGTCCATATCATTACTCCCCTTCTCGGAATTGAGCTTGTCCTCAAGCTCAAATTCAAAATAAACTTCAGAACTTATCCAAAATCATCTATCTCATCATCATCTTGCTTGCCTTCAACACCTGGTACTTCTATCCAAAATAACCTTTTACATTTGTGTCCCATGGAATAAGACTCGTCACAATTATAACACAGCCCTTTAGCCCTTCTTTCCGCCATTTCTATTCGTGTCAATCTCTTAATAAATGGTGCAGAAGAACCTATTTTGCCATTGTTCCCTATTGGTTCTATTGTTTGTCCCCCTCCCTTTGCAATGTTCTGAGTTGTTGGAATGATTGAATTGCTGTAAGTGTTTTGGGAAGTTGACCAGTTTAGATTGGTTTGAGATAACATCTTGGAAGAGACTTTTTGTTTACGTTCCAAAGCTCGAGCCATATTCATGGCAACTCCAAGGTTTCCAGGTTGGTGCATCTCAATATCAATTCTAAGTTCCTCTACCAATCCAGCAGTAAAAAGGTTTACTTGTTGTCGAGGTTTAAGATCAGTAGTCCTAGCGAGTAGTGATTGAAATTGGCGTTGATATTCTTCTACCGTCCCAGTTTGTCTCAAGTTTGCAAGTTCCCCCAAGGGGTTATTACTCATAGGTGGCCCAAACCTGATATGACAACACACTCTGAAGCGTTCCCAATCCAAATTTGCCTCCTCTTCTTCGATTTGATCAAACCATAATTGTGTCTCTCCTAAAAGATGGAATGAAGCTAGGCCGACTTTGTCTTCTTCGTTGGTCCGTTGATTGCCAAAAAAATTTTCGCATCTTTTTAAACATCCTAAAAGATCTCTAACCCCATCATAAGTGGGAAATTCCATCTTAGAATATCGTGGCACCATGCCCTCACCGTGTTGCGAATCTGAATTTCTTTTCTTGCCACCACTGCTGCCTTGTTCTTCATTATTTTTTTTTTTGAATCCCCTTTCGTTGTCTTTTGGACCGAAAGAGATAACATCGCCACCTGCTCCTCTAACGCTTGTTGCCTTGTAGCCATTTGTTCCATGAATGCCTCCAACTTGGCTGTCAAAGTTTTTTCGTCACCCATGACAGCTGGCTACGATACCAAATTGTTATGCGCCTTGGCGTAGGATCTAGTCACAGGTCTAGATGAGAAAGAATTCTTGCTTCGACTTATGGTTACTCAAAAGGCAGATTCGTCCTTGACTGAACCCCCTCTCAAAATAAACTGTTAATGACAAAGGAAATAGTCCTAATTGACATAAAATAAAATTCCTAACTTAGAGTTTATGAAGGAAATAAAAACCTAATATAATAGATAAAATAGGTAAAACTAAAACTCTTAGTAAAACCTGATATATAATAAATAAATAAAACTAAAAACTCCTATTGCAATTAAAGTGTCCATATCATAATCCAGGTGTCAACTAGCTTAGCAGGTAAAGTCTTTTGGTGGTTGTACAGGACCAGTGATCTAATCCTGCCTTTCACTTACAGGAAAAGAGAGGATAAGTTTCCCTTGTTTAGCCTAAAAGGTGGCTACAAAAGAGGGGGGGAGGGGGAGGATACTGTATGGTAGAACACACCTATTTGCTCCCACTCTTCATTTTTCATGAAACACCCATGTCCGACACCAAAGTCCAATGCATATAAATACATACAAGGAAACCTTAAATTTTTCAAAGTTTTTCTTCAATCATATCTTTGACAATATCATATATTCTTTACTGGATTGTTCAAATTCCATTAGGCAACAGACAGTAAAAAAAAATGAAAAGAAAGTTAATTTATGATAGCAGAAAGTATAATCAACTGTACATTAAAGTATCAATATGGAAACATGTGTACTGTATCCACAGTCATAAATAACACACTCTGTAAGAAGATTGATAGCTTTATTTATTGATAGCTTTATTTTAGCAACATAAAATCCTTACCCATGCTGAAGTAATTCCAGAATCCCCCACGAAATGTATGGTAACCTTCCTGAGGATCAATACTTTCCATGTAAGGATGCAATACGATACAAAATATGTTATGCTTCTTTACACATATTGCATTTCTTTTATAAAACTTGATGATTAGGTAGAAAATGGTAACTGGAACTGGAAGTTAGACCAAAGGTGCCAGGAAGAGTTATGTGCTAAAATATTCAATGGTATAAAGAGAAAAAGGAATTTTTCTTTTCTAAAAAAGGCATTTGAAATCAGAAAAGGTATTTAAGGTTTTCACGGCAAGTTAGAAAGTTTAAAAAATATACAAATACTTGATAGCAAAGAAACATAGACTTAAGGAAAAGAAATGATCTTAAGAAGACAAAGGAGGTAATGGTAGAATGTCTCACCATGTTCAGTTCATCTGTTGAAGAGACTCGACCAAATGCATGTAAAGAATGTGGTAGTTCCAGAGGTGCAATAGGATCACATGGACCTTCCTTTGGAGCTCTCATCCTCATGAGAATATGCCAACTGAACCACAAAAAGGCATATATCAGTAAGACAGAACTATGCTGCAGTTCCTTATGTTAGTAAACCCCATAATTTAATTGAAAAAATCATTTCAATGTATGTTGGAAGGAGAATATCTTTACAAATAAATATTGTCATCCATATAGAGACGTACAAGTGATAAGAATCAAATAATGCAGTTATGTAGTTTTAAATTTAGCTTTGATCTTTAAGGAGAACAGGATGCAAAAATGCTTCTAAGTTTTGGCCTCCCTAAAAGAGATTGTAGAGAAAATGGAGTAAGGAATCAAAAGAGAGGAAAAAGAATGTTCTCTTGATGATGTAGCTAAATAGGAATGAACTTTGTTTTTAGATCTTACACCTGTCCCAGAAGATTTCTTTTGTCAAAAAAGTTAACCATTTAATTTTTTGGTTCCCAGAACTTATTCCATTAAGAAGTTACACCAGAAGGGTTGACCATTAATAGATAATGATTCTTCCCTACTGCATACTTCATAGCACATTTGTACTTGGTCAGAGGATTGATGGATGTGTTTTTCTGGTAAACATTTACACAATACTCCACCTAGAGGTGGAGTATATACTTCATATATTGTATAACTAAAGGTTAGAAGAGGCGAAGTCCTAATTCATTGAAATTGAATATTCAAAACACAATGCCAAATCAGGGAATTCCTCAGTCTACAAATACACCTCAAGAATGTGTGTGCAAGTGTGTGTGTGTGAGAGAGAGAGAGAGAGGAGTTATGAGTTATGACAGCATTACTTGTCTATTTTCATTTCCTTTGCTTTCATTACTTGTTCCAAGAATGACAGCACAGAATTCCGATCAGTCCCAGGATTCTTCTTTCCCTGTAGAAAGCAGTTGAACAAATGCTCAATAGCTCGTAAAATTTGAAGGAGATTATTCATGATATAGAGATTTCTAGCAGACTCATGTTGCCTACTATAGCGTCAATCAAGAATTGCAAGAATTTTCAGCTAACATTACAAATTTACTGAAAGGGAAGGCTTTAATTATTTTTTTGACTAAGTGTGTAAACTTAGTTCAGCTCACACACAAGAAATGAAACTGAGATGGATACGCCAAATATTACCAAGCCAATTAAAAGTACGTTCTGAGCAAAAAAGGAATTAACAGCGTGACCAATAATTCATTGCTCTAATTGATATAACATATCTTGATAGTTGAACTCTCATCCTATCACTTGATTTTACAACTAAAAGCAAGTAAATTCTCACCCAGCCAAATGAAAAAGGCAGATTGTTTCCGGTACCCAGAGGAACTGTAGCAATGGGAGGTGGATGTGGCAATTTAAGATCACAAACAACCCCCAGAAGCCAGCCAGCTGTCCCATCACCACCAGCAACCTAAATATCAATCTAGATGTAAGGAATAAAAAACAAAATAAAATAACAATATTTGAATTAATAATAGCTGCAGTGATGGTCGCTGTTATTTATAACTGCCTGAAAAATATATATAGACCTGTAAGATTGTACAGTATCAGGCACGACTTACAATTATTCTTAATCTCTCATGAATATTCGTGGCAAATTCATCTTTTTCTTGTTTCAGCTTTTCTAATCTGGTGTAAACTTTGCGAAGCACCTTATCAGGGGCCTCTTCCCCCACATCGAAAATCTGAAATTAATCACACTAAGATTAGCCATAAATCAAATATCCAATATGCATTCTGAAAGAGTAAAGGTACCTGATGCTCATTGAGGACACTTCTATATGTATTAAGAAGATCGCCACCCAATTGACCACCACTTTTGGAGTTGATAAACACAAGCACTGGAAACTTAGGTGCATCACGAACATCAGAAAATTTTGTTTCATCATTAAATATATACGCAGGAATGTAGAATTCCTTCAAAAAGTCAGTGTCCGACTTAGATTCTGCCATTGTTGGGCCCAACTGTATTATGAAAATGACTACTGATCGTCAAAACCAAGGTGCCACAGAAAATTACCTTGGATAAAAACAAATATTCGAAAAACATAATATACAAGAACTTTAAAAGTCGACCAAGATGAACCAAGAAAAAGATTGATTAAAGTAATAGAGCTATAAAGTTTCTTATGTTAAGTCCCTGCAGTAATTATTTCCAGCAGCACATTCATTCAACAATAACAACAACAAAGCGATTTATAATACCATATCGGCTTACTTGTAGATTATACCACGAGCAATTTATCCATAACAAAAGGATAAGAAAAAAAAAAAAAAGAGGTTCAAAACAGAAAGAAAAGTCAACTCATTTTAGATCATCATTCAAAACAGTAAAAGGATTTACGTTATGATATATGATTCGGATTCAGGCATTTTAACAAACACATGAAATGTAAAACAACAAAGATTCAAGGAAAATGAACTCAACCGAATTTGGTTACTGTTGAACTGAAGCTTAGAAAGGCTTTCTCGCAGTTGCAGGATGAGAATTACAACACCAAACAAAGAGTGAAAAGATAGATTCGATAAGCTTTGCTGAATTTGAAACAAGGAAATGAGGAGAGATCGGTGTGACTAGAAGCTGAATTTTGATTGAGAGAAGAAGAAGCGAGATTTATGGGTTACCTGGAAAATGAATCAGCAGAGATCTGGTTTCGTAGCGTACTTCCTTTCTTAATCTAAAGTGTAGACAAATGCGAAGAACAGTGGACGTTAAGGAAACGGAAGGAAATTTCAAGGGATCTTCAAGATTTGGAAGGGCTAAGCGTTAAAACGTGTGGAGGAGGGAAAGTAAAAAGGAAATGAATATTCTTCTGCCGTTGCAAAGCAGCCCCTATGATTCGTCGTTGAAGTAAAAACTTCGATAACCCATGCCGACGTTAGATTGCACTTGGCAAAAAAAATTTGGTAGGGTCTACCATTCTTGATCCAATGATTCCCTTTTAGAAAAATACTTTCCCTTTTAAGATCATTTTCTATTTAGTCCTAATGATTAATTTGGTTTTTAACCATTATATCTTTTCTTTTTCTTTTTCTTTTTCTTTTTTAAATTTAACTCTCTTTTAAATTTAACCTCAATTACTTAAAATGGTGGAATTTAATCTTCAATTTTTTAAAAAAATATTAGGTTAAATTTTTAAATATGAAAATTCAGGTATACTTTATATTAGTATTTTTGAATTTTATACACTTTTCAATTTTAAATTTTTATCATTTTTAAATTATGTATTGGCATTAAATATTAATAAAAATAATACCATATTAGTATGAAGTACATGTAAAGATGCCAATATCATTAAAAAATTAATGCTCTTATCAATATTTTGTAAATAAAATGATTTGACTTTTTTAAAGTTAATGACTAAATTTAACTAAAAATAATGGTTAAATTAACAAAATGTAAATGTTGAAAGATATATTTGTTTTCAAACAAGCTTTTAAATTATGAAAAACATAAAATATCCACACATAATAATTCAATCATGTTACTTGTTAAACGGGAAATTAGCTCTTTTATTGGCAGTGTTTTTATCCACTAAGACCTTTTAAAGACTTGGCTTCAAATCTCATCGAAGTTAAAACGATAAAATATTTTTTTGATCGGTTTTAAGCGCTTTGGATAAATTTCATGAACCCTTTTAGGCTATTCTCAGAGGATACAAAATTCTAGGGCTAAAATCGAATATAGATACCCTGAAAACAATATCTCAATTGTTTAAAGCTCAAATCAACATCTTAAAGAACAACACTTTAAAACTTCTCCTAATAAAAAGTGGACACTAACCGTAGTTTGAAATCTATATGTATAAATATATATATATATATATATATATATATATATATTGTTCTTTACTTATTTTACATTCTTTAAAAAAAACTATTCATGCCTTACATTTATAATTACTTAGAGTTCCTCCCAACCCTTAAATAAGAGAACAATACATTTCAATGTATGCAAACCCATAATCTCTTGCACTGATAATAATACCAATACTAATTGAACTAAGACTCATCAATGTAAATCGAAAATTATAAAAACATTATTACTCTTGAGTAGTTTTTTTAATTACTATGTATGTATTATGCTTTGAATAATAATTATAATGTCTAAAAATAATAAAATATTCTCAAAATCCATTATATTTTAGTAAATAGAGGTATTTTGAGTCATTTAAATAAAATAAAATCGTAAAAAAAATTTTTAAAGGTTAATTTAAATTTTTAAAAATGGAAATATTTTAAATAAATTATAAAGAGCGAGAATTTGATATATATATTTTTAATTTTACAAACAATTTTAAAAAGTGATATGTATTTCTTTCTTCTTCTTCTTTTTAATATTTTACTATTCTACCAAATAATTTCTCTATTATAAATTATATTATTACATTACAATCAATTGTTTTTAACAAACATTTTAATTAAAAGAAATTGTTTGGTATATTATTATTATTATTAATGTATTAGGAGTTGATAAGTATCTTATAAAAATATAATAACATATTATTTTTACAGTTGCTTGTGAAATAAAAATATACATGAGTGTATTAAATACAACCCTTTAATTAATTGTTTTTAGTTATTATGCGCAAATATTTATGTTTTGGTGGTTACAGTTTTCCATTATGCATATATATCGTTATTTATTTATTTATAGTAATTTCGTTTCGTTCTCTTTTTAAAGTTAAAGAAAATTTGTCAAAATGTAATTATTTTTTAAAATATTAATTTGTACCAGTTAAATTATTTTAATAGTTATGTTTTAATTTTAGTGAGTATATAAAATATTTTTAACTTCCATCCTTTTAGAATAAATGGAATATTTAATTAAAAAATAAATCGTACGTATTTTGTAATTATTTATGTAAATGCCTATTACTTAGCTTTAGAATTAATGAAAAAATAATTAAGTCATAAAAGGAATTGAGTTATTAAAAAAACAAATCACATAATCCTAATATATAAATAAAGGCAAGAAATAACTCTAAAATAAATTTGAATAAATAGAGTATCACATACAAAAACTTGCATTTCCTTAAACAGCCCTAGTCATCCTCACCCTTCATTCTTTTACAAACATGTATATATATATATATATATATAAATATCCACAATTAAGCAAATTATTGAGTCATAATTCCTATCCTATACAAGGTGCACATGACTGACCCTCATTACAATTCAAAACTGCAAAGCAAGAGCAATTATTATTATGCTTCCGCCAAATTGGAGTAACAAAACTGAAACCCTATACAATACAGATTAAGAAAGCAAAGATAATTAACCTGGTTTGGTTTGAAACGAGACTTCCTTCTACATATTCCATGTCCTCCACTGCTGTTTTCATTCAGATGATTTCCGCATGAAACAGGGGAATTTCCCATTACCTGCGAAAAACAAGGCTGGCTTAAGTCCGATGATGAGGTTTTTTGGGTCTGCCGAAGTTGCTGTTTCAACAAGGATGGTGTTTACTTTATGGTTACGCCCTCCCTCACGTGGGAGCTTACTTGGTTTATACAGATTTAGCATTTTAATATTGATTTAGGTCTTTTATTATAACATTTCTTTTTTCTACCAATATAAATAAAATACTCTTAAATCAAATATGGAAACTTTTATCTCGTAATTCGAGTTCCTTACTTTGATGATTCAACTTAAAAGGGACAAAAACATGGCATAAAATCATGATATTTTTAACTTGTTAAAAATTACCGTTTTCCACGTAACCAGAATTTTATAAAATTCAAAATATATAATATTACTATTTGATACACTGATAATATATTTTTTATTCTACAAATATTTTAAAAAATTATCACGTATATCTTTTCTTTAAATATCTATTTTTTAATATTAAATCAGTGTGAAGCCGACAATATTTTTAGGGTGACTAGGATTAAATTGTATATTTTTACAATAATATAAATACAATTTTACCATTTTAATAGCCTATATCTTTATAACTTTTAAAGAATTAAATTAAAATTTTATCATTTTGGGGGCTAAAGTGTAATTTTACCATTACCACTTTAAAATATTATAAATTATAAAAGAGCTTAAATGAGAAATTTTCTATTTTAGGGGAGGCTAAGGCCAATAGAGATGAGCAAAACTTGATTCGATTCGAAAAATCAATTTTTTTTTTTCAAATTTTGATTTAATTGAATCGAATTATTCGAGTCAACTTAAATAAGTGATTCGAGTTCAAGATAAGTTGAATTTTATAATTCAAATAACTCGAATAATTCAAATGACAAACTGGTATAAATATCCCTTTTGTCCATATCAATTTTGAAAATGAGCAAACTGGTCCTTCTCTCAACAAAATTTACAATAAAAAAAGCCAAAATAATTTTCAAATTCAAAATATTTATAAAAATTATATATTTTATATTTTAAAAATAATTTAAAAATTTTAAAAATAAAGAATATATAAAAGTTAAAATTTTGAAAAAATTCTAAAATAATAATTTTGGGACCTAAATAAATTAATTAACTATTCAAGTTTATCATATTAAAATATCTTATTTTTATTATTTTGTTTTGAAAAGATTTTAAAATTTATGTGTTCTAACATAGAATTACTTATATCCTAATAAGATTTTAGTTTGATATATTTAATTTTTTAATTTAATTCAAACAATTTCACTTTATTCGACTCAATTCGATTAAAGAATATTTCAAATAGAGTTAGGATGATAAAATAAGACTTGTCAATTCAATTGACTCGAAATTTTTGCCACTATATTATATTATATCATTAAAAGACATTTGTCAACCTCTAACCCTACTTATAGAATATAAAAGTTTTACTGGTAGTGTACTAAATAGAAATAAAACTTTGTAAAATCTCCATTAATAAGAAAAAAAGAGAAAAATAATATAGACAAAGAGGAACTGATAAAGGAAAGAACCGAAATTGGAAAGCTGGAGGGAAAAGCGGAGGGGAGGTGAGCTGGGGAGGCACACGCTTCTCCCACCGGCCACCAACCTCATATTTTTTTAAATTTGTTCATTAATTTTGACTTTTTTATTTTATTTTTTTACTTAAATTTTTTATTTTAATTTGATATATAAAATATTAATTTTCTCTATTTTTACTCATTTTGTAATGAATGTTAAAAAAATTTATTACGCAACTTTGGTTAATAAAAAAGTGTCATGCGACATATTTGGGTTTTTTACCTTAATATTATAAAAAAAAAATTTATACACCAAAATGAGTTGTCAGTCAGATTAATTACGAAAATGGTATATTTTTTGGGGTTGTGCCTACACCAGCACAACCCATTATTTTATTATTAAATTTCTTTTTTGTTTTAAAAATTATTATTATATTATTTTTAATATTTATATTAATATATAGATAAAAATACGGGTTTTACGGATAAAAATACCAAACAGGTCAAGCTCGTCGGTAAACACGACTAGTCGTGCTCTGACAACAAACACAACACCCTGCACATTTCCTTTTCTTTCTTTGCATTTTACAAAAAATTGGTCTTATATCACTTTTGGTCCCTCTACTAGGCCTAAAATTAAAATTCAATCTTTATACTTGAATATCTACAATAATATTTGGTTCTATTTTTATAAATTTTTCCAAATAATTAACATTGTTAATTACTCGATAAAATTTTGACGTGTTTTTAAACAAAAATTTAGTTTAACAAAACAATGATATGTTAAGTTAGAATAAGTTTTAAATAATAAAATTTCAAACAAAATTGTATTAAAATTTGTGAAAAATAAAATAGAATAAAATAAATAAAAATAAAGAACACATAAATTTTACGTGGAAACCCTTTCGGAAAAAAACCACAGGCGAGGAGAAGAAAATTCACTATGTCGAAAAATTTTTTTACTCAAATACAAGAGGAATAGACTATGTCTATTTATAGGCTTGCAAAGCCATATTCTAGTAGGATTGAAACACCTTATCTAATCAATATAAAATAGATGGAGTTTAATAAGGTTTAAAACCTTATTCTAAAATAAAATAAAAGAAGTCTAGTTCTATATGGATTTTACTTTTATTTTATTTTCCATCGTATTTTATTTAAATAAGAATTTGGGTCACTTAATTCTAACAATCTCCACCTTGACACAAATTCTCAATGAACAAGTTCTTCATCGCGAACTTTCAATAAACAAGTTCTTCACCTCTTCCAAAAACCCCTTAAGGGTTTAACTTCAACAATGAACACCAACCAAGTCTAAGCAATGCTCAAACTTGGTTATAGGAAGTGACTTAGTCATCATATCTGCAGGATTTTCATGAGTGCTAATTTTGCTCACAACAATATCACCACGAGCAATAATATCACGAACAAAATGATACCGAATATCAATGTGTTTTGTTCTCTCATGAAACATTTGATCTTTTGTAAGAAAGATGGCACTGACCGTCACCCTTTGCAACAAGCCTTGCTTTATATCCGGGTTCTTCAACTCCAGAGTCCCTTCTTTCTTTTAAACACCCATTTACAACGAATGACCTTTTTACCTTTAGGAAGTTTTACAAGATCCCATGTTCTGTTTTTGTGGAGTGATTCCATCTCCTCTTGCATAGCAAACATCCACTTTTCGAGTCTTCACGCTAATCGCCTCGAATAATTAAATGGCTCTTGATTCGCATCTATATCTTCACCACATTTAAAGCATAAGCAACTAGATCAACCTCGGCATACTTCTTTGGAGGTTTAATTTCTCTTCTTGTCTGTTTTTGGCGATAGAGTATTGCGGTGAAGAAGCAACTCTATTCTCAATTTTTGTCTTGGCTTGAGGAGTTGATTACGTATTAATCGATGCTCCACCGCTTTTGGTTTTCTTTATTGGAAGAGTCTTTAAGAGATAAGTTAGGTAGCATAGCGGTTTCATCAAAAACAACATCTCTGCTAATCACAACTTTTCTATTTTCAGGACACCATAACTTATAGCCTTTTACACCACTTTATAACCAAGAAAACGCATTTAATGGATCTTGGTTCCAATTTTCCATTATCAACATGAGCATCGCAGGACACCCAAAATCTTTAAATCGGAATAATTAGCGGGATTACCGGACCATACCTCTTGTGGAGTCTTTTCTCAATGGCAGCGGATGGAGATCGGTTGATCAAAAACATGCGATGAGAGTCGCTACGCCCAAAATGACTTGATAAGTTGGCATTTGACAACATACATCGAACCTTCTCCATGATCGTTCGTTCATTCGTTCGCAACGCCGTTTTGTTGTGGAGTATGACGAATCGTCAAGTGTCTCATGATCCTTCGACTTGCACAATCTATTAAACTCATCGAGCGTAACTCTAAGCCATTGTGCATGCGGAGGTATTTTATCTGCTTTTCCGTCTGCTTTTTCAATCATAATTTTCCAAGACTTAAATGTGGAAAACACATCGCTTTTCGCTTGGAAGAACGCCCAAACTTTTCGGAAAAATCATCAATAAAGGTTAGCATATAATTAGCTCCACCTCTCGAAGGCACTCGGGCGGCCCCCACGATCGAATGGATATACTCCAACGTTTCCTTCGTGTTATGGATTCCTCTAGTGAATCGAACTCTCTTTGCTTCCCAAAACACACGGTGCTCACGAAATTCAGTTTGCAAATTCCTTGCCCATTAAGAAGTCCTCTTTGCTTAATTACGCCATGCCATTCTCACTCATATGCCCTAGGCGCATATGCCAAAGTTTAGTAATATCATCATCGACAAGGAAGAGGAAGCGACAATTGCATCACCGATATGATAGAACCACAGAAACATATAACTTGGCAATCTTTCTTTGCCCTTTCATCACAACAAGGACCCTTTGAAATCTTTAAAACCCCACTTTCACTGTATCATGCCCTTTTGAATCAAGAGTACTCAACGAAATTAAATTTCTTTTCAATTCGGAACATGCCGCACGTCACTAAGTATTCGACAACTCCATCAAACATCTTAACTTTAATTGTTCCAACACTGCGATTTTACATGAAGCATTATTTCCCATCAAAACAACACCTTCAGATCTTTGTTTCATAAGTTGTAAACCAATCCCGATTGGGACTCATGTGGAAGGTGCAGACTGAATCAAGTATCCACTCCTCGCTTACTTTAGAATCATTGATGAAGCAACTAGAAGTTCACCATCATTGTAGTCTTCTACAACATCGACTTCACGAATTTTTCCGTTGTTTTCCTTTTGATTCGACCTCCCTTTTAATCTTATTTTGTAGCTTATAGCACTCAGATTTAATGTGCCCTTTCTTCTTGCGAAGTTGCAAGTTTTACCTCTGTTTGAAGATTTCGATCTACCCTTAGATTTACCACGAGGATTCCGTTCTCGTGTTCTACCACGATCATCATCAACATTCGGTTTTGTCTCCCACGAACAATGAGACCCTCTCCCGAGAGTTGGGTTTAACCACAAGATGCTTCATCTTATCATACGAGGTTAAAGAATCATAAACCTCATCAACTGTGAGAGACTCATGGCTATATAAAATCGTGTCTCTAAAGGTTGAATAAGGCAGGGCAACGAACAAAGTAGAATCAACCCTAGATCTTCCTTATCATCTTGAACCTCCATGGCCTCCAAGTTTGAGAGAATTTCTTTAAACACTTTATTAAGTGTTCGTGTACGACGCACCTTCCTCCAAACGATGAGCATAAAGACGCCGCTTCATATGCAACTTGCTTGTTAGAGTTTTCGACATACATATTTGTTCTAGCCTCTTCCATAATGCAATGGCAGTTTTCTCTTTCATCACATCCTGCAAAATTTCGTTGGACAAATGCGAGATGTAATTGTGTTAATGCCTTTCGATCCTTACGCTTCTTCTCTTCATCTGTTAATGTCGAAGGCATCTTATCTATCCTAGCAGGGCATCCTCTAGATCCATCTGCAAGAAGCGCTTGCATCTTAATTTGCCACAACGCAAATCTGGTGTTGCGATCCAACAATGAATTTCATACTTCAAAGACGCCATTACCGTGATCGAGATGAATAACCCTAAGCTCGATACCAATTTGTGAAAAATAAAATAGAATAAAATAAATAAAATAAAGAACACATAAATTTTACGTGAAACCCTTTCGGAAAAAAAACCACAGGCGAGGAGAAGAAAATTCACTATGTCGAAAAATTTTTTACTCAAATACAAGAGGAATAGACTATGTCTATTTATAGGCTTGCAAAGCCATATTCTAGTAGGATTGAAACACCTTATCCTAATCAATATAAAATAGATGGAGTTTAATAAGGTTTAAAACCTTATTCTAAAATAAAATAAAAGAAGTCTAGTTCTATATGGATTTTACTTTTATTTTATTTTCCATCGTATTTTATTTAAATAAGAATTTGGGTCACTTAATTCTAACAAAATTTTTGTTAATTACTCTATAAAATTTTGATTAGTTTAACAAATCAATGATATGTTAAGTTGGAATAAGTTTTAAATAATAAAATTTCTAACAAAATTGTATTAAAATTTTTGTTAATTACTCGATAAAATTTTTGTCGTGTTTTTAAATAAAATATTAGTTTAACAAAACAATGATATGTTAAGTTGGAATATATTTTTGTTAGAAATTTTATTATTTAAAACTTATTACGACTTAACATATCATTGTTTTATTAAACTAATATTTTGTTTAAAAAACACGTTAAAAACTTTAATGAGTAATTAACAATATTAATTATTTGGAAAAAAATTATAAAAAATAGGACCAAATATTATTGTAGAAATTCAAGTATAAAGATTGAATTTTAATTTTAGGCCTAGTAGAGGACCAAAAGTGATATAAGACCAATTTTTGTAAAATGCAAATAAAGAAAAGGGAAATGTGGGTGTTGTGCCTACACATGTCAGCACGACTAGTCGTGCCTACTGACGAGCTTGACCTGCTTTGAGTATTTTTATCCGTAAAACCCGTATTTTTATCTATATATTAATATAAATATTAAAATAATATAATAATAATTTTTAAAACAAAAAATAAATTTAATAATAAAATAATGGGTTGTGCCTGTCGTAGGCACAACCCAAAAAGTATACCACTTTCGTAATTAATCAGGTGACAACTCATTTTGGTGTATAAATTTTTTTATAATATTAGGGTAAAAACCCGACATATTTTGATCAATAAAAAATTGTCACGAGCAATTAGGTGTAATTAAAATAAATACATTAATTTTAAATTAAAAATAGGAAATTATAATATTAAATATTTAAATATTAAAAACACTTTTTAACTTTAACCGACGATAGGCATTGACTATCTATTGACCGCCACATAGTGCTATTAGAACACACCATGGGTCTTTTTTAAATTTTAGTAGTTTATATATTATATTGATTGAAAATGTAAAAAATTCATATATAATATATAAAAATATTTACAAAATTTTAAATATAATTTTTTTAGAAAATTCTAAAATATACTATTATAAATTTTAAAAAGTCAAAATAATATATAAAATTAAAAATTTTATTTAAAATTCAAATAATTAAAAAACTTGAAATTTAAATTCCTTTGTAGAATTTTATAATTATGTAATTTAGAATTTTATAAAAAATATTTTTGTTATGAATATCTTATTAAGTGGATGTCTACCATAATCAAAATAAAGTTTTAATGTACTTTAAATTCTAATAGTTATTAGAATTAGATCTCTACTTCTTTTATACTTCTTATGCTTATAAATAAAAATTCTGATGAAACATTGTAATCATCCCTTTTGATCAGTAAAGTATTTTCTCTATTGCTTTCATAGTTTCTTTGTTCTTTATCCTCTCCATCTCTCTTTATTTTATAACACGTTATTAGCACGATCTTGCTCAAAGTGATAGTTCCTTTTATCGGTGATCAAATTTATCCTTCTTGATTTTCAATATCTTTGACAGCAAGATGCAAAGTTTTTACAGAAAGTTTCTTTTATTTAATGTTTCATATCTGATTATTATTTTTCGTTATTCTTTCATTATACGTTATCATTGTTTTGATTGACTTATTTTACTTTTTGTTCTTAAGGATGGTGAAAGATTTGATACCACTATCTATATAAAATCGAGAAGTAAGATTCACTCTCAAAGTTTGCTTTTTGATATTTGCTTGGGGATGATCTCTATTTCTTCATTATAAAGGATATTTATAATCATTACTTCTCATCTATGGTAACGTAAGTCAATCTAATTAACTTCTTTTGAAATTTGATTTGATTTTTTATTAAAAGATCAATTTATATAATTCACTATCCGTATCTCTATAAATTTATAAAACCCTTTATGCATTTAGTTATTGGATTTTTATGTGGAGATAAATATTTTTTATTTTAATAGAATTAATTGGTTTAATTTTGATTTTGATTAAGATATACGATTATTGCGGAATGTGAGAAAAAATACTTACTTGTCATGAACTTTGGGATATTCACCTGTTTGTAATAATTTCATATCATTGTAAAATTTGAGATGAAATTATGTCATAAGATGTGGAGGTTAGAAAATGTTTATGTTTAAACTTTTATAGCTGTAAAATTATTTTAATTTGAATTTATAATATTTTGTATTTTTTGTGTTATGATATATAAAATATATATTATCTAACCACAATGATTTATTAGTGACATGAATTTATTATTTGTTACGTTTAATATATATATATATATATATTATTTATACCTATTCATTTTATTTTAATATGAATAAATAAAATTTTATTTAAATAAATTAAGCATTGATTAAGGTTATACAATAAAATGATTATATGCTTTTAAAGAGCTAATATTGCATCAAAGCGTAAAAAGCTCTTTAAGAGCTTATATTTTAGCTCCTTATAATGCAAAATTTTATAAAATATAATATTATTTTTCATATCAAGAAGATATATGTTGAATAAAACATTCATGTGTTTTACATTACACTATATGATTGAAATATCTATTGTGCACCTACAGTAGCAATATTGTGAAAACGACTTTAATAGTATTTTCGAACAATCTCATACCTACAAGGGACTAAGCAAAATAATAAAGTACTAATGAAAAACTATGAAATTCTTCCCTCTAGTTTTGCTTCATTCCTTGAAGTGAATGCAGCAGTGCAAAACAATTATGAAAAATGAAAATATAGAGATCATGATTGTTATTGTAATTGAGGATGTGATTGGAGACTAGTCATGTCAACATGAATAGATAGATTTTGATTTCAAATCCACGCATGTTTTGCAATGGTGATTATGAAATAAAGAATCAATGGAGGCGTTTAGAAGTCTATCCTACTAGATTTATTGCATTTCCTGAAGTGAATGCAAACATAAAGAAAATAAAAGATATAATCATGGACTACTAAAAGTGGGAACATAGTAATAAATAAGAGAACAATGAGAGTTCTCAAGATAACTTTTCAAAGGGTAAAGATAACTTATGTTCTCAATGTGATATGAAAGTTTATTGGCTACATATATGGCATATGTTTAAATATCTTGTTTCTATTTTAATATTCCTTGAGGAAGGATATGAGAATGTAGTAATAAATTCTATCATTATAGATAGAAAGCATTTATCTTATTTGGTACTAAAATAAACAAATATTATTCTAATATTTGATAGTACAAAATTAGTCAAAAGCTCTAGAAGAGCTAATATATTAATATCTTGTGATGGTTAATCTATTGGTTTTAAAATATATTTGTAATGGATTTTATATTGAGATCGTGAATGAGGAAAATATTATATTTCATATGAATCACTATTATTGCTATAAATATCTATTTTGAAATGATGAAAAGAGATGATTGAGTTATTAATTTATATATATATTTATAATATTTGTGATCTTCTTTTGTCATCATTCTTATTAAGGGTTGGAAGCAAAATATTTGACTATGAAAAATCTATTTATGAGCAATAAAAATATGATAATTCTATCTAAAGCTCGTTATGGTTTGATGAACCTAGAGTTGTAATTTTTTTAGATATTTGAAGATTTTGGCATATTCCTAAAGTGAATATTACATATAATTGTTTGGAAATTATATTTCTTTTGTTGACTTAGTAACATTATAATATTCACATTAATTTAGCCATTTCAGTAGTAAATGTCACAATAACACTTATATGTGGATAAAAGGTAAAAGGAATTATAGTAAAATTATTAATTTGTTACAATTTAGTACAATTGAAGCACATGTTAAAGTAAATCAGAAGTTTACTGATAGAAATGTATTTACTACTTGGCATGACCAGTTAGACCATCTTGGGTCATATATGATGTAAACATTTATTGAGAATTTATATGGACATTCATTAAAGAACTAGAAGATTCTTTAATTTAAAAGAATTCTCATATGTTGCTTGTTCTCAATGAAAATTAATTATTAGAAATTCACTAGCTAAAGTTGAGATTTAATGTCTTCCATTTCTGAAACAAATATGGGTCCATTCATCCACCATGTGGGTGGTTTTGATAATATATGATTTTGGTAGATGCATCTACAAAATAATCACGGATGTGTTATGTAACATCCCGAATTAGGGCCTAGTCAGAACAGTGGTTTCGAGAGTACAAATCCGAGATAGAAATAATTATTTTATGAATCTCATGAGGTTTATGTTATGAATGCATTCTTGTGTGAAAGTTTCATAAAGAAATTCTATGCATAAAATGTCTAATTGCATTTTAGGGACCAAATTGAATAAAGTGCAAAACTTGCATTCTAGAAGTTTTAAGCATGAAATTGCATTATATATTGAATTAGAGGGTCTTAATTAGCAATTTGACCAATTTCTATAATTTTGGACAAAAATGGACATGCATAGGAAAAATGTGAAAGAAAAATCCTAAGGGCATTTTAGTTATTTGGTAATTAAAAAAATAAAAAGGGAAAAATAAGTCAAAATTGTGTCCATCTTCTTCCTTCATTGTCAAAAATTTGCAAGACACCATAGCTAGGGTTGTTCAACATTTCCAAGCTTGATTGTAAGTGCATCCTTGCCCCGTTTTTAATGTTCTTTGCATTTTTGAAGTCCTTGAAGCATGATCTACCCATTTCTAGCTATATTTTAAGCTAGGGTTCAAGTATAAAATTTGACCCATGTGTAACATTCATTTGTTTTTTATTATTAATGGAGGAATATGAATGTTTGATGCATGATAAACATATTTTACTAGGTGATTTTTAGTGAAAACACCTAAATAAGGGACTTGTTTGTAAAAGTGTAAAAGAGAATAGTAATAATGTGAAATAAGAGAAAACATGGGCTGATATAAGCTTAGTAAAGGCTCGGCTAGGCTTGGGTAACCAAGAAAATGCATGCATTTCATTTTACGAGTCTAAGGGCCAAAGTGCAAATATGTGAAAGTTTAGGGGTCAAAATGTAAAAATTCAAAAGTATGATTTATGGACCCATTTGAACAATGTGAATAATAAATAAGTTAAATTTGACATTATAGATCAAGAAAAACGTGAACTGGGACTTGATCGAGGAAGGAATTAAGTACACGATGATTAAGCTCGATTATCATCATTTTGTACTGAGGTAAGTACATATGCAAATAATGTGGTGTTGTAGTATTTTTTAATGCTTTAATATATTGTAATAATTGTTTTATTGTAATTATGAGTTATATACTTGCTAATTGTTATGAAAGCATGAATGTTATTATGGTCATTATCCACGATGTTACGAGTAAGTACGATGGAGATACTTTATGCAAGTAAGGAAAAATCCCATTTGAACCTTAGAAATAGTTTAGGATATAAGTGACATGTCACTAGGAACTAAGAAGTTCGAACTCGTTGAGTGGTTCTGGTTCGTGAGATATGTTGCATCCGAACTTGTTGAGAGGCCCAAGTTCATTACGGATGCGAGCATCTAAGCTCGTTGAGAGGTCCGAGTTCATTACGGATGTGTTATATGTTATGTGGTAGCCTCGGCTACATTTGTATATGTGGCACTTATGTGTAAATTTTTCGTGTATCTATTAGTATTCTGAGTATTCAACGGGTAATGTAATGAATGTAATGAGAGTCCCGAAGAGGAAATATGAAAGAGGTATGGTTATGGATACTTTATGATGAGTATAGGTATATATGCTAAACTCATGAGCAATGCCTTGATGAAGAATGACTTATGGTGAGAAGTTTATGTATATGTAAATATATGAACATATGATAAGTATACAAAAAAGTTTGAATGATGAATAAACTTTATGTATATGTTGCTATGTTTCTGCATGTTAATTCCTTACTACCAGTTCATATTATTTGTATGTGGACTTATTAAGCTTTAATGCTTACTCCCCTTTCTTTCCATCCTTTGTAGTTTCGCCAAGCTAGTTCTGGGATCGGAAGCTGTCGGAGTATTCGATCACACTATCAAAGGACTATTGGGTATAGTGAAATTATTATTTTGAGTATTGCATGTATAGGAAACTTGGTCATTTTGTGATATGTGTCAAGCTATTTGGCTAAATTGTGAAAGCCTATGATAATGATGATTCATTTTGTAATGGCAATGTGATATGGCTCATATTTGATCATTGGGTTGTAATTTAATTGCCCATGCATGCACTAGTGTTTTGATAGTAGGATATGTTATTACTTGGTGAGTGCATGGTAATGGAGTGATATGTTGTTGATCGATGAATGTATGGTAAAGTATGAATCTGGTATTAAGGGATAAATGGGTGACTTAATAGTTTAAAATGACTATATGCATGAGTGCTTAATTTGAAGTTATGGTAATAAGTGTAATAATGCATGAAATTGGTGTGGAATGTCTCTAAGTGGTGTAGCAAATGAATGTACAATAGGATGACATTATAAAGATGTGAGAGTGCCATGGTGTGGAATATTTGAATGCCTAAATATGTCATGTTGCATGTTATAAAGTATGTTTGAATGTATGGGTGATTGTGGGTGACTATTGGCTTGAAAAATAGCCTTTAAGTGGTCTACACGGATAGACGCACGGGCATGTGTCTAGACAGTGTGTGACACACGGTCTACCCCATGGGCATGTTGAATGGCCGTGTGTCCCATGCACCTAAAATTTCTATGACAATATGAATGGTAGTAAACACACAGGTAGAGACACGACTGTGTATCTCAACCGTGTGGAGGGCACGGCCTAGCACACGGGTGTGTGCCTTAGCCGTGTGCCCCTAAATGAGCGATGATGTCATAAATAGAATGTCCAGGTTTTTGGACATGGGCGATGACACGGGCGTGTCTAGGCCGTGTGAGGGACACGGGCATGTGCTCGGCCGTGTAAAAACCCCTGTAGGTTTGAAATGAAAAATAAATTCTAGAAATTCCCCACAGGTATGGGACACGGGCGTGTCCCAATGCACACGGGCGTGTGAGGCTTAAACCTAGAAACTTTCTTAGAATTTTCTTAAGTTCACAGTTTAGTTCTGGATTGCTTTTAAATGTTTGTTTTGGACTTCATAGGTCCATAATAAAGATAATATGACTTTGTTTGGTCGATTTTTAATTTAGAATGAAATTTTATGACCCGTATTTTTTAAAAATACCTCTTTCCTTGTCTCGGTCTCGGATACGGGTAAGGGGTGTTACATTTAGTGGTATTAGAGTTATGGTTTAGTCTATTCTCAGACTAACGTATCGTGTTTGAGTCTAGCTATACATGCCATACATATATATATATAAGTAAAGATAGTGTGACGACTCCTGACAATATTAAAATATGTTTCCATATAGTAAATAGATCCCGATAGAGTAGTGGCGGATGACGTAGAAAGTAACGCGTCTGCTCTAGTAGAAGGAGCGATGTCATCTGAAAGTAGTCCTAAAACTGTCAGTAGATGAGAAGGAGGTCACGAGGCTTTTCTCCACATGATGAATGCATGGTATACGGAGTTCATTCAAACGAACCCGAATGCTTAACCTCCCCCACCTCCCCTAAATCTTTAACCTGCACCTGTGATGCCTCAACATATAGATTTCATGAGATTTGCTAGAGCACCTATTGATAGAATTCAAAAACAAGGTGCCGAGGAATTTAAGGCAAATGCCAATGATGACCTCGAAAGAGCAGAGTTCTGGTTAAAGAACTCGATATGGGTATTTGATGAATTGTCATATACACCCGAGGAGTGTTTAAAATGTGTCATATCTCTGTTGAGAGGTGCAGCGTATCACTGGTGGAGAACGCTGATATCGGTAGTACCACCAAAGAGGGTTACTTGGAAATTCTTTCAAGAGGAATTTCGAAAGAAATACATTAGTGAAAGATTCATCGAATAGAAGAGTAAGGAATTCCTAGAATTGAAATAGGGTCGTATGACAGTCAGTTAATATGAGAGAGAATTCATCAGATTTAGCAAATATGCTCGGGAGTGTGTACCCTCCGAAGCTAAGATGTGTAGAAGATTTGAAGATGGGCTCAATGAGGATATTAAGACTTTAGTGGGTATTCTCGAGTTGAAAGAATTTGTGGTACTTTTTGAAATGGCTTGTAAAGCCGAAGACTTGGTTAAAGAGAGGAAGAAGGCCGAGTCTGATACAAGAGATACAAGAAAAAGGTACATAAGGTAAGTCGTTGCCATTCCAGTCTAAGAAATCTAAAGAGATGTATTCTCGTTCACATATGTCAGCTGGACATTCATACGAGAATCCTAGAAAGCAGAATTCGGGTTTTAGATCTTAGGCTACGTCTTTGGAAAGCGTGGGTAACGCTAAACCTTCCAAGGCTGAATGTCCACAATGTGGTAGACGTAATTCTGGCAACTGTAGAGTGAGTGAGGGATCATGTTTTAAATGTGGTTCTTTAGACCACTTCATTAAGGACTGTCATAAGATGATGGAAAAAGAAAGATTTCAGAGTCCAAGACAGAGTGGCGCAGCTTCTAGGGGAATACCCTCGAGAAATGTCGGGAATGAGTCTAGTAGTAAAAATGTGACGCGAGATACAGCAGTAAGGTCTGAAGCTAGGGCTCCGGCTAGAGCCTATGCCATACGTGCACGCGAAGACGCAACTTCTCCTGATGTGATCACTGGTAAACTTTTTCTCTATAATACTAATGTTATTGCTTTGATAGACCCTGACTCCACTTATTCGTATGTATGTATGTATGAAATTGGCATATAGTATGAATATTCCAGTCGAGTCTACAGAATTTGTAATTAAGGAGTCTAACCCGTTAGGAAAGCATGTGATAATTGATAAAGTATGTAAGAAATGTCCTTTGATGGTTAAAGATCATTATTTTTCGGCTGACTTAATGTTGTTGCCATTTGATGAATTTGATGTTATACTAGGTATGGATTGGTTGACACTACATGGGGCAATAGTGAATTGTAGACAGAAAGTTATGGAATTGAAAAGTGAAAATGGTAAAATTCTTCAGGTTGAATCAGATGATGCAGATAAGTCGCCAATGATGATTTCTTCAATGATTACTCCGAGATACTTGAGAAAAGGGTATGAAACTTATTTAGCATATATATTGAATACAAAAGAATCCGAATTGAAAATCGAATCAGTGTCAGTTATGTGTGAGTATGCGGATGTATTTATGGAGGAATTGCTGGGTTTGCCTCCGGTTAAAAAAATGGAATTCAATATTGAACTAATGCCAAGGACGGTACCCATCTCATTGCCTCATACAAAATGACCCGGACTGAACTAAAAGAATTGAAGTCACAGTTACAAGAGCTAACCGACAAAGATTTTGCGAGACCAAGTTTTTTATCATGGGGTACTCCCGTACTGTTCGTAAAAAAGAAAGATGGCTCTATGAGATTATGCATTGATTACCGCCAACTCAATAAAGTGACAAACAAAAATAAGTATCCTCTTCTAAGGATTGATGACTTGTTTGATCAGCTGAAGGGAGCGACGTGGTTCTTTAAGATAGACTTGAGGTCTGGATACTACCAATTACGAGTGAAAGAGTCTGATGTGCCTAAGATTGCCTTTAGAAAGAGGTATGGCCACTATGAGTTTCTTGTTATGCTATTTGGACTAACGAATGCTCCTACCGTGTTTATGGATTTAATGAACCGAATTTTTCGGCAATATTTAGATAAGTTTGTTGTAGTGTTTATCGATGATATTCTGATTTATTCTAGAGGCGATGCAGAGCAAGCCGAGCACTTGAAAACTATTTTACAGACTCTGAGGGATAAACAGTTATATGCCAAGTTTAGTAAAAGCGAGTTTTGGCTTTGAGAGGTTGGGTTTTTGGCCACATTACTTTAGGGGATGGTATACAAGTCGATCCTAGTAAGATTTCTGCTATTGTCGAATAGAAGCTGCCGAGGAATGTAACGGAAGTTAGAAGCTTTTTGGGTTTAGCCGGTTATTACAGATGGTTTGTGAAAGGATTTTTGATGATAGCCACCCCAATGACGAGGTTGTTGCAAAAGAATGTTAAGTTTGAATGGACGGAGAAGTGCCAACAGAGTTTTGAGAAACTAAAAGCATTGTTAACCGAGGCACCAGTGTTAGTACAACTGGAAGTAGGGAAAAAATTTGTGATTTATAGTGATGTATCCATGAATGGATTAGGCTGTGTCCTTATGCAAGAAAGTAAGGTAGTGGCTTATGCGTCGAGGCAACTGAAGCCTCATTAGAAGAACTATCCTACGCATGATTTAGAATTAGCCGCTATTGTATTTGCTTTGAAGATTTTCCAGTATTACCTATTCAGGGAGAAATGCCATGTCTATTCAGACCATAAAAGTCTTAAATATCTGATAACACAAAAAGACTTGAACTTGAGGCAACGAAGGTGACTTGAATTGTTAAAAGATTATGAGCTTGTGATAGATTATCACCCCGGTAAGGAAAATATGGTTGCCGGTGCCTTGAGCAAAAAGTCTTTATTTGCTTTGAGAGCTATGAATGCACGGCTAGCCCTATCTCATGACGGCGCTATTCTAACAGAGTTAAAAGCTGATAAAGAGTTACAAGCTAAGAAAGCTCAGAGTGAGTCGAGTAGTGAATCAGATTTCTAGAGAGGTCCTGATTGTTGTTTGAGGTTCCGTGGAAGGATTTGTGTCTCGAAGAATGCTGAGTTGATTTGGGATATTTTGTATGAGGCTCATAATGGAGGTATGTCAGTTTAACCGGGTAGCACAAAAATGTACAATGATTTAAAGAAAATGTATTAGTAGAATGGCATGAAAAGAGATATATCTGAATTTGTATCGAGATGCTCGCTGAACACCAGGTACCTTCAAGTTTACTTCAGCCTATCTTAGTTCCTGAATGGAAATGGGACAAAATTACTATGGACTTTGTGACAGGCTTGCCGTTGACACCAAGAAAGAAAGATACCGTATGGGTAGTGGTTGACAGATTGACTAAGTTGGCTTATTTTATATTGCTACGCGTTGATTATTCACTTGATAAGTTAGCCAAACTATATATTTCTGAGATTGTGAGACTTCATGAAGTACCTTTATCGATTATTTCAGATAGAGATTCGACGTTCACTTTGCAGTTTTAGAAGAAGTTACATGAAGCTTTGGGTATAAAGCTGAATTTTAATACTGCTTTTCATCCACAGACTGATGGACAATCTGATAGAGTAATTCAGACACTTGAAGATATGCTTAGATGTTGTGTTCTTGAATTCCAAGGTAGTTGGGAAAAGTACCTACCTTTGGTTGAATTTACCTATAACAATAGCTAACAAACGAGTTTAAAAATGGAACCTTATGAAGCATTGTATGGACGTAAATGTCGTACACCGTTGTATTGGACTGAGCTCAAGGAGAATAAGGTTCATGAGATAGATTTGATTAAGGAAACCGAGGAAAAGGTGAAAATAATTCGTGATTGTTTGAAAGCAGCGTCAGATAGACAAAAGTTGTATACAGATTTGAAAAGGAAAGAAATTGAGTATTAGGTTGGTGATAAGGTATTCCTGAAAGTATCCCCATAGAAGAAGATTTTGTGATTCGGTAGAAAAGGCAAGTTGAGTCCTCGTTTTATAGGACTGTATAAGGTTACCGAAAGGATAGAGCCTGTTGTTTATCGATTGGCTTTACCGATTGAATTAGAAAAGATTCACAATGTGTTTCATGTGTCCATGTTGTGTTACTATAGATCTGACCCTTCACATGTAATTGTATCGATAGAGGTTGAGAACAGGCCGGAAATGACTTATGGTAAGGAACCTGTTAAGATCTTGTCTTAGGAAGTCAAGCAATTGAGAAACAAAAGTGTTGCTCTTGTAAAAGTTTTATGGCAAAGACATGGGGTTGAAGAGGCTACATGGGAGCCTGATGAGGCTATGAGGAAACAATATCCAAACCTTTTTACCGGTAAGATTTTAGGGGACGAAAATCCCTAAAGGGGGAAGAGTTGTAACATCCTGAGTTAGGGCCTAGTCGGAACAGTGGTTTCAAGACCACAAATCTGAGATAGAAATAATTATTTTATAAATCTCATGAGGTTTATGTTATGAATGCATGCTTGTGTGAAAGTTTCATGAAGAAATTTTATGCATAAAATGTCTAATTGCATTTTAGGGACCAAATTGAATAAAGTGCAAAAATTGTATTCTAGAAGCATTAAGCATGAAATTGCATTATATATTAAATTAGAGGGTTCTAATTAGCAATTTGACCAATTTCTATAATTTTGGACAAAAATGGACATGCATAGGAAAAATGTGAAAGAAAAACCCTAAGGGCATTTTGGTTATTTGGTAATTAAAAGAATAAAAAGGGAAAAATAAGTCAAAATTGGTATCCATATTCTTCTTTCATTGTCGAAAATTTGCAAGACACCATAGCTAGGGTTTGTTCAATATTCCCAAGCTTGATTGTAGGTGCATCTTAGCCCTGTTTTTAATGTTCTTTGCATTTTTGAAGTCCTTGAAGCATGATCTACCCATTTCTAGTTATATTTTAAGCTAGGGTTCATGTATAAAATTTGACCCATGTGTAATATGCATGTATTTTGATGATTAATGGAGGAATATGAATGTTTGATGCATGATAAACATATTTTACTAGGTGATTTTTAGTGAAAACACCTAAACAAGGGACTTGTTTGTAAAAGTGTAAAAGAGACACTACAGGAAAATAGACTTTTAGCGGCGCTTTTAGTGGCGTTTTAACAAAAAATGCCGCAAATAATATACATTAGCGGCGTTTGTCCGAAACGCTACTAAAAGCTAAATTATAGCGGCGTTTTTGCCAAAAACGCCACTAAAAACTGGTCAATAGCGGCGTTTTAATCTCAAACGCCACTAAATTGCGGCGTTTTTGTCCCTAACGCCACAAAAAACTGATCAATTGTGGCGTTTTTATCCAAAACGCCACTAAAAACTGATTAATAGCGGCGTTTTTGGTCCAAACGCCGTAAAAAGTTTAGCAGGCATTTTTTAGTAGGGTAACCGACACTCGTTTTGATTTGATCTGATTTAATTTTCATATTATTTTCTTATTTTTATTTTGAATTTGATTTAATTATTTTTGTATTTAAAGCTAACTTTATAAAAAAATGGGAACTACACTATTCATCACTTAGCTATGAGAAAGTTTCATTTTTGTTACTTAATTATGAAAAGTTACAAATTGATAACTAAACTATTTACAAATTTTATTTAAGTTACCAAGTTGTTAAAATCGACGTTTTATGGCTTTACAGAAACCCTTAAACCTTAAACATTAAACCCTAAACCCTAAATTTTAAATCATAAAACATAAACACTAATCTATAAACTCCAAAACCCTAAACCCCCCCACAAAAAATCATATGGATCATGTTGATGTGTATATATATAGATATTAATGTAAAAGCTTATGTTTATAATAAATTGTGAAAGAAGTACTTAATATTGATTAAATTTATTTTTAGATTTAGGGTTTGGGATTTAAGGTTTAAAGCCTATGGTTTAGGGTTCAATGGTAGAATTAATATATATATTTTAAGTTTATGGTTTAGGCCGGTTCAGTGGTATAGTATATATATTAAGTTAATGGTATGGGCCGGGTTTGTTATCTTGGATTTGGGGTATAGTGTTTTAAATTAGTTTGTTGTTTGGGGTTTGGTACTGTTTTAAAGTATTAATTTAGGGTTTAGGGTCTTAATGTTTAAGGTTATAAGGGTTAGTGTTAGGGTTTAAGGGTTAATTGATTAAATGATGTTCTGGT
This sequence comes from Gossypium arboreum, assembly GCF_025698485.1. Lineage (NCBI taxonomy): Eukaryota > Viridiplantae > Streptophyta > Magnoliopsida > Malvales > Malvaceae > Gossypium > Gossypium arboreum. Next base: position 12,368,121 of record NC_069082.1, on the reverse strand, counting down.
TGAATCTAGGTTTTGGAGTGCTCGTAGTGTGGTTTAATTAAATACTTGATCTCATGTTTATACATGTATTTACGATGTATATGTTTATATTCCAGATAATTATGCATGGATTTAGTATTATACGAATATATATATATTTTATTTGAATTCATTTCATGTTTTAAATAATTATTAGAAATTATTTACCTAAAATTTAAATATTAAATATTTAAATAATAATTATTCAATATAATTTAATTTTTTTCAAATTAGATATATTGTTTGAAAGTAAACAAAATTACTTTAAAAGGAATTTAAGAAATAATTAAACTATTAAAATTTAAATGCATTAGTGGCGTTTTGTAAAAACGCATAAAAATTTCAAATCAGGCAAAACGAAGTCGTTTTATGATTTGTGTGCAGAGGCATTAGCGGCGTTTTTACAAAAACGCCACTAAAAAATATAGAATTAGTGGCACTTATTGAAAAAAGCCGCAAAAGAGCATCATCTTTTAAACAAAACGGCGCCGTTTTGTAGGATTTATTAGTGGCATTTTTTGTGAAGCGCCGCAATAGGTTTGGATTTAGCGGCGCTAGTGTATAAACGCCGCTAATATTATTTTGTTCAGATCAAAGTGTCGTCGTTTTGTTAGTTTATTAGTGGCGTTTATTTGAAACGCCGCAATAGCTTACCCTTTTAGCGGCGTTATTGCAAAAACGCCGCAAATGTTAAATTAAGTTTGTCAAAACATCGTCGCTTTTGTTGTCTTCATTTTTACTGACGATAACACTTAGAAATTTTGTCTAAGTCTCCCGGTTCATTTCCCCTCCCCTCTCTGCCTTACTCCCAAATCCCTAAAGAATCATCACATTTTTTCCCCAATTCGACATCCGAAAATAGCCCATTCTTCCCCAGTTTGAAATCCCTAAAATCCACCCTTCCCACTGGCCATTGATTTTCCATCTATAGAAAATTGGATTAAGAAAGGAAAGGTTTCAGAAGTTGGCTTCGGGGTTGAAGAAAACAGTTCAAGGTAAGAAAATAGTTCAACGATTAATGATTTTCAAAGTTTGTTTCTTCTATATTAATGATCGGTATTCGAAGTGTCAGGTGTCCTGTAGGCGTTGGATTTAGGTTTCTAACTATCCCTTTTGCCATTTTCGTTTACACCTGTAAGTTCTTCTCTGCTCATCTCCTCGATAATTTTTGGGTTCAACGGAAAAGCATATTTCTTTTCTGCTTCAGATTTCAATTTGACTGGTTATTTTCGTTATTTTCTATGTTATAATCTAAGTTCATTCAAGTTTATTATCTGGGTTTGTGTTGCTTGATTCAGTTTTGTACTAAGTGGAGTTGTATTTTCTTTTAATAGCTCCTGTTGGAAAACTGGAATTTGGAAATTTGAATCTTGTTCTTGGAAAGCTTAATAGGAGTTATATATATATATTTATCCGTGTGTGTGTTCTATAACTTAGTCAGGTTTAGATGTCGTCTTCATGATTGAACTTATATGAATTGTTTGTGTGTTTATATAAATACATAATTCTAAATACATAAATTCTGAAGTTTGTGAATTTTATGAATTATTTGTTTTACCCAAAAATTTTATACTAATAAACTAATATAGTAGGAACATTAGTTTTACTGAATTGAGTTGCTGTTTTTTTTATGATAGAAAATATAACTCAGGCCCAAAACAAAAATAATTACAATTCATCTTGCGAAGAGGTCTAACATATTGATTCTCAAATTGCATCGCATGCCCGGAAAGTCAACATGTAAAACTAAGCTAGCCCTCTAAAAGTCTGCCGATATTTCAAAAATTCGACAAAATCGATTTCACTTACCTTACATTACAAATGCCTCTATTTGTAGCGAAAATTACTATTGGAGATAGTGAGCTCTCTAAAGCACGATTCAAGTATGAAAAGCACTCCATATCCAAAGATATGCACTGCTAACCATGATTTAGGGAACATAAACATGCATGATGTGTAAAATGCTTTGAGCATGTGCAGGTCAAGACCTAAGAAGTATCTTAGATATACATTTGTTTGCATGCTTATTCGCATAGAAACATACATTGCGCCATGTATATAAAGGACATATATCGTATGCTAAAACAGCTCAACTAAAGAAAAGAACAAGACCTCATCAATGAATAGAACTCCGGTACAAGCTATGCAACACCTTCATCAATATACCGGTTAACTACATGTCACAAACAACATTATTTCAATTAAAAGGCATGCCATCTTTCTAAGAAACAATTGAGTATAGCGGTTGAAGTCAATCCCACATCATAAGCTGTTTCCAAATTGGACAGAAGTCCATCGACTCTAAAAGTTTAACCGTGTACTATATTGGTAGCTTCTAGGGAGCTGATCATAACAGGATTCATAGTAATAGTAGGATTAAACCAGAGATTAGCTGATAAGACTTCGACTCTTAAACTGAAGATTCCAAGTAATACTATTAATGTATTGGTGAGAGAAATCACAGCAATGGTAAAACAATACTGCCTATTGTCCATAAAAATCGTCATAAAATGGACCTCAAATAAACTAATATAGTATGCATATGATAGTTACACTTGAGTCTAAATAGCATAGCTTTTTAATTGTCCATTCAGCATTGCTGTGTGCTTTTCTGCATTCATATTACTAGAAAGTTTGAACCGTTTGTTAGCATTTATATGCAGGTATGTTGTTTCTGTTCTTGGTTATTATGCCATCCTTACTATTTATGCTTTGGTTTCTAGCTGTCAGTTGCACTTTGTGGTTTTACTACTTCAAAACACAAGATCTTCTAGAAATCTTCTTAAAAAAATCAATAAGCTAATGATACTCCAAGTGGGCATCAATAAGTTTAGGAACTCAATCATATGCTTCATCTTTCAGTTTGTCATTCAGTTGTCTGGTACATGATGTTTAGCTATATTATTGTGAATCTATGGATTCTTTTTGAGCCTTTAATTCTTAGAACTTATGAAAATATCCGAATACATAAAGCAAGTTTTTTTTTTCTTACATACATTCTAGGTAATGTCCAAGCACCTAAATTAATAGTTGTTGCAAATAAATACACCACAGCCATTGACATCTGTTCTAGGTACATGTTTCGTTGCTTAATTACTTAACTTATTTCTATGCATTTTTCCTTTAAATTACTTAACAAATACTATTTTTTCTGACTCCAGCCTCTGTTTCCTGGTGAGAGTGAAGTAGACCAGCTTGTTGAAATTATTAAGGTACGTTTTAGTTCAAAATTCGCATAAAGAATAGTTTCATCATGATGATTTTGAAAAAAATCATTTTACTTAGATATATGATTTGGTATGAAGTAATGATAAGTATGGTTTATAATTAGCTCATCTTGGTAAGATTGTTAATTGGTATGATATGCATTTGTGGTTGTTATTTTTCTGACTCAAGTGAATTAAGTATGGTTGTTGGATGTACTTTGGGTATGGTTTATTATTGAATTACATTTTGACTGTAATTTGTTTATTCAGTAGTTTCGGAAATGGCAGTGATGAGATGTTATATTTGGTTGATGATAGATAAATAAATACATAAAGTTAATGTTTATGAGTTTTGTGGAGTATGATTCTGCACATGCAAAGTTGGTTTGTTTAAAGCTGTGCATTTTCATGTTTACATACTAATGGTGATTCCATTTTTGTTTTTTAGATGTTCTTTTGGTCTATTTTCATGTTTCTATCCAACTTCTGTGTTTACTGTGCAGTTTTGCCATATTTTGCTAAGGTGTATAGCTTCATTGGCAGTGTCTTTGATCCTGGTACAAGTGGGCACTTGCAAAACTGATATAGGTAAAGTTTCTATATTTGCTTAAACTGAAATATATTTGGTGCTACTCTTATAATCTTACATCTGTTCTAGGTACTTATCTTTTATTTGCAAGAAACAGATTTAGGTAATGGAAGATGTATGCCTGTGTGGTTGTGTCTCTATATATGTATGTATTTGGTACTAGATGAAAGCTTTACTCCAGTTTTGAAATATAGACCAGGTTTTGCATACATTGATCATTTTCTGGCTCTTTTCCTTCGAATACATGGTTCTCTTGAAATTAAATACTCAGTACTTTCGCATATTCGTGATTCTTATTAGATAAGTTATAAATCAACATTATGTTAGTTTTGATCAAGGCCTCTGTAAACATAAAGTTGGTATTCGGTTAGGAGAAGTTAATGTTTATGAGTTTTGTGGAGTATGATTACGCACATGCAAAGTTGGTTTGTTTAAAGCTGTGCATTTTCATGTTTACATACTAATGGTGATTCCATTTTTGTTTTTTAGATGTTCTTTTAGTCTGTTTTCATGTTTCTATCCAACTTATGTGTTTATGTGCAGTTTTACCATATTTTGCTAAGGTGTATAGCTTCATTGGCAGTGTCTTTGATCCTGGTACAAGTGGGCACTTGCAAAACTGATATAGGTAAAGTTTCTATATTTGCTTAAACTGAAATATATTTGGTGCTACTCTTATAATCTTACATCTGTTCTAGGTACTATCGAGCACTGAATTAATATTTGGTGCAACTAAATACACCACGACCATTGGCATTTGTTCTAGGTAATGCATACAAGTTTCGTTGCTAAAATTTTTCCTTAATTCTATGCATTTTCACTTTAAATTACTTAACAAATATTACTTTTTGACTCGACCTCTGTTTCTTTGGTGAGAGTGGAGTAGACCAGGTACGTTTTATTAAGGTAGGCTTTATTTCAAAATTCTAATCAATAATAGTTTTATCATGATGATTTTGGAAAAATTAATATTTTGGGGTTGCGATTTTGTAAAGATTTAATTGCTAGTTCTGTTTGGAGTAGAACTATTTTGTTTCCAAATTAATTTTAAATATTTGGTTCAACTTAATTATTATTTGATTCAACTTAAGTATGAATAGGTATGAATTAATTTTATTACCGTGTAGCTTGCTTGTCCATTAAAATTACAACAATAGTGACTTTCTCTCAACCTTATTTTAAATATTTTAAAGATTCAAAGTATATAGGTTGTAAACTGACGGGTTGCCTTATATCGAGTCAAAGATATAATGGATCCTCCCTAGGTGTAACAACGCCACGTATGATGAATCTTAAAAAATTCAAAAAGACTTGAAAAAAGTTCTATCGAGCTCATTTACTATTGAATATTTATATAACCTTAATTTATTTCCAATTTACTTATAAAAATTAAACTACGATTCTTTTTGATATTATTATATTCAAATTACTATTTTTTATATTAATAATGTTTTATTTTAATATTTAATATTTTTAAATTTCTTTAAAAGTTATAACTACTTTTTATCAAAATTACAACAATAGTGACCTTCTCTCAACCTTATTTTAAATATTTTAAAGATTCAAAGTATATAAATTTGAAACTTTGACGGGTTGCCTTATATCGAGTGCAAGATATAATGGATCCTCCTAGGTGTAACAACGCCACGTATGATGAATCTTAAAAATTCAAATGTTTCAATTTAATATGTCCCATCTAATATACAAATATTTAATAAAATATTTTATATAGTTTTAACTTAAATTTAAATTATTATTGAAATATTCTCGTCCGTTTTATCACAAATATTATTCTCCGTTTTATTACAAATATTATCGTCCGTTTTACCATTTAAGTTAAACTTTTATTCAAACTAAATCATAGCTTTTAAGCTAAATACGGATGTCCACGATTGCTTTAATATGTACTTAAGAAAAGATGACTTGTAAAACATAAATTAAATTAAGTGTGGACTATTTTAACTGCACATGTGATTTGTCAAATAAAAGCGAACGACATGTATATTATTTAATTAAAATAATTTTTATAAATATTATTTAATTAAATATTATTTAATCCCGCTACTTACCTGTAGATACTTGATATTTGATATGTATTATCCATGTGATTTTCCACATCGTGAAATAAAAAACTTACATAATACATAAATATATTTGATATCATGATTTACATAACTTATATAACATTTATAACTTACATAACTTATATAACATACATAACTTATATAACTTATATAACTTAGATAAATATATAACTTACATAACTTATATAACTTAGATAAATATATAATTTACATAAATATATATCATATCATAAATTACATAACTTACATAATACTTAAATATATATCATATCATACATAACTAGTTTACGAAATTTACTTAACTTACATAATACATAAATCTATAGTCGAAAATCCTGCAACTTGCCTAAATTAGTTTATACCCATTAGAGACTTGATATTTAGTATAATGATATGATTTAAATCAATTGAGAACATTTAAGTAACTGTAATATGTTGTCAACTTTAGATTTCAAGAACTACAAAATGGATAGGAGTTGGATGAAATTGTCAAGGGTAAGCAATGCCTATCAAAATGGAGTACAAACTTTTCTAAATTTTGCATTTGCAAGCCAAGAGAATATGATTCTTTGCCCGTGTAAGAAGTGTGGCAACATCTACTGGCATTTTCGTGAAGTTGCCTACGAACATCTAATTGTTGATGGCTTTATTCGGGGGTATAAAAAATGGATTTTCCATGGAGAGTGTACAACTAGTGGAACTTCTTCAACGATTAATCCGACTTATCCCGATCATCGATTACCATCGAGATGTTAGACAAGATGACATGGAAGATATGTTGTGGGATGCATTTAATATGCGTAGTCATGGTGAGCAATCGTTTCCACGACTTTATTATATCGAGGATTGTAATATTGGTGGAAATGTTTTTTCGAAACGGAACAAGTGCACCTAATGAGGAGCCAAATGAAGAAGCGGCTAAGTTCTACAATTTACTTAATGAAATGAATGAAGAACTTTACGAGGATCAAAATATTCAAATTGTCCTTCGCATTCGTCTATTTCATTTAAAATGTTTGGGAGGGTGGACCGGAAACTCTTTTACAATGCTGCTAGAGTTTCTAAGAGAGATGTTTCCGTTTGCAAAAATTCCCCAGTCTTGTCAAGACATGAAGAGACTAATAAAAGATTTGGGCCTTGGGTACGATAAAATTCATAGTTGCCTAAATAACTGCATGTTGTACTGGGGTGATCAAAAAAACCAACAATCTTGTCATGTTTGCGGTAAGTCTCGTTGGATGAATAGTAATACAGAAGATGTGAATATGGATGAAGGTGGGGCACAGTTAAGAAAGAAGCCAGTCAAGGTCTTGCGATATTTTCCCTTGATACCAAGACTTCAAAGGCTTTTCATGTCCTCAAAGACAGCCGAATCTATGACGTGGCATAATGATCAACGGACCGATGATGGATTATTAAGACATCCTGCGGATTCTTTAGCTTGGAAATCATTTGACAGTAAATTTCCAAGCTTTGCAAGTGATCATCGGAATGTGAAGCTTGGGCTAGCAGCTGATGGCTTTAATCCATTTAAAATCATGAGTACTTCGTACAGTACTTGGCCTGTAGTGCTTGTTCCTTACAATTTGCTTCCATGGATTTGCATGAAGCAATCTTCATTTATTTTATCAATGATTATCCCTGGAGAGAAAGGTCCCGGAAATGATATTGACATCTATTTGCAGCCACTTATTGAAGAGTTAAAACAATTATGGCCGGGTGTTGAGACATATGATGTATTGAAAAAGGAGAACTTTAATTTACGTGCAGCTTTATTGTGGACAATTAATGATTTCCCGGCTTATGCTAATTTATCGGGTTGGAGTACTAAAGGACGTTATGCCTATCCTTGTTGTGCTGCGCAAACTTGTTCGAAGTGGTTGTATAATGGGAAGAAGTTCTCTTACATGGGCCATCGTCGGTGGTTAGATGGAAATCATAAATTTAGATTTCAGAGGACTCTATTTGACGGTACTGAAGAGTACAGAGGAGCTCCTCAGCAGACCGTTGGATCTGAAATCTTGTTTATGTTAAAAGATATCAACTTTAGTTATGGGAAGATGAATCAACCACCTAACACGAGATCAAAGAGAATATCGAGGGATGAATCTGATGATGAATCTGACGAAGAGGATGATCCTAATGAGGCACACTTGTGGAAAAAAAGAAGTATTTTTTTTGAGTTACCTTATTGGGAGCATAATATTTTACGTCACAATCTTGATGTCATGCATATTGAGAAGAATGTCTGTGAGAACATAATTGGGACAATTTTGAATGTAGATGGAAAATCAAAAGACAATCTTCAGAGTCGACTTGATTTAGTTGACATGAGAATTCAGCGTGATCTTCATCCTCAAGTACTTCCGAATGGGAAATATCGGTTGCCGCCTTCTATTTTTTCAATGTCAAAGGAAGAGAAAGAGGTGTTTTGTATGGTGTTGAAGGATATAAAGGTCCCAGATGCGTATGCGTCAAATATATCTCGATGTGTGAGTCTTAAAGATCGAAGATTATATTCATTAAAATCACATGATTACCACATCTTGATGCAAGATTTACTCCCAGTTGCTTTACGGTGCTACATGTCAAAAAATGTGACGTCCTGTATAATTGAACTATCAAATATAATGAAAGCTATCTGTGGCAAAGTTTTGAATGTCGAAGAACTTGAGAAAGTACAGGATCGAGCGGCTTTGACTTTATGCAATTTAGAGAAGATCTTTCCACCTTCCTTCTTCACTATTATGGTGCACTTGGTAATCCATCTCCCTCACGAAGCAATCCTTGGTGGACCGGTTTTTTATTGATGGATGTATCCTATAGAAATGTGCTAATTTATTTCTCAAGTATTCATTCATTCACCTCTATACATTTAGTTACTGACTTTTGATAAATATTGTATATCGTGTTTAGGTTCCTAAGCAAATTGAAGTCATATTATCGCAATAAGCGTTATCCGGAAGGATCAATTCTTTGAAGGCTACTTGGCGTAAGAGTGCATGACCTTCATTCTAGATATTTAGAAGATCTTTGAAACACGATTGAATAGACCAAGTAGAAATCTTGGGCTCAATGATAATGACTTGGCGAAACTTATTTATTTCAAAGTTATAGAGAACCAATCGGCAAAGTTGAAATTGTAGAATTAGATGATATATCGTGGATACAGGCACATCGATATGTACTTTTTAACCACGATTCAATTGAACCGTTGCGCAAGTAAGTTATAAAATTGTCTTACATATTCGTTGTTTTGATTTGTTTATCTTCTAACCAATTAAACTTGTTTTTAATATAGTGAGTACAAACAAATTTTGAGATCTCGTGCACGCTCTCGAAGATTACAACATCGAGAGATTAATAAGTTATTCACAGAATCTTTTCATGAATGGTTAAGTCAAACGGTATGTAACTAAAGTTAATAAGTTACATATAATCGCGAAATTTAGTTAATCAAATAAGAATGTTTTTACATAATACATTTTTAATTATTTAATTTACTTTCGATTCAATAGGTTTGGAGTGGGAAGGACGTCAATGACGAAGTTAAATGGCTTTCCCAAGGTCCGAACAGAGTAATAAAAAGATATAGTGCCTTCCTCATCAATGGATACAGATTTCATACAAAGTATCGCGAGAGAATGAGGAGAACTCAAAATTGTGGAGTTGTTAATTCTTCAATTACAAGTTATGCTAGTGCTAGGGATAGTAATCCGGTTGAGGGTAATGTGGAGTATTACGGACTTCTTACCGACATTATTGAGTTGGATTACTATGGCAGATAGAAAGTTATCTTATTTCGGTGTGATTGGGCAGATGTTAATACTGCTCGAGGAATTAAAAAAGATCAATTTGGTTTTACAATGGTGAATTTCTCTCGCTTGATTCACACTGGACAACAATTGATGGACGAGCCATATGTATTTTCCTCTCAAGTGAAACAAGTTTTTTATTCGAAAGATCCAACTGATGAGGGTTGGTATGTTGTACTCCAGAACACCCCTAGAGACTTGTTTGACATGGGTAATGGAAGTAGAGATGACATCGTCGAAAGATCGAAACATTACCTTTTCCGAACAAAACTTAGATGAAAATATCCTAGTACTAATACACAACATCAATGGGTTCGACATGATGTGGATGAAGATATTTACTGAATAATGATGTAGTAAGATTTTACAATTTTTAATTATATGTAATATTATAATTTTAATCTTTGTCATGTTATATAATTTAACTATTTTATATGTACTACTATTGTTGTAATTTGTTACTAAAACTTTAATTATTTTATGTGTATTGCAGGAAAAATGCGTAGAAGAAGAGTACAAGATTTAAGTATTATCCGAATACTCCAAATTCGAAAGAAAGAAATAGTGAACAATGAGACGGTTGTTGGATCTTGAATGTGCGGAGACATTTGATGAGCTGAAGAATTTCAAAGTAATATTATGTTCATTTTACATGTGTTGACTTTTATTATTGAATTATTTGTCAATTTTACTATAATAATAGTATATCATTTTTCAATTTGAAAGTGGTGGGATGGGCGAGTTCGAGGACATACGCTACTTAGAGATTTATCGACTTAGATCCTGTCGAGCGTGTTAAAGTAAGTAGAAATACTCATGGTCACTGTTGGATCTGAAGCTCGACTTTTAGCGAGCTATTTGGGCATTTTAGCACGAAATGCAAATATGTTGCCCATCAACTACGAATCATGGCATCACATGCCCGATAGCAACAAAACCAGGGCTCTCGCTAATATTAAGGTAACAAAATGTGAATGCAATTTATAATACTTTGGTTTAAGTTTCATTTATATTTACATTCTAAACTTATGTTTTTTAGGAGAGATTTGCTTTAGAAGTCTCCGATGATTATATCAAGAAGGCATTAGGTAAAAGATGGAGAGACAATAAAAGCACTTTAAAGAAACAATATTTTAAGAAAGACATAAGCCTCGAGGAAAAAGCGAGAAATGTTCCGCCAGAATCTTGAGGTATCAATGGGAAGATGCGGTTAGATTTTGGAATTCAAAGAAAGGAGAGGTATTGCGTGTTCCAAACTCTTATATATAGTGTTTACTATATACGTAATAATAATTTTATTATGTATGACCGTGAGCGAGTTGGAACAAGCGTGAGCAAAAACAAAAATTCACGCACATGGCGAGTCGAGAAGTTTTGCTTCGTGGTGAGGCCGAGGTATTATGAATTTATTAATTCTTTCAAATATTAATAACTTTCTATTATTAAATAATATTCTTACTACTATATTGTAGGAAGTCAAATCGGGACAAAAGTTGGGCGCCTTCAACTTTTTGAGATTACGATAGGAAGAAAGATGGATCTCCTATGACATCCAAGTGGAGAAATTATGGTATATTCACTTAATAATATTTGATTTATTCTAAATATTTATAATCTTTAATTATAATTGTTTAATTCAATTCATCATTAGTAGTTTTAAAAATGTTAAGTTATGTTGCATTTCTTTTATTATATATTTCGTTTCTAACTCTTTAATTGATTTTTAGGAGAAACTAAAGGAGAAGAAGGCGGAATATGAAGCGATTACTTCAAGTGATAGTTACATTAATCTTGAGAACATTGATAATGAATTATCACTTTGAAGTTTTGGGTCTGAAAGGTACAGTCGGGTTCGATTTCAAGGATCGGTGTTACCTCGACCCAATATTTTGGATCCGGCTCCCAACAATACATGCCTTCGGAAGTCAAGCTCAAGTGAAGTTTAGAGGTTAAGAGACCGATAGCTCGGATGCAAGCGAACACGGTTGAGCAAATTGCCGAGGTTCAACGAAAATATGAAGAACTCCAAGAACAACTTAGAGTAGAGGCGAGAAGGGAGGCGGTAATTGCAGCGAGAGAGCGAGAGGCACGGCGATGGTAGTAGAACGAGCAAAAATACGATGACCTCCACTCTGACTTCAGAGATGATGCATATGTTTCAACAATCAAAAAAGCCGTCTCTTAGACATTAGTTTTCTTGTTGTAAGAATGTTTTTAAGTTTTGTCACGTTCAACATTATTGTAAAAATATTTTAAATTATACTTTATTATTAATTATATCATATATCTTTAGTTAAATTTGAAGTATCATTTAGAATTAATATTTTTGGTTGTATTTTTATGTTAAATTTGTTGTTTTTGGTGCATTTTATATTATATTTGTTGTATTTGGTTGGATTTTAATGCGGGAAGAATTTGGATATTGGTGAAAAAATACTACAAATCTGCTAAATTTAGCGGCGTTTGTAAAAAAGCGCCGCTAAAAGCCTTGACGTTTAGCGGCTTTTCTCAAAAACGCCGCTAAAAGCCTTGACCTTTAGCGCTTTTTCCAAAAACGCTAAAAGCCTTGACCTTTAGCGGCACTTTTCCTCCAAACGCCGCTAAAAGCCTTGACCTTTAGCGGCGTTTTTTTCAATAAACGCCACAAATTTTAATGGCGTTACATATAGCAGCGTTTTTTATGCGGCGTTTAGAGCGCCGCTAAAAGTTTTAGTGGCGCCTAAAAGTGCCGCTAAAGGTTAAAAAAAGCGCCGCTAAAAGGCTGTTTTCCTGTAGTGAGAATAGTAATAATGTGAAATAAGAGAAAATATGGGCTAATATAAGCTTAGTAAAGGCTCAGCTAGGCTTGGGTAAGCAAGAAAATGCATGCATTTCATTTTACAAGTCTAAGGGCCAAAGTGCAAATATTGGAAAGTTTAGGGGTCAAAATATAAAATTTCAAAAGTATGATTAATAGACCCATTTGATCAATGTGAATAATAAATAAGTTAAATTTGACATTATAGATCAAGAAAAACGTGAGCCGGGACTTGATCGAGGAAGGAATTAAGTACACGATGATTAGGCTCGATTATCATCATTTTGTACTGAGGTAAGTACATATGCAAATAATGTGGTGTTGTAGTATGTTTTAATGCTTTAATATATTGTAATAATTGTTTTATTGTAATTATGAGTTATATACTTGCTAATTGTTATGAAAGCATGAATGTTATTATGGTCGTTATCCACGACATTACGAGCAAGTACGATGGAGATACTTTATGTAAGGGAGGAAAAATCCCGTTTGAACCTTAGAAATAGTTTAGGGTACAAGTGACATGTCACTAGGAACTAAGAAGTTCGAACTCGTTGAGTGGTTCTGGTTCGTGAGGTATGTGGTATTTGAGCTTATTGAGAGGTCCGAGTTCATTATGGATGCGAGCATCCGAACTCGTTGAGAGGTCCGAGTTCATTATAGATGTGTTACATGTTATGTGGTAGCCTCAGCTACGTTTGTATATGTGGCACTTATGTGCAAGGTTTCCGCGTATCCAATAATATTCCGAGTGTTCAACGGGTAATGTAATGAATGTAATGAGAGTCCCAATGAGGACATATGAAAGAGCTATGATTATGGATACTTTACGATGAGTACAGGTATGTATGCTAAACTCATGAGTAATGCATTGATAAAGAATGACTTATGGTGAGAATTTTATGTACATGTATATATATGAACATATGATAAGTATACAAAAAGGTTTGAATGATGAATAGTCTTTATGTATATGTTGTTATGTTTTTGTATATTAATTCCTTACTACTATTTCATATTATTTGTATGTGGACTTACTAAGCTTTAATGCTTACTCTCCTCTCTTTCCATCATTTGTAGTTCCACCAAGCTAGCTCGGGGATCAGAAGCTGTCGGAGTATTCGATCATACTATCAAAGGACTATTGGGTATAGTGAAATTATTATTTTGAGTGTGGCATGTATAAGAAACTTGGCCATTTTGTGATATGTGTCATGCTATTTGGCCAAATTGTGAAGGCCTATGATAATGATGATTCATTTTGTAATGGCCATATGATATGGCTCATATTTGATTATTGGGTTGTAATTTAATTACCCATGCATGCATGTGCTAGTGTTTTGATGGTAGAATATGTTATTGCTTGATTAGTGCATGGTAATGGAGTGATATGTTGTTGATCGATGAATGTATGGTAAAGTATGAATCTGGTGTTAAGGGATAAGGGGTGACCTAATAGTTTAAAATGACTATATGCATGAGTGCTCAATTTGAGGTTATGGTAACAAGTTTAATAATACATGAAATTGGTATGGAATGTCTCAAAATGGTGTAGGAAATGAATATGCAATAGGATGACATTATGAAAATGTGAGAGTGTCATGGTGTGGAACATTTGAGTACCTAAATATGTTATGTTGCATGTTATAAAGTATGTTTGAATGATGGGTGATTGTGGGTGACTATTGGCTTGGAAAATAGCCTTTAAGTGGTCCACACGAGCATGTGTCTAGACCGTGTGTCACACACAGTCTACCCCATGGGCATGTTGAATGGCCGTGCGTCCCCTGCACCTAAAATTTCTATGTTAGTATGAATGGTAGTAAACAAACAGGCAGAGACACGGCCGTGTGTCTCAACTGTGTGGAGGACACGGCCTAGCACACGGGCGTGTGCCTTAGCCGTGTGCCCCTAAATGAGCGATGACGTCATAAACAGAATGTCCAGGTTTTTGGACACTGGCGATGACACAGGCATGTCTAGGTCGTGTGAGGGACACGGGCCAGGGACACGGGCGTTTGCTCGGCCATGTAAAAACCCCTGTAGGTTCGAATTGAAAAACAAATTCTAGAAATTCCCCATGGGTATGGGACAAGCCACGGGCGTGTGCAGTACTTCCACACAAGCGTGTGAGGCCTAAAACCTAGAAACTTTGTTAGAATTTTCTTAAGTTCGCGGTTTAGTTCCGGATTGCTTTTAAATGTTTGTTTTGGACCTCGTAGGTCCATAATAAAAATAATATGACCTTTTTGGTCAGTTTTTAATTTGGAATGAAATTTTATGACCCGTATTTTTTGAAAATGCCTCGTACCTTATCCCGGTCTCGGGTATGGGTAAGGGGTGTTACATGTTATCAATTTGTAACCTGTCGTTTGTAAGATTGCTTGTTTAAATAATTAATTTCAGATAATGCAATTAAGACAATTTATCTTGCTAATACTGATGTGTTTATATCTCAATCTTTTATTGATTGAGTTTGAAAAACTTTTGTAAAAGTTTGTGCATTAGAGAAATTATTGATTAAACATCTCTGATTAATGTCTAAACCATTACTTATGAGAACTAAACTTCTTATTTCAACATGAGATTATGTTGATTTACTTGTTGTACGCATCAAGTCAATAAGTTATAAATACTCCCCATTACAATTGGTTTTTAATCAAGAGCTAAATAATTCTCATCTTTGAATTTTTATATGTGTGTATGTGTTCCAATTGCTCCACCATAACGCACAAAGATAAGTGTATCCTCAAAGAAAGTTGAAAATATATATTAATCACAAGTTTCTTTATATTATTAGATGTTTTGAATGTATCCAAGATTCAATTATGACATGACTTCTGATTACAATTTTGATCGATAGTTTTCCCGACATTAAGGGGAGAGAAATAATAACTAGTAATGAGTTAGGGGAGAGTAATTTGAACCAGAAGTTCAATAAGGATAACTCATTACAAGTTAATTGTTAAATGTATTTACAAACTTAATGAGATTAGCCAAGTGATATATGCCATCTAATATTTTATTTGAATCAAAGTTCCAGTAGGACAATCAGTTAGAATAAATAATAGATTGATCGGTTTCAAAGATGAAAATTCTTTTAGATGGTCATATAGTGGAGGTAGGTGCTTTAGAAAAGACTCAGGGCATAACTAATAAGTAAAACTTCAAAAGAGATTCAGGTACCTGAAACTGAATTTTAGAATGATGAAAATAAGAGATCTCGATAAGTTATGTTAATTCGAGAAAATGTGAAATCGAATAATAAAAATAGTCGACAGTGATTTTGCATGCAATATTATTATTGAAATAATGAAATAAAAGGAGGATCTTAAATAAATCTATTGAGAAATATAGATATGAAATAAATTAATCAAAATAGAAAGACGCAACTTAAGTATAATTAAATTTGTGGAGTTTTTGGACCAGTAGTCCAAATATCTAAAGGTATAAAGCCAGTGAAGGTACAATTGAAGTAGTTTTGCAAAAGTGGAATAAAAATATGATGTTTTTCGCTAAATCCTGGTATTAATTATGAAAAGATATAATATTCTTTTGTGGTCAATGCAATAACCTTTAGATATATTATTAAATTGACAATTCATAAAAGATTTAACTTATGCCTAATGGTTATTATTACAACCTTTTATAAATCACTATATAGAAGCATATTGAAATTCTCAAGAAATTGTTCATTTATATGAATTAAAATAATTTGAATATATGTGGTAAATTTGACTTAGTAATAGTAGTTGAAGGAGGATTATAAAATGATCCAAAATACCTATTTTGTTTTTATAAAAGAATCATTATTAAAGTTTGTTATGGCAATTATTGTTGAATCTCCTGAAGAGATCAAAATATACTTCCCCAAATTTCCCTCATTCGTGACTTTTGAAAGAATGGTAATATAAATGCTTAGCAAATACATTTAAATAGTCATTTGAAAAATTAGTATTTAAGATTTAATATGTAGAATATAAGAAAATATGTGATGTTTACATGAGGTGGAGTAAATACGCATTGCACTCTTTTTCCCTTAATTGAGGTTTTGTCCCATTGAGTTTTCCTAGTAAGGTTTTTAATGAGGCATCATATTATGCGTATTATAGATTGTGTACTATTTTTCCTTCATTAGGTTTTAGCGGCACATTATCTATCAATGTACATCTAATGGGGAGTGTTATGAATATCTTATTAAGTGGATGTCCATCATAATCAAGATAAAGTTTGTACTTAAAATTCTAATAGTTATTAAAATTAGATCTCTACTCCTTTTATACTTCTTATGCCTATAAATAGAGACTCAGATAAAGTATTGTAATCATCCCTTTTAATCAATAAAGTACATCGTCTATTGTTTTCATATTTTCTTTGTTCTTTATTCTCTCCATCTCTCTTTATTTTATAACAATTTTATTTTTTACATTTTTAATTTCATCTAATTTCTTTTCAATTATTTTATTTTTTAAATTTAAATTTTTTTATAATTTATGTTTTTTCTTATATTTTACATATAATTTTTGAAATTTTATATACTTATTTCTATTTATTTCTATTTTAATATGTATATACATTTAATAAAAGACATCATGTGAGGCTTTGTGATTGGTTGTAAAAAGAAATTTTAACGCCTATAAAAAAGATGAACTGAAAAATATAATGGAGGCATTCTTTATGTACCAAATTAAAAAAATTGAAGTACCAAAATGAGAAAATAAATATATCTTATAGGCCAAATCATGGATTAAGCCTTTTAAAAATATCTAATAATTTTTTTTGAAATTTGATTTTATAAAGTTTTCTGTTGGATTTTTATATATTTTTAAACTTTTACAAAAATTTATTATATTTTTCTATTTTTGAAAATTTTATTATATTTTTATATGTCAACAAAAAATCAATGACGTGACATTAAGAGAATATTTTTGTCATATGAGTCATATTAACCTCGGTAGTAACTTAAAGCTTAAAGAATAACCGAGATGAAAAAATTAGACAAAACTAATCAATATCGTTTCAGTGCATATATTATTTTTGTTCTTGTATTGGTACATATCGATGTCAATTTATTTTAGTGTAGCATTTTAAATTTATTGATATTTTTGTTTTCACATATATATATATATATATTTTATAGTCTAATATTCAACTTCTTAATAAATAACTAGATAATTTTTCACATGCTTATACGAATGAAAATCACGCATTTAGAACATAGAGGTGTTAAAAATAACATACAATAAATAATGAAACATATGATTTGTAATTGATTAACAAGACCACGTTAAATTTAAACACAATAATACATTAGATTAAAATACTAAATGGGTGCAACTATTTAATATGGTACTACCATTGATCTTGAACTAATATCAAGTTGTAACACCAATTTAATCAATAGCATTATTAATACTAAAAATTCTCGAGTTGCAATAAAATTATATATTTTTATATAAATATTTTCATTCTCCTGCATCGTAGGTATGATAAAACGACAGATAAAATCTATTAACATTCTATTTTGATTTAGTATGATAAAATATTTAGACCGATAATTTTGACAAGAGTGAAAAATATCTGAAAATATATATAAAATTACACAAATTAAACTAAGTTCAACAATCAAAACTCCGATATTTTGTGTTTAAATTTCATTATTTTAGATATAAATTACTTTTTATTAAAAAGATTTGTCATGTTGCAATTGAAACCCATCTACCTCTGGCTTCAATTTTTTAAGGATTAAAAACTTAACTATTTGATTAGTAGGGCACTTAGGAACTTGATGTATGATATATGAGAGAGAATAGAAGACAATGACACATTCAGTAATCTTAAAGCATGGTGTTGATGAATACAAAGGAATTTTAATGAATATGAAATCTCAGCATTGGTGCGTGTAGCCTACGACTATGGAACAATTTCATCATTTACTGTGTTCAAATCAAAATGCAAGGGATCATTATTTCCAATTTCAACTCAATAAACCTGATTTTTCATTCCTAAAACCAGCTTTGAACCTAAACTTTACCATCCCTTGCCTATGAGCCATAACCAGTCAAGTGTGACCCCTGCAAAGATACCTCCTAGGAGAAACAAAACAAGCAAATTCCCCAATGCATTCTGCTCAGGTCCCTTGTATCCCTTGGGTGCAGATGTAAGGACGCATACGGTGAGGTAACCATTACTTAAGCCTAAGATGCTAGTTAGCATGATCATCCAGCCTTGATCACCGTATTTGGACATGAAATAAAATGCCGGGACAAGTAAAACACGAGAAATTATCACCGTTGTCAGAGCTTTCCTTGATTCCAGCTTCAAAGGTTTTATGAGTGGAATGTATCTCCCAATAAGATCCCAAACATTATACATTGATATCAAAACAAGCGCATACCTGAAATGTTATGATAAACCCGGTGTCACTTAGTTATATCTACACACACTGAGAAGGAATAGCAGTGTTTCAGACAAAAAACATACCAGCTTCCTAAACTGTGTTTGCCGGTATCTTCAGACAAGAATCCAGGAAAAATAGATAGTGTCAGCGCATATATCAGGAACATGTCAATTGCATAATCAATATTCTGAAGTAGTAACTCTTTGTTGCTCAGCCTTTCTTGGTTTTTGGACTCTACATCATCCTGATGGAAGACATTGATTGTTGTTAGATAAATCAATTGAAATTTACTAGGATCTTTTTATTTTTATGGATGAATGACATACAGTTTCGGGTAATGCTTGAATGCCACCAGCAGCAAGGTCAGATGCAACGGTTTTAGATCCTTCAGAGGCTGCCTTTGAGCGATAGTACTTCACAACAGGTAATTTTGCAAATACATATGCATAGAGAAGAACACAGAGAAACTCGAAAAATGAAGAGATGGCAAAGAAGAGAACTGCATAGGGGTGAGGGTGTCGAGCAGAGAAAAAAATTATTAGTCTCAAATAAACCAAAACAGCGATAAATCAACATGAAAAATAGACAAACAGAGAGAGAGAAGAATTAAAAGGTTGAATTTGCATTTTTCAGTCAATTGCACTAACAAGAAATGCAAGAGATTGCAGCAGCATAAAGATTTGAAGGAGTAACAGCGTGTTTGCTACCGACCAAATATATGCCAAGAAAACCACATATAACCACTAAAGAACTAATTTTTGAATAATGATTTGAAGTAAAACCATGGAAAGTGATTATCATTCTTTATTGTATGATACACAGGAAATAGTACAAAGCATTTTAAACTTAAATTATTTGCCATAGTCCCAAAATCAATGGTTCATGGAGATAATATTATGCAAGCAAGGGATGCTAATGACTTGCAAGTCAAATAATTGTCAAGCTTAATTCAAATTTCAGATAATTAGACTATAATCAACAAACAAAGAAGGATGGCGATTAGAATGTACTGGCTCCTTTGCGAAGACCGCCCTGTGAATTCTCGAATGCTGCTTTTGTGATTAACCTCAAAGCAGAGGTTATAACTCCCGATGCAGCCAAACCAGCAACATATGACTAATAACAAAAAGAAAAACATAAAGGTTATTCATCAGATAATTCAGCCGAAAGAGAGCTCATTAACATGTAACAATGTTGATCCCTAATACTGACTTGAATAAATTCAGGTCTCATGTAAGAGAGATCTCCAACCATTCCACCTTGCACGTTAGCATCTGCAACCCCAAAAACACCACTGATGATACAAATTCCTATGAAAGTTCCAAGTCCTCCTTTACCAGACGTAGCTAAATCCAACTATACATAAAACGTAGAGGAGAGAAATCATAATCCTCTCAAACGATATAACTTTGAGTTAATGAAACAAAAACATACGATAGTTTCTGAGGATGAGAGAGCAGGCTTCAGTTGCAATTCTCAATGTAAACCTATCATGTACCAAATAAATTGCAAGGGAACTTACAACTAAAATTGCAAGGGAACTTAAGAAAAACAGTATATATCCAAATAAGTTCCTTCTTCTAGTGTTTATTTTTGCCTCATGGTAAGCCAGTATTGCAAGTGTTCCAAGCGCAAATGGCTGATAAACAAGAGTAAGGACCCTTGATGGGTGATAATTCTGCACAAGTAAAAAAAGGAAACTAGGTTACATGATGATAACTTTTTTTACTATCACTATACATGTTTTAAGCTAAAAAAGCAAGATATAATCAGAATATCGCAATCAGTTGAAAAGCTTTGAAATGAAAGGAAAAGCCTCATTCGAAAAGTGAGCTGCGGTATTAAATCTGGTAACAGGTTTTGCATTGTTAGAGTAGGCTATGCAAGTGTATGAGCCGGAAGTGTGAGCTGAAGGTTTAACATTCTGTTATGAATAGGTTGATAGTTTGTTAGGCAGTTTGTATCTAGCATTTATTGAGTTCATTTAGTTTTCAAAACCTTTACCTTGTATATAAAGAAGTTAGACATTCTTTAATATACTGAAAGAACTTTCTCCCTCTTGTTTCTATTGTTTTCTCTCTCATTTTCTTAGCTTTTCTGACGTACCAAACATCATGCATTCATGTTTCTAAAAAAGTATTTGATGAAAGTGAAACATACAGACTGACAATAAAATCTGTTCAAGCCCCAATGTTATGAAGCTCTTTATTGCAGGTTGAAACAAAATCAGGTGCAAATTTCTGTAGGTTAGAGCATCTACATAATCATGGAAGGCAATTAAATTACCACAACCATGAGGAATAGTTTGAAAAAAAAAAAAAGCAGCACAAACAAGTAAAATAAGGATATTGAAATTACCGGAAACAAATAAACATAGTAATCTTCTATTGTCAGCATACTGTTCCAAGAAAAGAGGCAGCCATTTCCAAGAAACCAACACACAACCATTGCTGTGTGCTTCCCCTATATGACAAAAAAAAAGATATTCATCCTGCAAAGTTTCTTAGTTAAGAGGAATAAGAAAAGCTGAATGATTAACCTCAAGCCTTTTAGAAGCTTCATCAGGGAGCTCCATAGTTGCTTTCTATGAAATGCCTTGTACAGCTACTTGGAGTCTAGGTTGCTTAATATCCAACTAACAGTGTTCCGGTTCAAAGCTGCCTACAAAATTATATATATAAAAAAGTCAAGCATTTATGGGGAATTTCCAGGGTATGAAGTGTGAATACTAATTATTTCTGCTTAAGTGTTCACACTTGTACAAATCGTTCTCATTTAATCCAAAAATTTTAAATAAAGACAATTCTAATAAACTCAATAATCTCCTAGCTGAAGTCAAATCAAATAACCCATCACTCCCATTGAGCGCAACACAGCAAATTAAAAGCCTGATATTCATATATCTCACAATCACAAAAGCAGTAGGCTAGGTAGTTCTTATGAACAGGAAAGGCTTACACAAAGCAATAACTATCGAATAATTAAAAACCAGAAGCACCCATGATCAAAATCTTCATGGGAAGAATGAAAAGCATGAGATGATTCCGTACACACAACTAAGACCAGTGTTCAAAAAAAAAATACAAACTTTGCAGAAAAGAAAAATATTGAATTGAAAAAGAAGGTGAATAGTGAAAAGAGATTGAACTTACCTATCGAAGAGATTCTGTTTCACGTTCGCAAGAACTTGGAATCTACAAGTCAGTTACATCAGAAATACAGAATTTTAAAGTAATAAAAACCAATACCATCAAACAGGAACTTGTGATTATGTAAAATTGAGGAAAAAGAAAGGCAGTTTATTTATTGATACTAAGTGGAAAGTGATGGAAAAGACACAGAAAAACCTGCAGGTATAGGCTATGGGGGGGTATTATTTGCTGCGTTGAATTTGAAGAGTTGTGGGTCATTAGTGATACTGCCTTATTTATCTACCTTTTACAAACATGTATTGCGGCATTGGATATGCATTGACCGAAGACTAAATACTTTTACCCACAGATATTATATTCTTCCTTTTCGATTCCACCAACTTTATAATTTATTTTAACAAACTAAAAATTAAAACTTTAAAATATTTTTCATTAGCATGAAGAAAGTTCGATTGCACTTTTGTTACTAAAAAGGAATTATTTGGCAATTTTAAATATAATATATATATATATATATATATATATATATATCTTCTAATTAAATAAGGTTAATATAACATTTGGTATCTAAACTTGATAATTTTTTTAATTTGGTACCTAAACTTTTTGTCTAATTTGATATCCAAACTTGACACTTTTCCTAATTTGGTACCTAAACTTAATAATTCTCTTAAGTTGATACTTAAACCTTTTGAGGATCTAATTTGGTACCTGAACTTGACTCTTTTTCTAATATGGTACCTAATCTTTTTTTTTGCTCAATTTAGTACTTGTTAAATGTTTTACAAATTATTCCAATATACTAACAATGTTATTTTTTTATGAAGCGGCAAAAATAATCAATGCATGATCGACATGTGATAAATGATATGATATTTTTATATTTTATATGTTCAATTATTTTTAGTTTTAATTAATTAATTTATTAATTGAAAATACTGAATTTCTTTTAATTTAGGGTTTTAATTTTTTTCTTATTTAATATTAATTTATTAAGCATAGTTCAATACCTATTTTTTTAGCATGAACTTCTTCTAATCTGGCAGTATTTTTGTAGCATAACAAAAAAATTAATTTGTGTAACATTTAATAAATTTAGGTACCAAATTAAACAAAAAAAAAGTTTAAGCACCAAATTAAAAAAAATGTCAAGTTAAGTACTAACTTGGGCCCAAAAATTTTAGGTACCAAAGTAGAAAAAAGGAGTGCAGGTATCGAATTGGGCCCAAAAAAGAGTTTAGATACCAAATTAAAAAAATATCAAATTTAATTACCAAATATTATATTAATCCAATTAAATATTAAGTTGGTGCAGGTTAAAAGGCGTATATCACAACACATTCTATTGTTATTCATACTCAAAACCAATGCTTACGATACTATATCTTCAACACTTGATTTAAGAATTTAAATATGCATGTATTTAAAATAATTTTAAAATATTATATTTTAATTGTATTAATTACCATAAAATAATATTTTTATTTAAATTATTAAAATAATTAAAATATATAAATTTATCAAATCAAATACCATAATAGAAAATTTTGAATAAAAATTAAAATAAATTTAATATATTCTACCCTAGAATATAATTTTATTTTATGTAATTAGTGCAAAGTAATATTATTTAAAATAATAACTAATCGATATTATTAACTCTAATATTAATAAAGTGATAATTAAGATGCTTAAAATTGTATATAAATAAGATCTCTATTTTACATCAATAAAATTAGCACAACTTTTATTAACTAATAATAGTAATTGAAATTATAATTATTTTTAAATGTCACTTCTATTTTATTTCCAATTTTAATTAATAATTCTAAATTAAATTTAATAATATAATATAAAATAAAAATTGTTGTTGTAAGTAACTCTTGCTTTAATATATATATATATATATATATATATATATAAATTATTTATATTTATCTGAAAATTTCAAATCAAAACAACATCCACTAATCATATATAATTTATATACGTTAAAATTAAAGTAAAAAGGTTCGTCTCTTTTCCGTTTCACATTTTAAAGTTGACTTCGATTTTTGTCATATTTTAAGATTGTATTCCAAACATGCACATGTATGCATTTAATAAATTTGTAACATTTGTTGTATTATTGATGTATAAATTTATATGTTGTTATGGTAGTGAATCACATAATATTATTTTATTAATAGTAATATATTTTTATACGCACAAATTTATTTTTATTATATCATATAAAATTCATTACATAAATTTGAAAATATATTAAGTATAATTTTTGGTAAAATTATTTCGGTAAAATTAAAATCATACGTGATAAACAACCACATTTATCCATTATTTGAATTAATGATTTTTTAATTTTGTTCATCATTGTTATACTTTTATGTCAAGTATCACCTATATCTTAGAAAGTGTAGCATCCCTATACCTGACCCGATTATCGGATTAAGTATAGGAATGTCACATTGATTGGCAGAGTAAAAGACTATTATGTTCTAACAATAGACAAAATGTTATATATTGAATATTTTCATTTAACTATAATAGTTATACTGGTATTACGGTATGAGATGAACTTGGATGAATCTTTTGAATATTTATACAATAAAAATAACTAACTTACAAAAAGCAGGGGCAAACTATAGATATTGGGCATGAAGTATCGGCACCATCGTTGTTGTAATAGCCCATTTTTCAGTGGTGTCAGAACTGCAAATCCGACGAGTAAGTTCGTAAATATTATTATTTAATATTTACGAGACAATTATAACAACATATTGAACTTTGAGTTGATTATTTTTGCTAAGTGAACAAATAGTTAGATACAACTCATTTGTCCCTAAAGTTAAGTGGTTTTGAAAAATGAGGTTTCAGGATCTCGTTTCTATAAACCGAGCTCGTAAATATTAATGTTTTTATTAAATATTTATGGAGTTACCATATAGGTATATTGAAACTTGACCTAGAAATTTTGATGTTGGGATAGTTAATTAAGGATAAATGACTATATTATAAAAGATGTAAAACTTAATTGTTATTGAATTTTATTGATTAAATAGCTTAATAAATGAAAGGGGGAGGACCTAAATTATAATTAGACCTTAATTGATATATGTGGATGGTTAATGCTTTGTTTTTATCTAAATTACATAGTATATGATGAAAGTGATTGATGATTTGAAAAGCTTAATATGTTATATGCCTTATTTGGTTAAATTTATATGTGTGTGCATTGCTTCACCTACTAATCTTGTGAGGTGTTGTGTATAGGAAAATGAAATTTGGATTATATATGGCTAAATGAAATCATTTATAGTTGTTTAATTAATGCACTTGGTAAGTCTAAGTTCCGTTATACAAAGTTGCTAAGCATTAGATGCTTACCTAGTTTATTTTCTTTGTTTCTGTAAGTCATCGAAAAGCTTGATCGGTTGAAAAACATCTCTTATCTATAAAAGGAACAAAATCATATTAAGTTAGGAGATATCACATTATCACAAGTTATAAAATGACATGTATTTTTAAACTCCAATCATGCTACGTTCAGTCTGATAATCGACTAAATCGTAGCTCTGATACCATTAAATATAACATCCCTAACCAATCTCCATCGTTAGATTAAGGTTATGGAGCATTACCATACAAACCAGAACAATTAACTTCAAAACAGATCAACAATGCCGTTTAATATTAATTACCAAAAACTCATTACAAACCTAGCAAACATACATATTTGGGCTTTAAATCAAGCCTTCGAGGCCCTAAAAACAACTAGGGAACAATCCGGGACTAATTTAAAATAATTCAAAAAATTTAGAAAAAAGTTAAAAAATTTGAAAACAAAGGTCACACGACTGCGTGACATAGCCCAAATCGTGTGGACATTCAAAATTAGGACACATGGTCGTGTCTCAACTAGTGTGTCCACCCGTGTGTGTATACGAAGTTGGGTCACACAGTCGTTTCGTCAGGCCGTGTAACTCTCTGAGTTGATATGGTTCACCCTGCACCTAAAATTTAAATGACCCACACACGGTCGTGTCACAGCCTGTATGCAGCAAAAGTTGCCCCTAAATCAAGTCATTTCAGGCCCAAAACTTGCACATAAAGATTTATCAATTCAACCATCGTTAACATATATAATGCATACTTTAAAACATCTATAAACATGCCAAAATCGCGTTCAAGCTATTTCTAACCAATATGCCATTCAAATAGCACCTCAATCATCATTTTATTCCATTCGCCCAAACATGCATTATAATTAAAACATATATTCCTATGCTCACACCATCATTATACCATTTCTACCACATATGAATGAACACAAATCACATATTTACAAGGCATATTAAGATGATCCAAAGTCACAAACATATACAAACATTTACATAACCATATTAACATATGCATAAGTTTGGTAGCAATCCAAACATACCAACTCAAACATCAAAATACTAAGCGGTAACTAGCCTATACATGCCAAATAACCATATCACAACATATCACACAATCATCTTCTTTCTACTCACATGAGGGTATGCATAGTTTCTATCATCTCATATGAATACACATAATTTATAAGCCTTCATTGAAAGATATGAAAATAAATGAACTTGGTACCATTTAAAAACAAACCAATTACCAAGACTACACTTATAACCCTATTACATGCCATTTACAACCATTTTCCAAAATAACCAAACTTTACCAATATGGATTGTTAGATAGTGTGATCATGCTTTTAGGAAATTTCCAACCAATCGAGCTTTTCGATGACCTACAGAAACAGAGAAAATAAACTAGGTAAGCAACTAATGCTTAGTAAACTCGTATAACAAAACTTAAGCTTACCAAGTGCATTAATTAAACAACTATAAATGATTCCATTTAGCCATAGTCCAAATTTTCTTTTCTTATACACAACACTTCACAAGATTAGTAGGTGAAGCAATGCACATATAAATTTAACCAAATAAGGCATATAACATCTTAAGCTTTTCAAATCATCAATCATTTTCATCATATACTATGTACTTTCATTTTCATTACCTTTCACACCTCAAATTTCATATATTATACATACTATAGCATAGTAAATCATAGCATATACCTAATAAGCATTTAGGTTTTATATATCATCCATCACACACAAATATATCCATTTCACATTCTACACATTTGAGTCTACATAGTTAGTAGATAATAAGTAAACATAATATCATGAAACATAACATATATTAAGAAATAAATTCCATGCTTATTTCATCTGTCACATGATAAATTCTCATCCTTTTCATTGCATATGTGCATATCCATCTTTCCATTTCATATGAATATTAGTACATTAAGTTTTTATACTTGCATTTCCATTAACCTTTACTTACCCATTGAACCATCTAGAATTTCATCGGATACTCGAGAATGCTCATACAGTATGCCTTTTCATGTAATCATAACATTTTTTTTTCAATAGTGCTCAGACGAGCGTAAAATGGGCCTACTCACAAGAGTTGTAGGTCGAAATGTTAGCTACACGATACTGCTCACATAAGCTATAGAGAATCCGTAACAAATGTAGGACCTCAGCTATCGGTAGGACATTCAAGACCAGCACCTGAAACCATATAAACCCTAATGACATGTCATTTGTATCCTAAGAATTCTTAAGGTTCAAATGGGATTTTTATGTCTTAAATCATTTACTTCCATTACATTATAACATTTTCATATATCATCACGATTTACACATTTCTCAATTACAAGTTTTAAATAAACTAACCTTACAAATCAAGATTTTAATTCAAGTAATTATTTATAATAACTCATTTAAAACATCATATAAAAATAATTTAACTCTATACAAACTTACCTGTACCAAACCGATGCCTTAACGTGATCCAACGACTAATCCGCTATTTTGGTTTTCTCACGATTAGCGTCCATTTGAGTCATTTCTTAATCTATATAAATATTTATATTCAACTAATCTTGTTCCAACATTTAAAATAATCAATTTAGCTTATAACCTTTAATAATGAAAATTTATGAAATTTCCTTCAAAGTTTCCTTTTATGCAATTTAGTCCCTAAACCCGAAACTTGCAATTTCACCATTTTTTAACCATACATCATGCTAGCTGATTTTTACCTAATCTTATAAAATCCCAAATTTATCAATAATTTACAATATTTTCCTTGAATTTTACCATTTTCATACATAAGTCCCTAAACCTTAAAATCATAAAAAATTACTTAACAACATATGCCTATTTAACAACCAAACTTAACAATCTACCATAAAACTTCAAAAACATATCAAATTTATCAATGACATGATTTAAAACATTTAATAGTTTTACAATTTGACCCCCGGACTAGCTAGATTAAGCTATTACAAGCTCAATGGCATAAAAATCATTAAAAACAGGATCAAAATCACATACCATGCATCATGCCAAGCTTGGCCGAACTTCCAACTCACAAAAATAGTGATTTTTTTCTTTGAAAATTCGGTGGTAATGCCTTTGGAAGATGACAACTTCATTTTGTTTAATTTTGTTTTAGTTTAATTTATTTAATTACCATTTTACCCTTAGTACATCAATTAACAACTAAAACAATCTTGTCCATAAATGTCCACTACCTATATGCATGGTATATTTACCATCTAGGTCCCTCAACTTACATTTCTAAAATCTTTTAACCTATTTAACTAATAAAAATCAACTTTTGCAGTTTTTACTACTCAGTCCTTTTAATTAATTAACTATCTAAACATTAAAATTTCTTAACCAAATTTTAATATGACTCTAATAACACTCTATAAATATTTTATTATATTTACGGGCTCGGTTTATGGAAATGAGGTCCCGATACCTCCTTTTCTAAAACCACTTAACTTTAAGGATTTACCACTTGAACCTAATTATTTGTTCAAATAACATAAATTATCATTATATAAAATTATTAAAATAATATTTTATCATTTAATATTTACGAATTCACTCGTCGAATTTGTAGCCCCGAAACCACTATTTTGACACTACTGAAAAATGAGTTGTTACATTGTGAGACTTGTGATATCTATAAGTTAATAATGAACTCATGATCTTGTTATGGTATTTAGTTGAGAAATTTTAAGTTACAACCGTTACAGTAAGTTAAAATTTATATTCAATACGAACTTACTAAGCTTTACGTAAGCTTACCTTGTGTTGGTTTTTCTTCTTTATAAATCGTCGCATTCGAGCTATCGATTGAATTGATTTTGGAGATCACACTATCCTAAAACTTATTTGGTAATTAATTGTTCATTTTGGTCCAGTTATAAGTGGAATGCAAATAATAGGGCTTTGGTGTATGTAGGTTATGAATATTTGGTTATGTTTTGTGCCATTTGAAATATGTAATATATGTTTTGATGTAAATTCTTAATGGTATTCTGGTTGGTTTGGTATTTGACAGCATAAAAGTGTGTTTGAAATATAATCTACTGTTGGTTTTTTGAATTGGCAGATACATGATAGGTTAATTTATAAACTTCAAATAATGATTTTGGGCATTTGGTGATATATGTTAATTTGGTGAATGTATAAGCATGGAAGCTAATTTGTTCAGGTTTAAATGGTTGATGTTTATGTTTATAATGTGGTACCAATGAGGGTACATTTGGTAGGCAATTAGGTTGAATGATTTGTTATGTTTCTAGCATGTTTGAATGCATTTTGAATAGGTGAAAATAGTTAGAAATGGTATGGCTCGGTATCTAAGAAATGGTGTTTGAAGTAGCTTGGTTTTGAAGTTATTTAGGTATACACAGCTTGTGACACGGTCTGCCACACGATCGTGTGTCCCACACGGTTGTATGACAAAGCCGTGTGGTTTTTTTTTGGTGCAGGACTTTTCACACGGACAATTAGTTACATGGCTTAAGGACATGATTGTGTGACCCTATTTTCGATTTCTACATGGTCTGAGCATACGGACGTGTGAAGTAGCCACACGACCATGCTTAGGGCTACACGGGCTGGCTTTTGTCACACGGCCTGGTTACACGGCCATGTGACCCTTGTTTTCAGTTTTTCTCATATTTAAGTTCCATTTTCGCATATATGCTATGAATAATGATTGACTATTGATTTATGATGATTAAATTAAGCTCTGGATTTTTTTTTGATTTATAATTGAACTAAAAATTTGAAAATATTGTAAATTAATCCTAGTTAAATTTTGGATGGTATTGTTGCATACATAAGCTCGTATATGATTTAAGAAATGACGTATTTGTTAATCATAAATTGAATTTACTATGTTTGGATTTTTTTGTTAAATTTGAGCAATAATTATGCATTTATAAATTATTTTATGTTTGTTTGAGATAATCAATGTGATTTGAATATGTTCTATACTGGTTATGACTGTAGCATTCCGTAACTGAGTTCGATGATCGGATCGGGTTATGGGTGTTACAGTTGTAGGTATCGATACCCTTGTCAAGTATTGATAACAATTTTAGCTTCGATATTTTGAAAATTATTCAACAAATTTAGTAGTACCAATACCACTGAAGAAGTATTGATACCTTTTACTAGATTATCAATACTCTAGTACGGTACTGATACCAAAATTAGTTTCTAAGTTTTAGAAAATCAGATTAAATTCATTCGTATCAACACTAAGGTTGAAGTATTTATACTTGCCACTAAGTACCGATACTTTAATTATGGTATCGATACCAAGATGGGTTTTTGTTGTTTGAAATGTAGGAAAACATGTCACTTTTCCAAAATTTATGCAATTAAGTTCTTCTATCTCAAATCATTCAATACACCCAACAGATTCATTGCCTCAAGCATATAAATCATACATTACAACATTAAGTCATATTTATCATTTTAAGGATTTAAGTAAGTTCTCAAATTAGATAAGGTTTACAAAGCTTGCATTTTAGTCCTACTAACCTACATATCATGCCACATTACCTATGTACATGCCAAACTATACCAAAATTTAGCAACATACTCTTCTTCAACTTGATGATGTGATGAGATGAGTAGCTTATGACCTCGTTCTAACTTGTCGGACCTAGCTTTTACGTACGCGTTAAAATAAGAACGTTAATCCAATGAAGACTTAGTAAGCACTACAAGAAATTTAAAATTTAAAATAAAAATTAAACTTAATTATCTAATATATAATTAAACATATAATAATTCCACATTTATGCGTTAACTACATGAAATCAAAATATACTTTAGAAGGTTTGTCGTCACTTGCTGTAATACTCCTATTACACCTTATATTCATATTTCATATCACTGCTCATAGTAGACCACGTAGAACACTCAAGATATACATAATAGATACATAGGTGCATTGATTTTCACTAACAGAATAGAGAGCACCAATGTGCTAAATAGAGAGCACTGATGTGTAACAGCCTGTTTTTAGTGAAATTGAAATAGTAGTTTTGGGACAACAAATTCGACATGAGAATATTTATTTTATTATTATTTTAATGTCTACAGCATGTTAGTATTACCGTATAAAAAATTCGTTAATAAATTTTACCGTTTGCATGCTTAAATTGATAAAAAGGAATAATTTGCATAAAGTGAAAAAGTTGAGTTCTAATAGCTAAAGGTATCAAATGGCTATAGAATCTTAAAGTATGAGTCTTTATGTGGTAATTAGACCATTAATGAAGATAATGGATGTACATGGCTTGGTATTAATGAAATTGTGAATAATTTTAAAGGATATTTTGGTAAATGGATAATTAAGTTAATTTGTTAAGTAATTAAAGACAAAAGAAAGATGTCATCTTCTTATTTCTTCATTTCCATAACCGAAATTCACCATTGAAGTAGCTAGGGTTCGGCCAACTTATTTCCAATTGCATGTAAGTAGTTTTTGTCTCGTTTTTAATAATTTCTATATTTTCGAGATCGTTGTAGCTTAATCTAGCTAGCCCGGGGACTAATTTGCAAAAATCTTAAAAGATTAAAGTTTTTCCATGAGTGAATTTATGTTTTTTTTTAAATTTTGATGGTAGAAAATAAATCATTGTTGTTAGATAAACAATTCTTGTTAAGAGTTTTTTGATGAATTTTTCAATTTGGGATTAAATTGAAAAATGTTAAATATTCATGGTGTAATTTGTGAAATAATGAAATGTGTAAGCTGCTATGAGCTTGTATGAAATTCGACTAGGCTTAGGTAGGGGTGAAATTGCATGAATTTCATTTTACAAGCATAAGGACTAATTTGTAAAGAAATCAAAACATTAGGGGTAAAAGTGTAATTTTAAAAATATGAATTTAGATTGAATTAAATAGAATAGTTATTAAATTGTTTAAACTTATTCATTTAGATCAAGATAGACCACGTACGGCTCAAGATCAAGGCAAAGAAAAAGCTTCGGATTAATCGACTACATTTCTACATTTATTATCGAGGTAAATTTGTACATTTAAATAATGTTTTAAATTATGTTTTAAATGCTATTATTTGATATTATCAAAGTGTGTCTCGGTGGAAAAATCCAACGGCGTATCGACGATTATTGACTAATGGAAAAGGATAGCTTTGGCTGTTAAAACAATGAAAAAGGATAGCCTCGCCTATCGAATTATGAAAAGGGATGGTGATGACCATCAACAATGAAAAGGGGTGGTGATGACCATCGAACAATGAAAAGGGATATCTTCAGCTATCGAATTATGAACAGGGATAGCTTCAGCTATCAAATTATGAAAAGTGATGGTGGCAACCATCAACAATGAAAAGGGATAGCTTCGGCTATCGTGCTATGAAAAAGGTTGGGGAAACAATCCTGATTTTACTCGTGTGAGCTTCGGTAAGAACTATCGATGCAATTTACCTTATTAATATGGAAGGTAGGAAGTATGTGTTATCCATGGCAATGAGAAGTATAATTTACTTGATTTAAGTTAATGAATCATTTATTCTCATGTTGGATTGATACATATGTATTTTAAGATTATGCAATGTATTGATATGCATAGTTTGTATACTACGAACTTACTAAGCATAACATGCTTATCTTGTGTTTATTTTCTATGTGTTGTAGTTAATCGGAAGCTTGTTCGGGTTGGAAATTGTCGGAAACCTATCACACTATCCATCGGCTATATCTGTAGATTTTGACATTTTTAAGTCTTGGTTATAATGGCATGTATAGGTATTTTGTTTGATGATGTAGCCATTTGTTTTGGCTTGTGTTTTTATAGCATTTTGGATAATGAAGTGGCATCAAGTTGGCATTTATATATTTGGCCTTGTAATGGTTTCTATGTTGATATATGTATGTGGCCTTATGATGGTTGATTTTATAGTCCTTATGATGCTTAGATGATGGAAATTGAACATGGTTAGTTTGGTATGAAAAAAATGTAGTTAGCACATATAGCTTATGATGCTAAATGTTAAAGAGTAAATTGGGTACTTATGGATGTGATTTTGATATGTGAATAAAGTGGTAAGTTTTGGTTAAATTGTGTATATAATTATACATGCTTAAATATTGTGTTTGAGGTGTCTTTGGGCATATTGGTTGAATGCTTATGTACCTTATTTGAATAGCTTGATTATACATGTTTTTAGTGCAATGTGAAGGTTTGTTCATATATGAAAATTTTATTGTAGGTATGTGCTTGAATGGGTGAGAAAAATGGCTTGAAAATGAACTACTTTTTGTCCACACTCATCTACACGGGTAGAGACACGGGCGTGTGTCTCAGTTGTGTGTGACACATGGCAAGACGACATGGCCGTGTGTCTCCTGTAGCTTACAAAGAGTTGCAAGTCAGGCTGTTACACAACCTAGCACTCGGCCTGGCACACGGGGGTGTGGCTTAGCTGTGTGACCCAAGTCAGTGAGTTACATGGGCACGAACACGGGCTGTGAGACAATCGTGAAACACCCCAAACCCGGCCTGGACGTTATGGCCGAATATGGAGGCGTCACATGAGAGTGCTTTAATAAAAGCTTAGTAAGTCAAAATCATTCAGATTATTACCTTTATTTAAATCGTGAAATCTTTATTCCATTAATTATTTGAAAACAGTTCTTTTACGTAGAAGCTAAAACATCATTAATTCATATAACGATAATTTAACAGTTTAAAATCCCAAAATATTTAAAAAAAAAATAGTTCAAGTCTAAAGACATAATGATAATCCCAAAATTTAATATTTAGAATAAATCAGATAAAATAAATGTTACTCAAAATCCATAAAGTGTCCAACAGTGGTCACCATCGAGCCCTTCGTCGCGCCGATCCATCTACTACTGAGGATTACCTGACAGATAAAATAAATAAACGGGTGAGTTTTCGCAAATTCAGTGTGTACATCCCTCATCCCAAACAGCATGCATACAAACAGATAACAGGATACAGATTTCGGCTTTAGCCATGCAGATGCATACAGATCAGATTAGATGTTAGAAATCAAGAATCATAAATCATGCCCACCAACCCTGCACACCATCTCCGTCCAACCCAGCACATCATGTGGGGATAAAATCGACCCACCCAGCCATACACACCAAGTATGGGGATATAATCGACCCGTCTAGCCCTATACACCAAGTGGTACCGAAATACAATACATGCAGATAAGTGCATCATCGCTGCCAGATAACAGGCTAATAGCCTTTCAGACTTCCTTCTCTTCATAACAACCCCACCCCCAATGCAATGCGTCATACATATCATGGTATGCTTATATATAGATAACAGATCAGATCTATCACATGGCAGAACAGATATACGTGCTTATAATCACATACTTGCATACATAACAGTAATCAGTCAGAGTATGGGGTCTATGTAACACTTATCCCCCCTATAAACAGGCCATAGTCGACTTAGGCGTCCCGTGCAACCTTACAGAACATTTCAGACAAATTGGGCTCACATGCCCGTGTGCCCTTCCCGTGTGGCCTCACACGCACGTGTGTCCCACAGGGCTTAACTTGGCTTTGCCCGTGTGGATCACATGTCCTGGCCCAAGACCCACACGCTCGTGTGGTTCACCCGTGTGACCCACACGCCCTTGTGGCCTACACGGCCCAAATGGTCGAGCTTGTGCCTCGCACACGGCCTCGCTAGTCTCACACGCCAGTGTCCATCGCGGCCGTGTGGCACGTACATGGCCTAGTTCGTCTGTCACACACTAGTGTCTCGCACCGCAGGCTACCACTCTGGCGGACCACACGCCCGTGTGGCATCGACAGTAAGCTTTTCGGCTTTCTTTGAAGCTTATTTTCTATGCAATCGGAGTACACACCTGGTTCATTTTCATTGCTAATCCAACCACGAGCAGTCCAAAGCCTAGGATTGACAATACCAAGCCCAAAATCAGTTACTTAAATCGTTTTACCTAAGTATGAACAAATTTCGAAACGCGAGATCTACTTACCTTCAACGAAGAATGGTATTTCCTCATTTGCTAAGAACTCGATTACTGATCTACTGAGCTTTGATTAATCCCTAAATAGCAACCAAAGTCACTCTTAACAATCTCCAACAGAAAACACTTAACTTAATTTAAACGCTACTTACCGAGTTGGCAGAACCGCTTGAACACGCTTAAACTTATCGAAAAAGAAAAGCAAAACGAAAGAGAAGGGAAAGGAAGCAGAGAATTTTTGGCACAAGGGAAATTGGGAAAAAAAAGAAAAACAGCAGAGAAAGCAACTGTTGACAGAAAAAAGGAAAAGAAGAAAACCTTAGGTTTCCCTTAAGCCCACAACTCAGAATTTACTAAAGCCAATCGCTTACTGGAACTTGCAGCAAAAATAATCCCATCGCTACTACAGGGAATCGAACCCCTGACCCTAAGCATAATCCCTTGCCACTTAACCACTAGACCAACAGGCCCATTCTGTTAAGTCTTTACCAACAACTCCTTAAAAGCCCACTGATCTCAAGTCAGGCTTTCTTCACTAAAAATTAAAATAACCAAAAATAACTCGAAACACAGATTCAGACACTTCCAAGCCCAACACTTACAAAAGCCGAAATTATAGAAATTTAAGGCGTTACAGGTTGTATGTCCCTATTTCGAATGTCCACACGGTCTGGCCACATGACCGTGTGACCCCTGCAGCTTAAAAATTTTTATTTTTTTCTTGAAAAATTCTATATGTTTTCGATTTAGTCCCAACTTGTTTCTAACGTGTTTTTAGGGTTTCAGGGGCTCGTATAAGGGACAATATGTATGCTAATGATTGACTTTGCTATGGCTGATGTTATGATATTAAATGTTTAATTTTTTTGGATAGTTTTGAAGTGTAATCTCCAGTAATGCTTTGTAGCCCTATTTCGGTGACAGATACGGGTTAATGGTGTTACATTTATTGGTATCCGAGCTATGATTTAGTCGATTCTCGGACTGAACGTAGCGTGTGCGTGTGTCTAGATATACATGCTATTGTGTAACTTGTGATAGCGTGATAACTCCCGACCGTTTTGAAACTTGTTTTACTTATAGCAATGACATCCAACCGAGCTGACTCTGATGAAGTTGAGAGTAACGCTCAAGCCTCTGTTCACGAAGTGGTGTCGAGCGATACAAGGCCAGTATTTGAAAGTCGGGAAGGAGAGGCTAAGGAAGCATTCTTCCAGATGATGAGTGAATGGTTCACCGAGTTTGTACGTACGAACCCAACTGCTCAACAACCTCTACCCCTCCTGTTCCCTAACCAGTCCCTGTTATTCCTCAAGGTTTAGAACTTTTACAAGTTAATAAGCCACTTATTACTAAGATTCATAAGTACGGGGTTGAAGAATTCAGAGCCACTACTGAGGATGATCTTGAGAGAGCAAATTTTTTGTTAGAAAACACTATTAGGGTTTTTTGACAAACTATCTTGTTCACTGGCCAAATGTGTTAAGTGTGCAGTGTCTTTGTTAAAAGACTAAGCCTACCATTAGTGGAATACATTGATTTCAGTTGTGCTGAGAGAAGTTATAAGTTGCAAATTCTTCCAAATCGAGTTTCGAAAAAAATACATAAGTTAGTGATTCCTTGATCAAAAGCGTAAAGAATTTCTCAAATTAAACAGGGCCGAATGTCAATGTCTGAGTACGAAAGAGAGTTTGTCAGATTGATCAAATATGCTTGAGAATGTATTCCAACCGAGGTCACTAAGTGTAAACGATTTGAGGAAGGGTTAAACGAAGATATGAAACTTCTTTTTAGAATTCTTGAGCTAAAAAAATTTGTTGTACTTATTGATTTAGCTCATAAAGCCGCGGAGCTTAGCAAAGAAAAAGGGAAGGCTGATTTTGAATTTAGAGAGTCAAGAAAGAGATCATCAGGAAATTCATATTAGTCGTCATTGAAGAAATCGAGAGAACATTATAACCATGCAATTACTTCAGTGGGATATCCTGATAGAGACAGAGGCAAACAACATGTAGGTTCAAAGATGCAAGCTATGTCTATAGCGAGTGTAGGCAGCGTTAAAAATAATAAGCCTGATTATCAACGGTGTGGACATCAACATTTTGGTGAGTGCAGGGTGAAAGATGGTGCGTGTTTCAAATGTGGTTTGTGTAAGCATTTTATTTGGGATTGCCCAAAAATATCTGAGAAAGAAAAAGTTCAGAATGTTCGACCCTGCAACATTGCCACGAGGGGTAGACCACTTCGTAATCCTAGAAATGTGAGTGTTAACCGTGGTGGAACATTTTATTTAAGATCTGAAGCACGAGTACTAGCTAGGGCTTATGCTATCCGTGTACTAGAGGAAGCTTCTGCGCTAGATGTTATTACTGGTACTTTTTCTATCTTTGACACTAACGTTACTACTTTGATTGATCCGGGATCAACCCATTCGTATGTATGAACGAATCTAGTGTCAAGTAAGAATTTACCTGTTGAGTCCACTGAATTTGTGGTTAAAGTGTCAAACCCCCTAGGTAATTATGTGTTAGTTGATAAGGTTTGCAAGAACTGTCATTTGATGACTCGGGGATACAATTTTCTGGCTAATTTGATGCTACTGCCATTTGATAAGTTTGATGTGATTTTGGTCATGGATTGGCTGACTTTGCACGATGCTATTGTGAACTGTAGACGAAAGTTTATTGTATTAAAATGCCAGAATGATGAGACGCTTCTGATTGAATAAGATAGTTTGAGTGGGTTGCCTATTATTATTTCGGCTATGTCAGCGTAGAGATATGTGAGAAAATGTTGTGACGCTTAGTTGCATATGTAATGGATTCTAAAATGTCTAAGTTGAAACTTGAATCAGTGTCTATGGTTTGTGAGTATCCTGGTGTGTTTCCAGAGGAATTACCCAGATTACCTCCGATCAGAGAGGTTGAGTTTGCTATTGAATTAGTACTAGGAACATCACCGATATCAGCAGCACCTTATAGAATGGCTCCTACTGAGTTGAAAGAGTTGAAAGCATAATTGCAAGAATTAACAGATAGGGATTTTGCTCGACCCAATTTTTCACCTTATAGTGCACCGGTTCTGTTCATTAAGAAAAAGAACGGGCCAATGAAATTGTGTATTGACTACTGCCAGCTCAATAAAGTTGCGGTATAGAATAAATATCCATTGCTGCAAATTGATAATCTGTTTGACCATTTAAAAGGTGCAATAGTATTCTCGGAGATTGATATTCATTCTAGCTAATATTAATTACGAGTTAAAGATTCAGATGTGCCAAAAACTGCATTTAGGACCAGGTATGGACATTATGAATTTCTTGTGATGCAGTTTGGTTTAACTAATGCACTAGAACAGAATTTTTAGGCCATATTTAGACAGATTCGTTATGGTATTCATTGACAATATTCTGACTTATTCACGAGATGAGGTTGAGCATGCCGAGCATTTGAGAATTGTGTTACAAACCCTGCGTGATAAGAAATTGTTTGCCAAATTTAGCAAATGTGAATTTTGTCCTTGAGAAGTCAGTTTTCTAGGACATATTGTATCGGCTGAAGGCATGAGAGTTGATCCGAGTAAAATTTCAGCAGTTGTTGACTGGAAACCTTCGAGAAACATATCCGAAGTTAGAAGTTTTCTGGGATTAGCCGATTATTATAGAAGATTTGTCAAAGGGCTTTTGATGATTACAACATTGATGATGAGACTTTTGCAAAAAAATGTGAAGTTTGAATGGTCTAAGAAATATCAGCAAAGTTTCAATCAGTTGAAAATGTTGTTAACTGGGGCATGAGTACTAGTTCACCTTGAATTGAGTAAAGAATTTGTTATATTCAGTGACGCATCTTTAAATGGTTTAGGCTGTATTTTGATGCATGAAGGCAAAGTGATAGCTTATGCTTTTAAACAGTTAAAGCTGCACGAAAAAAATTATCTGACACATGATTTAGAATTGTAGCTATTGTGTTTGCGTTGAAAATTTGGCAACATCATTTGTACAGTGGTAAGTGTCATATATTTATCGATTGTAAGAGTTTGAAGTATTTAATGTCATAGAAAGATTTGAATCTGAGATAACGTAGGTGGCTTGAGCTATTGAAAGACTATGATTTGATTATTGATTATTATCCGGGTAAAGCGAATGTACTTGTTGATGCTCTGAGTAGAAAGTCTTTATTTGCTTTGTGAGCGATGAGTAAGCAACTGATATTGTCTGATGATGGTTCAATTTTAGCAGAGTTGGAAGCTAGATAGATGTTTTTACAATAGATTTGTAAGACTCAGAAGTGTGATGACGTGTTGCTAGCTAAAATTTAAAGAAATTCGAAGATTTAAGCTTCAAATGGCTTGGAAATAGTGGTAGGACTTGTTTGGAATAAAAGTGAAAGTTGAAAATGATTAAGAAGGGAGTAACGTGAAGATGGAGAGAAAAATTGTATGATTTCTCTTTATCCTTCCACAATTTTCTTTTAAAATATCTAATTATTTTATTAATAAAAATAAAATATAATTAATTATTACAACTATCAAAGTTTTACAAATTTGTCCCTAATCATGATTATGTCTCTTAAAAATCTTATTTATTCATTTACCATTTTACCCTCTATCTTTTCCAGATTACCATATATGAGTCATTTTCTATTTTGGTAAAATTTCATCCTAGTCCTTCCGCCTTTACCATCAATTCCATAGATCCTATCCTAACTTTTAGCTTCTTACTTTGCGACAATAATTTCTATTCTTCTACAATTGAGTTAATGGCCTAAATTAAGTTTTCTCATCTAGAAAGCATTTTTCTAATCCCTATCAAATTTCACTATTTTTACATTAACACTCAATTTTTCTATTTCTTTCAATTAAAAAATTATCTAATATTTTCTAACCCGGCATAACACTGTACCCAACTTTAAGGCCTAACGTAGATGTTACAAAAAAAGTTTACACCGTTACATATATTTAATGGACAACATCGCAATACCATTACCACATTATCAAGAACAATCTTCACATCAAGTGCAATCTCATTTAATAGTCCCAACTTTTCAAGCTTACAAACTTTTAGGAAAGTCACATTCGACCCACTCCTTAGGCTTACCAAACCTAAATAAGGTCATATTCAATCCACACCTTAAATCGAGTCTAAGATTGATTCTACAAATAAGTCATCATGAGATAAGAGCCCACTCTAGGCTTCCCTATCTATAAATTCTCCCTTTCGAAAATGGGAGGAGCAAGAAAAGAAAAATATATTAAAACTTTTCTCTAGCATATTCCAATCTTTCCTCAGTTACCAAATCAAGCAGTTCTTCACACCCCCTACTGTGGGAACAACCATTAGTTATGTCTCTCTGTACTTCATAAAGAATGAATTGCCCTTGTTGCATTGTGCAAGACCTTGTATAACGATTGACATCATTTGTAGAAATCCAAGGAAAAGTTATGTTTCAACCCTTTAAAGGCTATAGTTACTAGAAGCAAAAAGGTTAGAGCGCTCATCATAACCAACACCAAAACATGTCTAGCGAATGAAGCTAGAACAACATGGTGGGGACCTACCACCCCTCTTACCCATAACTTTAATAGTGGTGTGGAAAACCTGCCCATTTTATATCTTTTAACCTCTAACAAACCACTAAAAAAAAGAATATTGTTGTGATCTTGAACAGGAAGGTGACATCCGGCCAATAGTACAACAATATTAAGAGCTATAAGCATAATTGAGTTTATTTGGTCTCAACTCTATGAATATGTTCAAGAAGAGAATCTAAGGAGCATGGAGTAACTTAAGGAAAAAGATCTATATTAAGACCAAAGGCAAATATTCCTGATGTCACACACAGTTTCTATTAGGTCCAAAAATTTAGAAATAATTGAGGGATTAAATTGAAAAAAGGCAAAATTTGACGACCTTTATTAAAAAGTCTGGAGGAGAAAGTAACCAATTTAGGATTTGGTTAAAATCTAAGGTCAGTTTGGTTGGATTTAAACCATCTAACTTGTAAGTGGGAAACATAATGGTTGTCAAAGGATGGATTTTACACGGTTGGAGACTGTGCGAGAAGGGCTATAAATAGCTGAGAGATGACTTCTGGGCGAGGGTTCATCTCAATTCTGCTTTATTTATTTTCATTCATCTTCTTTGTTGCTCCGAATTCGTGATGGTTACGGGAAGCTCTACATAAAGTAGAAGTTAAGAGGCCTAAGTCAGAAAATAAAGAATCCAGTAAGTTGGTAAGGTCTTGAATCCTTTTGTATATGTAAGATTAAGAAAGTAAAGTCAAGGATTCCCAGAAACCTTTCTAAGGATTTTGTATGTTTTTGGGAAACTGAAGCGTTAATTGAAGATGTTGAGTTAATTTATGGTCTTGACTGTGACGCTTAGCTGCCAAGAGAATGGAAGCTCTAGTGTTCAGAAAAGCTAAGCGGATGAGGTGAAAAAGCATCAAGTGAGTTTCTGATTTATAAATAGCATGAATGTGGTAGTGATACATGTGACAGTTGGTGTGTTCCATGTTACTATGTTTACATGATTATATGTC
This sequence comes from Gossypium arboreum, assembly GCF_025698485.1. NCBI lineage: Eukaryota > Viridiplantae > Streptophyta > Magnoliopsida > Malvales > Malvaceae > Gossypium > Gossypium arboreum. Next base: position 12,326,079 of record NC_069082.1, on the reverse strand, counting down.
TATGCTTGCATGTGAATAATGTACATATGGCAAGAAACGTCGAAGCGTTAGTCAAAGTTAAGAATGGGAACAAGAGGTGATTCTGTTAGATACTGCCATACGGTATTGCTGAGTGCACCCGTGATGTGAGAAGCTTCGGGCCTTGCGAAAAGGACACTATAGTGTTCGAACACCAAAGTTAAAAAATGGTGAAATGAAGGAATGGATGGAATACAATGGGAAAGGTGAACAAAAAGATCATGGCTAGGCAATGGGTCCAATTGGAGGCTATACGCCAAAAATGAGTAAGGCTATTACTGAAAGACACTATGACATCATAATAAAGATAAGTACGACCATAGCTAAAAGATGCTATGACATTATGATAGAAATGAGTAATACCAGAGTTGAAAAACACTATGGCATCATATGACAGAGCGCCAAAATGGTAAAAAAGAATTAAGACCATAATTGAAAGACGCTATGACATTCTTTGGTAGTCCATTGAGATAGTAAATGTAGGTTATATTGTGTAAGGCCAGAGCTGAAAGAAGTTATGACATTATAGATAGTCTGTCAGGACATTAAACACAATAATTATGAGGTGTAAGACTATAGTACGACTATGACAACCAAGGGAGTTTACAAGATATTAAACATGGGGTATATTGTGTAAGACTATAGCTTGACTATGGTATTATGCGAGGTCTGTCAGGACACTAAACATGGGGTAGTTCGCCCAGACATTGAACATGAGACCCTAATACGTAAGACGATAGTTTTGATGTGGCAACATAAAGTAGTTTGTTGGGACAATAAAAATGGATGGTCAATCAGGATGGCAAGGGTGGAACATTTTGCAAACAAGGAGAAATGAACTACATGCACTTGTGATGGTTAATCAATGGGATGAACAAATTCACCAATAAATAGGGAACGAAGTGAAAATGAGAAATGGTTGTTGGAATAGTAGTTGTAAAAATCAGTAGGGCATATGGATGGTAACCAGTAGGAAGTAGTCACAAGAGTTGATGTCCTAGTGGAGCATAGTGTACAGGTAAACGAAGGATAGATAATGCGGGAACCACAAATAAAAATCCACCAATAAGAGCTGCCAAAGAATGCTTAGTTAAATTCAGTTTGTTAAAGGTTGAGTATGGCACAATGTTTAGTTCACAAGGAAAAGAGAGTTAAATAGAACCCATTAATTGAGAAAATTATACTAGAGGACAAATATGTTTGTCAAGACTATTCCTATTAAAGGGGGAAACCATTTAGAAAGTACTAGACAAATGGTTTGTTGTCTAAGAAACCAAAATAGTGGGAATTTGTGAATGCAGATGAACACTCTGAAGATAGCCTGTCGGGTATTGAAAGCTAAAGAGGTCCACATCTAAAGGACATGACACTGTTTTAGCATAGAATCTCAAATATGGTAGATTACGAGGAAATAATCCAGCCGCTATTCATCCCAAGTAGGACTTGATATGCTAGGGGACGAGAAATCTCAATAGTTATCATAAACTATGGGATGAAAGCAAGTCCTTCAAGACTAAGGTAAAAGAAAGAGTCCACCATGTAACACCCCTAACCTATATCTGTTGCCAGAACAGGGTCACGGAGCATTACCAGAGTTTACAAATCAATTACAGAAAATTTATGTCATTTACTATTCATATTCGAAATCAATCATATTGTCCCTTAATTGAGTCTTCAAAGCCCAAAATACATGTTAGAATCAAATCGGGACTAAACCGAAAACTCATAAAATTTTTCGTTAAATTTTAATATTTTTCTTAGGAGCAGGGTTCATACGGCCAAGACACACGCTCGTGTGTGTCTCAGCCTATGTGACCAATTCTAAGCATTTTGTTTCTCAATTTTTAAGATGTAGGGGACACACAGCCAAACCACACGCCTGTAAGTATGGTTGTGTGTCACACACGGTTGAAACACACGCCTGTGTGCCTACTCATGTGGACAAAATAAGGCCATTTCCAAGCTTTATTTCTCACCCAAATTTAGCCTTGTACCTACATTAATACTTGCATACATATACCAACCAATTCAAGATGTTAAAACCAAGCCAACATTAGCATCATAATTGATATATCATCACATGTATTTAAACTTACAATATTAGCATCATAATTGATATATCATCACATGTATTTAAACTTACCTTTTGAAAGACATATATGTTTACCATAATTCAATCTAACCATACCAAACACATATTTATTAACCATATTATAACTTCAAGTATATATTCACAAAATATACCATTACTAGTCATCCCAATGGCTAGATTACAAACAACTATTTACATGCCAACATTGGAAAAGTTAGCCTATACATGCCATTATACCAAAATAAGTTTCCTATTTATACCAAAACGTGCTGAAGGATAGTGTGATGATGCTCCAATCAATTCCAACCTTTAAGAGCTTTCAAGCACTATAAAACAGAGAAACAAAACGAGTAAGCTTTTCAAATGCTTAGTAAGTTTGTATAATAAGAATTTAACTTACCAATCATGTACATTCAAAATAAATATACAAACATGCATCCAAATCATTATGGCCATTTTCCTAAACATATATGATCTCAAGAAACTTGTTAGTCATGTATATCATGTAAACATCAAAAATCAAAGATGAGCTCATCATGTAATAACTTTCATAAACACGTGCTTTTCATATCATAATTCCATATAACATGTGTATTTCTATAATCAATCATCTTAAGTTCAATTCAACCATGTCAAAACTATTCCCGTTGAATTTATTTGAAAAATCGATGGATACACATGTTGTACACTCAAAGTGTACAAAACTGTAAACCGTCAACTCATATTCAGGGGTACCCAATTAGGCACATAATCAGGAAGCACTCTCTCGAGCCATATAATAGGATGCTTATGTGAGCCATGTAACAGGAAGTTTATCCGGGATAAATCAAGAAACTCATAAGAGTTTAGAATAGGAAGCTCATTGAGCTTAACAGGTAACCCCAAAGAATTATTATCAGGGACTTTCGGATATCCATATAATAGGATGTTCAAGCGAGCCATGTTAGGAAGCTCACAAAGAACCTATATCAGGGCGTTCATAAAGAGCTGCGTTTGTGTCCGCAATATATGCAGGACCACAACCGATCATATAACAGGACGCTCACAAAGAGTTGCGGTAGTTTGCAACACATGCAGGATCATTAACGATCAGGATGCTCGTAGGTGTGTCTGCAACATATGCTAGATCACAACCAATCGGGAAACTTGTATCCAATGAACTTCATTTATTCCAACAGGACTTATCATTTATTGGGCATTATCGAATATGTATTATATATGACAACTACATAATTCTCATACACAACATTCAATTCAAGCATCTAAATGTACAAAATTAGTTACACAAACTTACCTCGCCACTTGTTCGTATACGGAAATCTACTAATCTGACACTTTTTCTTTTCTTAGATCTAACATCGTATTTGAGTTATCCAGATCTATATAAATGAATTTAACATCAATTTAATCCATTTCATATTCAATTTAATTCAATTCACATCCTAGGAAAAATTACCATTTTGCCCCTATACTTTTCATAAATGATGATTTTGTCCTTAGGCTCGAAAAATGAAATTCATGCAATTTAATCCTTATTCCAAGCCTAAATTATTTTTACATATAACATTTACAGCACATATATTTCATAAAAATCAGAAATTTTCCATGAATTTTACATCTTTACAATTGAGTCCCTAAAACACAATTTCATGAAAATTCACTTTACAAAAGTTGTTTATCTATCAACAACCTTTCATTTTCTACCATAAATTTCAAATTTTCATCATATTCATCCATGACAAAATTTCAATACTTTAATATCTTTTCAAATTAATCCCAAAATAGATAGATTAGGTTATTCCGATCTAAAAAATATAAAAATACTAAAAACGGGACATGATTAATTACCTAATTAAGCTTGCTTGATTTTATTTCTCTTTCCTAGGGTTTCCATAGAAAAATTGGGGAAGATGATGAAATAAGATGATATTAGGCTATTATCATCTTTATTTATTCCAAATTCTGATTTAGTCATTTTCTTTTCTAAATTTCCATGGATGAATCATCAAAATATCTACTAACTTTTATTAATGTCTAATTACCATATAAGGACTTTAAATTTTGAATTCCATAGCTATTTGATACTTATAGCTACTAGAACTCAACTTTTTCATTTTATGCAATTTGGTCCTTTCTATAATTAAACATGAAATCGATAAAAATTTTTTATCAAAATTTTCATACGTCTTTCCTATCATGATGCAGACCATACAATATTATAAAATAAATTTTCTTTCCAACTCGAATTTGTGGTCTCAAAACCATTATTTCAATTTTACTGAAAACGGGCTGTTACAACTCTCCCCCTTAAGGAATTTTCGTCCTCGAAAATCTTACCAGTAAAGATGTTTAGATATTGCTTTCTCATGGCATCCTTCAGTTCCCAGGTAGCTTCTTCGATCCCATTTCATTTCCAAAGAACGTTTACTAAAGCTACCTTTTTATTTCTTAATTTTTTCGTCTCATGTGCTAAAATTTTAATCTGTTCTTCACTGTAAGTCATGTCAGGCTGAATCTCAACTTCTGTTGGAGAAATAATATATGAAGGATCTGATTGATATCGTCCCAGCATAAACACATGAAAAACATGATGGATTTTGTCAAGCTCTGGTGGTAATGCCAATTTGTATGCAACAGGTCCTATTCTTTCAATAATCTCATATGGTCCAATAAACCGTGGGCTCAGTTTTCCTTTACGACAAAACTGAAGAACTATCTTCCAAGGTGATACTTTTAAGAATACCTTGTCTTCGACTTGAAATTCTATTTCTTTTTGTTTAATATCGGCATAAGACTTTTGACGATCAGATGTTGCTTTCAAGCTATTACGTATCACTTTCACCTTTTCTCCAGTTTCACAGATCAAATCAACTCCGTGTATCTTATATTTATGACCAGATAGAGCCTCGTATGGTGCCATTTTAATACTTGACTGATAGCTATCATTGTATGAAAATTCAACTGAAGGCAAATATTTTTCCCAGTTACCTTCGAATTCTATCACACAACACCGATGCATATCTTCTAATATTTGTATCACACGTTAGGATTATCCATCAGTGTGGGGATGGAATGCAGTACTGAAATGTAACTATGTACCCAGAGCTTCTTGCAACTTATTCCAAAATCGAGATGTAAACCGAGGATCTCTGTTTGAAATAATAGAGACCGGTACTCCATGTAGTCTAACAATCTCATAAACATATAACTATGCTAATCTATCTAGAGAGAAATCCATACGTACTGGAATAAAATGTGCAGACTTTGTTAGACGGTCAACGATGACTCAAATGGTATTTTTCTTTTTCGAAGATAAGGGTAACCCTGATACAAAGTCCATAGTAACTCTTTCCCATTTCCATTCCGGTATTGTAACTGGCTGTAATAATCCCAAAGGTACCTGGTGTTCAGCTTTAACTTGTTGACATATCAAACACTTAGATACAAATTCAGAAATATCACTTTTCATTCCCGACCACCAGTATATCTTTTTCAAATCATTGTACATTTTGTTACTCCCCGGATGAACAGACATAACACCATTGTGAGTTTCGTACAATATCTTCTGTACAAGTTCTAAATTCTTCGGTACACATATTCTGCCTCTGAATAACAGACAACCATCAGATCCAATTTGAAATTCTGAATCGAAATTTGTTCACATTGTACCCGTTTAGCTTGTAATTCATCATCACTTTTTTGAGCTTCACAGATTTGTTGCAAGAATATTGGTTTAGTTTTTAACTCAGCTATGTATTTAAACTTACCTTTTGAAAGACATATATGTTTACCATAATTCAATCTAACTATACCAAACACATATATATTAACCATATTATAAATTCAAGTATATATTCACTAAATATACCATTACTAGCCATTCCAATGGCTAGATTACAAACAACTATTTACATGCCAACATTGGAAAAGTTAGCCTATACATGCCATTATACCAAAATAAGTTTGCTATTTATACCAAAACGTGCTGAAGGATAGTGTGATGATGCTTCGATCGATTCCAACCATTACAAGCTTTCAAGCACTATAAAATAGAGAAAAAAATGAGTAAGCATTTCAAATGCTTAGTAAGTTTGTATAATAAGAATTTAACTTACCAATCATGTACATTCAAAATAAATATACAAACATGCATCCAAATCATTATGGCCATTTGTCTAAACACATATGATTTCAAGAAACTTGTTAGTCATGTATATCATGTAAACATAAAAAATCAAAGATGAGCTCATCATGTAATAACTTTCATAAACATGTGCTTTTCATATCATAATTCCATATAACATGTGTATTTCTATAATCAATCATCTTAAGTTCAAACCATGTCAAAACTATTCCCGTTGAATTTATTTGAAATATCAATGGATACACATGTAGTACACTCAAAGTGTACAAAACTGTACACCGTCAACTCATATTCAGGGGCACCCAATTAGGGCATATAATCAGGAAGCACTCTCTCGAACCATATAACAGGATGCTCATATGAGCCATGTAACAAGAAGCTTATCCGGGCTAAATCAGGAAACTCATAAGAGTTTAGAATAGGAAGCTCGTTGAACTTAATAGGTAACCTCGAAGAGTTATTATCAGGGAGCTCCGGATAGCCATATAACAAGATGTTCAAGTGAGCCATGTCAAGAAGCTCAAAAAAGAGCCTATATCAAGATGTTCATAAAGAGCTGCGTTTGTGTCCGCAATATATGCAGGATCACAATTGATCATATAACATGACGCTCACAAAGAACTGCGATAGTCCGCAACACATGTAGGATCACTACAGATCAGGATGCTCGCAGAAACCATGTAACGGGAAGCTCGAGAGGGCTTATATCAGGATGCTTGTAAGAGCTATGGTGTGTCTGCAACATATGCTAGATCACAACTAATCAGGAAACTTGTATCCAATGAACTTCATTTTTTCCTACGAGACTTATCATTTATTTGGCATTATCGGATATGTATTCAATTTTCATATGTATGAAAACTACATAATTCTCATACACAACATTCAATTCAAGCATATAAATGTACAAAATTAGTTACATGAACTCACCTCGTCACTTGTTTGTATACGGAAATCTACTAATTCGACACTTTTTCTTTTCCTGGATCTAACTTCGTATTTGAGTTATCCGGATCTATATAAAATGAATTTAATGCCAATTTAATCCATTTCATTTTCAATTTAATTCAATTCACTTCCTAGGAAAAATTACCATTTTGCCCTTATACTTTTCATAAATGACGATTTCATTCCTAGGCTCGGAAAATAAAATTCATGCAATTTAATCCTTATTCCAAGCCTAACTGATTTTTACATATAACATTTACAGACATATATTTCATAAAAATAAAAAATTTTCCATGAATTTTATATCTTTACAATTTAGTCCCTAAAACACAATTTCATGAAAATTCACTTTACAAAAGTTGTTTATCTATCAACAACCTTTCATTTTCTACCATAAATTTCAAATTTTCAGCATATTCATCCATGGAAAAATTTCAAGACTTTAATATCTTATCAAATCGATCCCCAAAATAAATAGATTAGGTTATTCCGATCTCAAAAATATAAAAATTACTAAAAACAGGACATGATTACTTACCTAATTAAGCTTGCTTGATTTTCTTTCTCTTTCCTAGGGTTTCCATAGAAAATTTGGGGAAGATGATGAAATAAGATGATATCAGGCTATTATCATCTTTATTTATTCCAAATTCCAATTTAGTGTTTTCTTTTTCTAAATTTCCATGGATGAAGCATCAAAAATATCTACTAACTTTTATTAATGGTCTAATTATCATAAAAGGACCTCAAATTTTGAATTTCATAGCTATTTGATACTTATAGCTACAAGAACTCAACTTTTGCATTTTATGCAATTTGGTCCTTTCTATAATTAAACAAGAAATCGGTAAAATTTTCTTATGAAAATTTTCAAATGTCTTTCCTATCATATGCAGAACATGTAATAATATTAAAATAAATTTTCTTTCTAACTCGAATTTGTGGTCCCAAAACCACTGTTCCGATTTTACTAAAAACAAGCTGTTACACGCCATGGATTGAACAGATTTGGATTGACCGCCAAAGGGGAGATACCCAATGACCAGTAGAAGGGTAGACCGTAGGACTACCTTATAAGAATATGTTGAAAAGAAGGTTTCCACCCTGAGAATAAATAGAGAGACGAATACAAGTAAATGAAGGACAGAGTCCGCAGAAATGGCAAGATGTTTGAGAAACCTTCAAGATTGATTATAGTGTTTGGATTTCAACATTCTGACCATCACGTAATCTCATATTACAATCATCCTGTAATATAGGATGTCATCTTATTACGATCCATTCCTTAAGTAATCTTAGGTTACGGGCGTAATCTTAACTTTTGGATCAATTTGCCCTTTGTTTTATTATTCTAATCAATTAAGACTCTTTTTGTAAATAAATTTTAAGACTAATTAAAAAATATTTTTTTCTTAATAGTGAACCAATAGATATATACATTATAGTTATAATAATTATATTTTATTTAATAATTTATTTAATAATATATTAATTATGGTTATAACCATAATTATGGTTGGTGTTACAATCACTTTTCATGAATTATTATAGTTATGGTTTATAAATTTATTTCAACACAATATATTTACTTATTAATATATAAATTGTAATAAGAAGTAATAATTGTAATAATTTATCATAATTTTATGGAAACTGAGACTAAAAAATATTAAAAGAATTAAACTTGTTAAAAAAAAAAACAAATTCTATAACAAGGACAATTGAGTAAAATGTGCTTCTAAACAATCTCACATTCCGTTAATCAAACATCTGATACATCCCAGTCAAATGAACCGAATATGATAATTTCACATTTCACTTGTAATATTAAATTCTTGTAATTCTATTACAGAATATAATCTAGGATTTGACGAACCAAATGCCTCCTAAAAATTTACAAATACAATAATAAATAATACACATATAATAAATTAAAACTAAAATTAGAATCAACTCAAACTATTCATGAATGGTAAGACTTAAATTTGAATTATCCTTAAATAAAAAGGAATCAAAGTAGTTAGAAAGATGACTTAATTTCATTTCTATAGGTATATATGTTATACATTCTTATATGAAACTAGTTATCTGATTACCATCAACCAAATTGTCTAATTATCCAAAACAAAGAAAAAATCTTGCTATCTGATTACTTATTGATACATCAGCATAAATTAGTGACTTCATCATAACCTTGGCTGGCTCCTGTTCCGAAGAAACATGATTGAATACTATAAATTGGTTTTTGATTTGGTCACAAATACAATATGTTGAAAAATGGACCACCAGCTGCTGGGGCATTGTCACATTCTGATCACTATTATTATAATTTATATAAGCTGAGAACATATAGTATGATGATGTTATTTGCCTGGTGGTATGGCGTGAAACATGCACTCATTATGTCACTGCATGTGCATGTGTTTTTCCCTTTATTGTCTCTTATCCATACACATTATTATCATTGCAATTTCTCCCTCTCATCCCCCCTCCTTAAAATTCTCAGCCTTTTCGACAATCAAATCATTCAATTTGTGTATAAGCTTATTAACATTTGATTACTTGTAAATGAATAATTATTGTTCCATAATATTGATGTGCACATAAAGAGGAGGGGAGAGGAAGAAAAGAAAAGCAAAAGGGCTTCTTATGTTTGGTGCCTAGAAATAATCTATTATGTGTTTTTTTTCATTATTAGATTGAATGATAAAGAATTTAATATTTTTAAGAAAAATTTGAGCTTAAATTTTAATAAATAAAAAATTTAATTTTTTAGGATTTATAATTACTCTTACTAATAATATTATTTTCAGAGTTTGAATATGAATTCTTTCTTTAAAAATATAATATGACTTATCATTTCACGAAAATTTTATCTCAATTAAATTCTTCCATTTTAATTTGCTATTAAAGTTTATATTATGGGTACCTACTGCCTGCCAAAAATTTTATTTTAAAAAAATAGATATTTTCTATATTTATATAAAAATGAAATTTAATTTATCTGGAATATAATTTTTTTTTGGTAATATATATTCATATAAAAGTTCAGTTTAATTATATGTCTACCTGAAGATTTATAACCTGGCACTGCAATGTTACCAGTTTGGTGCAAGAAGGGGAACACAATTCAGAGGTGGCCAGTTCGCCACTGTTTTTTTTTTTTTTTTTTGTAATTTGTACATAATAAATACTGCATGGATTGGAAGCTCCACCTGGTATTAATTACATCTTTCATTAATATGGGAAATGCATAACATTATGAGGTAATAATCCTTCCTTTACATTCAATTATATAAGTACCAGATTTCTATCTTCTGCAATTGCATAAAGTCCCACTTCTCTTGGTAAAATGTAGGTACAGATACAGATAGATAGTAGCTATGCAGTGCGCCACTAAGCTAATGAAGTTCAATCTTGAAAACCCATTAACCAACTTTAATACTATCCCTTCCCTCTTCTTGCTTGAATCCGATCATATGCCCACACTCAAAGCTACAGATGATGTTTGTTTCAGAGAAGAAGCTATTTGTTTAATCTCACAGGTAAAGTAAATGACCAACACTCACTCACTTTGTTTATTTCATTTGTGATCTCAGTTTAGTTTTTGTTTCAGTTTTCTTGCAAATTCCACCCCTTTATATCGTATCTTGCTGTTAATTATCTCGACCGGTTCTTATCAAGCCAACCCATGCCGGTAACGTCTTCTTAGCTTCGTTCTTTGCTATTAGTTAAAACACCATTTATTCAGTTCACAGAGCTGTAACTTTGACGCTGCAGCAAAATAAGAAATGGGTTCTTCGACTTATTGCAATCTCTTGCGTCTCTTTGGCTGCCAAGATGAACAGAACAGACTTCTCTCTCGCCGACTTTCAGGTAAAAATTTGTAACATGGCCAGCAACCTAAGACCGGTTTTAGGTTGATGTGTTTTATTTGGCATTAATGTAGGGCGATGGAGGTTTCATGTTTGATGCACGAACAATAGAGAGGATGGAATATTTAATATTGGGAGCACTAAAATGGCGGATGCGTTCAATTACTCCTTTCTCTTTCATCTCCTTTTTCATTCCATTTTTGAAGCTCAAAGACCCTGCATTAAGGCAAGCCATCAAAGCCCGAGCTGTTGAAATCATCTTCAAAGCTCAAACTGTAACAAAGCTTTTAGAGTTCAAGCCATCGATAATTGCAGCGTCGGCACTTCTCTTTGCCTCCCATGAACTGTTCCCATTGCAATTCCCCTGCTATCACAAAGCAATTTCCAGCTGTTTATATGTACATAAGGTACTTGAGAACATTGCAGTAGAATAAAGTGCAAGTATTATATTTTAATGTTTCGGTATATGTACAGGAAAACCTGTTAAAATGCTACAAATGGATGCAAAAGATAGGGAAGGAGAGAGAAGAAGGGTCAATGATGGACATGGCTTCCAGCTGGGACACGGCAGTCAATGTGCTTGACCAGCAATTTTCATGTTCAGAAAGTGGAAATGGAAGCGCCATTACTACTGCAGCTCCGGGTGTAAGAAGGGAGAGAGAGATGAAGAGAAGGAAAATGAATGGTTACCCCAACAATGAAACGGCCCACCTGTCTCAGGTCCAGCACTGTTGATGATGGTGATACACCATATGAGTAAGCATTTAATCAATGAATGGCCCATTTGTGAGAGTGACCCCTTAGCTATGAAACAAACATCTTTCCTTTATAGTTTTTGTTTGTTCAAGGTATCATCAACACAGAGACAAATTCACTTCATAGCTATTTCAAGTGTAGGGTTGGATTTTTCTTTTGTTTGTGTGTTGGGTGTAAATGTGGTTGTCTCTTAGTTTTCGGAGAATATATAGTAATAGTGACAATACTAAAAATACAACAATAATCACAATAATATATATATATATATATGCATGTTAATGTTTTTCATCTTTACATTATTTTAATAAAACAAACCACCAATGCTTAATAATAATAATAATAATAATAATAATATGATGTTAGGAGCATACTATAAGCTGGTCTAAATTGGTTCTGTGTGATGTGGTAAATTTTGTTCAATATTAGTGACATGCAATGGGTGGACTTAGAACATATTAAAAGTTATTGAATAATATTACACGAAAATGATAGGTTTGTTTTATTATTTTCAGTGTTAATAGATCAATGATTGATACTCACCCTTTTATTTAACAATTTTATATATTCACTCTATCTAATACAAAGTAACATTTATTTTGTAAAGCTAATTATATTTTTTCCAAAAAAATAATAATAAAATCACTTTAAGCCTATAGATGGTAATGTGTTCCATCATTTTTCTTTTCGATATTTAACTTTTAATGTTATTATATTGTTACATTTTAAAAGAACAAAATAAAATATATGTCCCATAGCCATTGCAAATATATATCTTAGCCTGTGGAAGTGAAAATAGTCACATGGAATCCAAGAGAGAAAGAGAAAATGTTAAAGCCATAATGAGAAGCTTCCAATACGTGATAAATGGGATTGTTTTCAGAATTAATCGTACAAATCGGATCGGTTGAACTGATTTTATTTATTTTTAATAATTTATTTAATTGAATTAGATAAATTAAATGGTTTGTATTTATTTTTAATAATTTATTTAATTAAATTGGATAAATTAATCTGTTTGTATGTGTATTGCAACTTTAGTTTTTTTAGGTTGGGGTCTAAATGTTGTGGTAGCTACCTCTCTGTCACCTATTCGTACACATTGTTACCCTTTAAGCAATAACACCATTCACTAATCATCTTATCACCATAGCCAAAACACCTCGCTGCTGCCTTAGCTTTCAGTTTTCAGATGAGGATTGCTCGTTGCTGCACCATTAACCACATACGAGCTTACACCATTTTTCTTTTCGGCGGCTTAACCAGTTGGGCTGAAGGATCCATGGGGACCCTCACTAGGCTTACTTAGAAACATACAAAACTTTCTAATTTGGACATTTCTTTTATCTTATGCTAAAGGTAGTCATGGATTTAGCCCAACATATGGACGGGTCCAAAGCTTCAACGTCCTACCACTAATTGTTGAATTGTTGATAAGTAGTTTCGTAAATTTGAGGGATTTGTTGAATCTGGATTCTTTTTATAAAATTTTCACTTCATTTGGAGTTTAGGATTATTTATGTTTTGATTGTTTTAGATTTGAGTTATTTAAATTTTTGAATTGGTATAATGATTTATTTGACCTCTAATTTTATATAAAAAATTATTTTAGTCATTTATTTAATTTTTGTATTTTTAACCTTTAAATTTATTTTTTGTCAAATCAGTCAAAAATGAATAGAAAAGTTAATGTTTTTAAACTTTGTTGGCGTTGCATATCGTGGATTATCACGTGAATGACACGTAAGTATTCAATTTATTTTTAAAATTTGAAAAATTTGAAAACAAATATAAAACTATTTTTAAAAACTTAAAATTATTAGAAAAATCTTGAAAAATATTTAAAAAATTAATTAAATGATGTCGCATGTATGTGATTATCTACGTATATGTCAATAAAGTTAACAAATATTAACTTTTGATTTGACAAAAAGATAAATATAAAGCCTAAAAGAATCAAAAATAAAAGACTAAAACAAATGTTTTTTATAAAATTAGGGGTAAAAAATTATTATGCCTTTTGAATTTGATTATTATGGATTGAAATAATTTTAGATTTTGGTCCATGACAGATATATATAAAAAAAAAAAAAAAAGAGGAGGAGGAATTAAGAAAGATGGGGTTATCCAAGTTTATATAAAATATACATTTGACATTTCTCCCGTTTTACTCTTAAATCACTTACTAATGCAACCTTCAAATTTGAGTAGAAAAGCTAAGGATGTTCATTGAAATGGAGTAAAATAGGAATTAAATAACTATTCGGTGGAAATAAAATAGACACATAATTTGTATGTAGTTTGGTTCACTAAATGAAATAGGTAAGTAATAATATTATTTTGTTTAGTTGGATAAAGAGTACGTATAAAATGATATTATTATCCTTTAATTAAAAATCAATTTACCTTTATGGTTATAATTTTATTCAAAATTAAATTAATTACATTTAAAAATTATATATATATATATATATATATTTATAAAAATTATTATTTTTAAATATTGTATTAATTTATTTTTATATTTATTAATAACTATATCAATAGATTAAGCTTAAAATTATTATAAGTATATAAAACAATATTCTTTCTAATATAAAAATATAATATCTAGATATTAAAATAATTTATTTTTTTATTATTAATATTTTTATTTTCATATTCATTTTGTCATCTCTCACTTAGGTTTTGTTTCTCATTGCTTTTTAAAAATATTTTTGGGATCAACAACATTTTTAGAGTCATAAGTAATGCTAAACAAACAATTATTGAAGTTAAAAATGTTTTCGATTAAAAGTGCTTTTGGACCTAAAAGCAAAAGCTACAATATGTAGCTTTTGTGTTTGAAAAAAAAAAACACTTTTGAAGTCAAATGATGTTTTTAACCCTTATTTATAATTCAATGTATTTTATATAATATTTATATTGTGTATGCAATTATTTCTCTATTGAAATTTATATAAATTATATATTTGAATTTGTAATGGTTATATTCTATTGTTTAAAATATAGTTTATATATTTAAATTAAAATTTACAAATAATTAATATTAATTTCTTAAATATATTTAAATTTTTATTTTATTAAAATATTAATAATGGGATACAATAAAATTTTTATTTTTTACGAAACATCATAATATTAACAATTTTAATATAATTTAAATGCATATATAGTTTGCTTTATAACATTATATTTAAAATTAACATTTTATTTCTTAAAATATTTTTTATAATAATATTAAATAGTTAAATCTTAAACTAAAATTTTATAAACACTTTCCTTCATGTCACTTTCAAAAGTAACGCTAAAGTAGCCTTTAGTCTAACCCATTATCTGCTTTCTCACTCTCACCCATATGCAATAAACCAAAAACCCATAACCAGCCTTCCTTTACTGTGTTCACCACTGTCTATTGCTAACCATGAATACAATACGCTAACTTTCATCATATCCCCTTTCGCTTCTTTTGGAGTTTGAAATCTCACCTCCCACGCTCCGAAAAGAGTGTTTCTTTCATTTTTCAATGTTTTGATGTGTTCTTTGCGTTGAATCCTTTGTTGGGATGTTTTGTATGAGTTTTTCTTTTAATTTTTGGGTTTTAGACGATTTATTTGTGCATGGGTAATTTGGGTAATTTTTTTTTTCTATTTTAAGTAATCTTGAAATAGCCATTTAGAGATTGGTGTGCTGAATGGCTATAACGGGACTTTACTACTTAACTCAAAGTTAGATCATTCTATTAAATGAACATTCAATCAACTAAGCACTTGAAACATTGTAACGAACTAAATATGCCCGAATAATTTAGTCATTCTGGGGGATCAAACGTAGTATGGATCTATAGATAAACAAATCTCAGTCTCTTCCTTTCATTTTCCTTTTTTTGATAATCAAGTGTTAAACCAAGCTTTATTTGACAATATATTTTGAAAAAAAAAATTGAAGTGTTATTCAATAAAAGTTAAAATTGAAAAAATTTCAAAAGATAAAACCGAAATTGTCAGGGGGTGAATTGCCTTTTAAATTTTTTTGTAAAAGATAAAGAGAAATGATAGAAAAGTGAACATAAGAATTTAGAGTGGTTCGACCCCGATTGCCTATTTCACTACCTTAACTTTCCACAATTAAGGATTTTTCCAAATTCACTAATTTAATCAACCTTTGAGGACAATGTTTAACCTTACAACTCCCTTAAGATTTCTAGCCAAATCTTAGACACTAACCCTCTCAAAGAGATACAAAGAAGCAAACAAAAAAATAATCCTTACAAGATCTGAGAGTTTGCAAATTAAGCTCAATTACAATAAAAAAACACTTGAGCAAAATAATGAAAATAAAACTTACAAGTGTATGAAAAACAAATATGGAAGTATTTGACACCAAGGTTGTTTGATTGATGATTTTTGTTTGAATATTTTTTCTTATAGTTGTAGGATCTTTGGAAGCTGGTATTTATACTCTTGAATTGAATTCCAACCATTGTGATTGTTGGAGAAATGAATAGAGCCGTTGGGAATATGAAAACCAAAACATTTAATTCACTTGCAACAGTGAGTATCGATATCAAACAAAAATGTATCGACTTTTTTTTGCAATAAATGCTAAATTCAGTGACTGTTGGAGTTGAAATAATGATACCAGATAGATTTTACCGATACCATATAAAAGGTATCGATATCGGATTGACACTTCACTAAATTTTTGAAAAAAGAACATCAATTTGGTACCTTTTTTTCTAAGGGGTATCGATAATTTGAAAATATCAATACTTGGTTAAAAAGTATCAATACTTTTTGACTTGCAGCTGTTTTGACTTGTTTCAAAAATGGTTTGACTTGTTAAAAGAATTTTTACTTGATTAAAATCATTTTAGCTTGATTTTAAAGTTGATTCAATTTTTTTTCTAAGAGTTTAAAGTAAAGATTTAAAATTTTGTCTCTTAGACTTTAATTGAAAAATTATTTTGCCAATGTTGTTCAGTTCTAACTTTAATTCCAAAACACTTCAATTTGTTATATCAAAACATATTGCCAAATAAAGCTTAATTTAACAATCTCCCCCTTTTTGATATAACAAAACATTTGGTAAATTTGTTTTTGAATAATTTGCTCCCCTTAATAAAAGTTATTTTCAATTTAAGGCCCCCCAAAAATTGGCATATATTTTTAAAATTTGACATTCATTTTTATTTTAAAGAAAATTGTCACATAAATTGCATAAGGTTAGCATAATATTAACCAATCACTTCTGTTATGACGCTCGCAGTTGGATCTAGCGAACGGGTCGAGTGATGGTGTTACATCTGGGACTAATGAATTAGTGCCCAATAAGATCTCCTTTTGGTCTCGCTTGCTTAAATGTTCTCTTAGGGTTGTCAATCCTAAGTTTTAAAGTTTATTGAAATTAGTCCACTTTATTACGATTTGGTCATTCATCAAAATTTAGCTCACGACATCTCCATCAACCAACCTTCTTAAAGGTTTAACTACTCATGCTGAAATTAAAACTAACAACCATGAAAATGAAAAACAAAGCTTAAGAAAAAGTTAAAAGTTGGGATTTTTATGCAAGAAAACTTAAATAGCATAAAAAGAAAGGCATTCAACAAGAAAACCTAAAGCAATAAATATAAAAAAAAAACAAACTTTAATAAGTGCAAAGTGAAAGAAATTGAAATACATTAAACTAAATCTGAAAATGTCTTACAACCAAGGTATAGGGGTACAAATAAACCTAAGCTATAGTGATAACTAACTTAATTAAAACTAAGAACAACTAAAATAAGAATAAAAGCTGCTGGGAAATGTAAAATCTACAACTAAGGAAATAAAAATAAAAAACCTTAGAAGAAGAGGAAGAAAACCTAAGAGAAAACCTAGAGAAAACTAAGCCTAAAATAAGGTAATGTGGCTATTTTTTCTCTTTCAGCCAAATTTTGGCTGATATAGCAACTACTTTGACCCAATTCTTGTGTCCAAAATACCTTTGAACGAGCCTTCAATGATTGGTGCTTCGGGTGGAAAAATGCTACCCTTTTTTGTCTATTTTCCCCTCACGATATTGGTATCGCGATACCAAGGAAGAGGATATCGCAATACCTTAACCAATTTTGAACTTGGGGGACTTCTTAGAGGGAGGATATCGTGATACCCAAAGTGGATATCGCGATACCACTGAAGGGTGGTCTTTATTCTTGGGTCTGTCGAAGTTATCATGATTTCAAGGTTTGGATATCGCAATATCCTCTCCTTTGGTGTCGTTCTCACTCAATTTTAGCCTCTAACATGTCTCTATATCACTCAACCATATGTTAAGGCCCCCAATGGCACTATTGACCAAATTGGGTCTCAAAATAAGTAAAAATAAGGCATTTACACTTATTAAATTAAAATGTAAAATTGCTAAAAACTATGGGAAATACGCTACTTTGCTTGAGAATAAGCTCCTTAAGTATATCAGGAAAGCCTAATTTGCCATATCAAATTACGACAAATCAGTAAGTGTTTGGGTCTTGTTCCCAAGGTTATATACGGCCCAAAAGTTAGAAAAATCTTTGGACAAGCTCTTGAACACCATATCAATTTGAGTGTTTTGGTTCAAATTAGCCTCATTATTCGTGGCCTTGGCAATGTATCCAATAAGAGTAATCATATGGTCTTTGGCCGCAATGTCAAGCTTTTTCTAGGCATACATCAAACAAGTAATACTCGACTATCGAGCTAAGGCAGATTGACCTCCGAACATGTGTTCTAGTTTTTCTAGAATCGTTTTGGCAGTCTTACAACTCTCCAATTTCTTATAAAGTGTTCTAGTCACTCTTTCCAGCTTATAGCAACGAGCTATCTCATTAGACTCCTTCCAGCGTTTTCTAGCCTCAGCTTCAGTGGCCGGAGGGTACTTATTATCAAGAACTGTTTTAAGTTTCTCACAACTTCGGACAATCATCAGGTTCATTTTCCATTCCTTATAGTTATTTCTGTTCAGTTTGTCCATAGTGAGAATATTTAATAATGGAGTAGGTGTCATTTTCGAAATGAAAATAAAATATTCATTCATGAATATATTTGCATTAAGCAAATATTTAAAAACATTTCGCAACATTATGATTTGCCTTAAGATGATGCATGTGAGCTATATTAAACCTTGAAACTATTTGTAAGTCGTTGCAACCATAATTTCTACACCCATTGAATCAAGCCATCATGGAGTGATCATGATCAACTAGTAAGAACATGAATTTTCATCCAATTAGTACATGAACCTAATTCCTTAGGCATTT
The DNA here is from genome assembly GCF_025698485.1 of Gossypium arboreum. NCBI lineage: Eukaryota > Viridiplantae > Streptophyta > Magnoliopsida > Malvales > Malvaceae > Gossypium > Gossypium arboreum. The sequence goes on along the minus strand of NC_069082.1, from coordinate 12,306,967 downwards.
ACACGTACTAATAATCATGTAATGTTTAACCATCATTCTAACTTAAGTAGAGTTTCATAGGAAGTTACTTAACTTCTTTAGTATATAACTATCAACTCAACACCTATCACTTCATGAACCACAAATGAGTCATTGTAAGATAATCTCATCGAGTAACATGTTGTGACTAGTTGTCCTATTTGAAGATAGAACTTCTTGTTATATCGCATGATAATACCTACCACAAAGATGTGCCCAACTATCATACGATTACAATACAATTCTTATTACTTTCAAAAAATCACCTCAATAAGATCAACATGACAATTCTACCGTGGGGTAGTTAAATTGCCATGCTGTTACAAGAGAAATTCTTTCACTTAATATTTTAAAAAAAATTCAAGGTTTTTAATATCTTGTTTCAATAATGAATAATCAATATATGCTTGACAAGTACATGTGGCATTCTTTCTTAAACTATATAGCATACTTATCATACATATGCATGAACATACATTCGCTATCAAATAAATATCATCATGCTTATCACATAAATAAAAGGATAAAAATTTAAATGACCCTGACCATCTAAAGTTTCCATGATTCCATCTTAGAAAAAAATAAAAAATTACAAAACTCACACTAAAGCATACTTTGGGTCTTCTATTTTGCTACAATGGACTTCTACTGCAGTATCGGTTCACGTTTCCATCATCGTCGTCTTTTCACCTTCTTTTTCGTGTCGTTACTATTGTCGGCCATTGCCAGCCGCTATCAAATTACTGTTGTCAGCTATCGCTGACCACCATTGTTAGCTGCCACTAGCCATTATTGTTAGCCACCGTTGTCGACCTCCGCCAGTAGACCTTGCCGTCAAATGTTACTGTCGGACCGTTGGTAGCCTTCCACTATCAGATCACCGTTGGTCTCACATCAGTTTGGCTGTCTCGATCGACTTGGATGGGTCTTGATTCTCTAGGTTCTGTAAAAAAATTTAGATTACAAAATTTATATGTCTGTTTTCGAATCACATATTTTATTCTAAAATAATAAAATTAAACCCTGCATAGAGATGATAGTCCATGATCTAGAATATACTTGCCCGAGAAATTAATAAATTACATTTATTTTTAAGAATCAAAACTTTGGTAAAATTACTTTATCATACATAATAATAAAATAATATCATAAAGTCATTTGCATACATTCCCTAAACATGTATATAATTACAATAATGTCACATCTTATCAAAATTAATCACACATGAAGAAGAGAGAGAATTTCGGTATCAATTTATACTATAAACATAGAATAACTTGGTGTTGATACCAATTTTAGGAAAATATCTGGTTTGAAAACAATTTTCCTACATAACGAAAAATAAAATTTTTGAAAATCAAGCCAATTTTTTATATTTTTAGCAATAACCCCTTTATCGAAATCACACATATGTTTTCGGCTAAACGAATCCTTGTCATTCTTAGCTTTCAACCGAACAGCCTTCTCCGCTATTCTCGTATCACGAACTACTTCGAGTGTGGGCTTGAACAGTTCGAATCAAATGCAGAACCAGAAATATTTTTTTATTTACTTTTAGTGTGAAAGCAAAATTCTTCTCAATAAAAATCGGTAGAATTATTATTCTGGTAAATAGATTTAATACTTAGAGAATAAACTCTCACGATTTTTGGGTAGAATAGCAATATCTTAGAGTTTTGTATATAGTCCTACCGATGCCATTTATTTATAAGGAGAAGAAGTAAAACCCTTGTTGAATTATAGAAGTCTATTTCAAATAGAAAAATGAACTCCTAGTCTAACCAGAAGTATAGAAGGTGCAACCTTAGTTAAACAAACTAGGGTTTTCCATCTTTTTCTTAAACATGAGGGGCTTTTAGGCCTCTCTCATATCGGGTCCAATTACAAGGACTTCTTGGATTTTTAAACCCAATACTCATAATTTGATCCAACCCGATATTTGTTTTTCTATTTCCTAAAATAAATATTTTACTAGTTAAATAATTTCCTCAACCCAATTCTAATTCCTTTAAAATCATAACGACTTTATCGTAAAAGAATCTATGAGAAAATATATTTAAATATTTCTACATTTAACGAATTTACTATCACCCAATGATTTATTTCCATTTTTCAAATATCATTTAATTCGAAAACCATAAATTCATTTCCAAGTCACTTTCATTTTGGAGAAAACCACATTCATTTCCAAATGTTTCTCATTTCTCTATTTTTTCTATTTTTTTCCATTGTTGTTCATTTGATTTAACATGTAATTCATTTCTGGTTTCAATGAGCCAGTAGAGGACTGATTGAACATATGCGATTAAGGCTCAAATAATTTATAGTTAAGTTCCAACTTTTTGCTTATTAATTATAAACTAATTTAGTCATGAAGTTATTCCACATAGTATTGTGGCTGAGCTCTCTCCAACGACATACCATTATGAAAGTTACTTGATCAAAGCTCACCCAATGATCTTGTCATAAGTGTGTTACCCTCATAGGATATCCTTAATCTCTTTGGAATAAACCTATGCTCCTAATATGCTCCTATTTTATCTCATGATAACCATTAAATCTTCCTTCATGAAAAGTCAATTACCATCAAATAGTAATCAAATCATTCATCATAAAGATTAATGACCTGTGGCCATGTTTACTTTTCATCAACCATGTAATGCCAATGAGAGGATATCATCTACCCATATCTCGGGCTATGAATTCCACTATTGTGAATGACGCTACATACTGCAGAAGTCGTATACCCAATGCACCAGCTTTTGATCCCTTATCTATTTGAACTCAGGCTTTTACTTATATCAAAGTATATGAGTCATGCATACATAGTCCGTCATCCATTCAGGATTTAGGTATGCCACACTATTAACGTCACAAGTGAATAAATCCAAAAACGAATTTAGGATATATTCTTCTTTAGTCTAGTATGATGTACTGTCAGTCTAGTCAGTCACATCTATGTCTCTATCTTCTAGGAGTCATTCGCTCCAATGCCCAAGACAAGACATCTCCCCAATTGGACTTGATAGACGTCATATTAGTCTTTCAATCAGTTTGCTCATTTTTTATTAGACTAAGGACTTGTTTAGATTTGTCTACTAATATAAGTTATCTTTCTGTATTATGATTCGACCACGTAATACCGCTTAATATTAGTTAAACATTAGACAACCAACGAGATAATATTTGCTTCTATTTTTCTTTACATGCAAAAACCATGTGAGAACAATATACAAAGGGTATTAATGTAATTCATGAATAATTTAATTAACAAATCTTTCAAAAAAAATTACAGGTGTATATAGACAAAAATACTACACTTATGGTACTAAATTCTATATTTACACCTCTCCACTACCTACGATCTTGAGACTAATAGAGAGACTAAGGGTGCTTAATAGATGCTTAAAGGGATATCTAAGGTGTATAACAGGTGAGAGACCTAGTGACTAGTTGCTTTGGCTTTCCTTGGCTGAATGGTGGTATAACACCACTTTCCATTCAACCATTCAATCAACTCTTTAAAAGGCTTTATATGGCCAAGGGCCTCCTTATCATCTATCTTACCTAGTTGGGTCATCATTTGTGGAGACTGTTTATAAAAGCCTCTAGTAGAGGGAAGTTGCAAGGAAACTCCTTAAATTTCATCTAAAAAGGGCCCAAGATAGAATAAAGCAAGCAACAAACCGCAAAAGGAGTGAGTGAGAATTCTAATCTAGGGGCTATGTCTACCTTTTGCAACTATACAAATAACATATAGTTGTCTCCTAAGGTTTTTTGGGCTTTATGCTGTTGAGGCTAAAGTGGGGAAAATAACTTATCGATTAAAGCTACCAACAGGCTTGAGGATTCACCGAACATTCCATGTTTCCCAACTTAAGGAACATGTGGGTAAAACACCAAGGTAATCGACTCTGCCGTTGGTAGGTAATAATGGAGCCATGACTAAAGAACTAATTCAAGTGTTGGACAGCTGAATGGTGAAGAGAGGGAGCCATGCCATCACTAGAATTCTGGTCGAATGGGCTAATACATTCCCTGAAGACTCAACATGGGAGGTGCTACTAGAATTACAATAGAAGTTTCCCACTTTTATGAGGTACTTGAGGACAAGTAATGTGCAATGTTTTGGTTAAACAAAACGTTATCAAAATGACGCATCTTAGTCTATCCTGTAAGCCAAATGAAACAGTGCATTTTTTGTTTATGTTTTTAAGTCCTGTACTAATGAAACGATGCGTATGGGAAGGGAGCTACAACTGTCAACTAACAACTACTGTAACCAACCCAAAAATGTTGCATTATTTCCATTTTTAAGAGAAAGAGGTGTAGGGAAGAAACGGTTATAAAAATTTAGAAAATGATTATGTTTCATTTCTTCTTCTTGTCTCTGCTCTTTTCTTCTCTCTTCTTCTTCTTTAGAATGTCCGTAATAGTTACGTTTGGTTTAGGTGGTGAGGCTATAGGTGAGTAGTTAAAGATGGTGGTGCGATTGAGGGGTCTGGTTTTTTTTTTTTTTGTTGATCTTTGTTGGAGACTTGGTTTATGATTTAAGGGTGATTTAGGTGTTTGGGAAGATGATTATGGCAGGTATAAGGATCCAATTAAGGTGGTGTTGATGGAGGAAGAGAGATTTTGGGTATGGTAAAAGGTATGGGCTAAGTTTTTTTTAGGGAGGTGAGACTTGATGGTTCATTGGTAATGGGAGAAGCAGGGGCCAATGGTGAGGTTGGATGGTGTTGTTGGGGTTGAGGGTGAATGGAAAAAAAAAAAGAAAAAGAAAAGGAAGGAGGTGACGACTAGGGTTTTTGGTTAAAAGAAAATAAGAAAGTGTAAAAAAAATTCAAAATAAAGAAAAAAGAAAAGAAAAGAGAAGAAAAGAAAAAATAAAATAAATGAAAAGTAAAAAATACGCGAGCAAGCGAGAAATAAATGAGAAAAAAAATAAATAAAGAAACAAGTGGTGGGATCCAGAATAAAAAGCCTTTAAAAAATATATACATGGCATTCACGTAGCCATTTAACGATTAAAATTTTGTCACGTGATTTTCGTCTCATTTTTAATAGTAGATAAATGATAAGTGACCAAATTGTTATCAGTCGATAATATCAATGATTACATCGTAACAATTGAAACATCAATAACCAAAATGTAAACTTAAAGAAACACATGCGACTACTTTGTAGTTTACCCTTAAAATATTTATTTATGCAAAATAGAGATGACAAAACCTAAATCGCTCCATAGATTTCGAATCAATTCGTTCCAAATGGAGTGAATTTTTTTTGTTTGAAAAGTAGATGCGGAGCAGGACAGGGTGGACTTTTTTTTCTTTTGGATAGTAGGTATGAGAAGGTTATGAAAATTACTTGCCTTGAACCGACTTGCTCTACTATATAAAAATACTATTTATCCTTGTAAATATAAACTATTAAAAAGGGTAAAAATGTAATAAAATAATATATAAAAATAATATATTTTATGTTTAAATATTGATTTGACTTTAAAAATATTTAAAAATTAATAAAAATAAATTAAAATAGAATAAAATGGGGCAATAATGGATGCATTCAACATCTATAATGATTTTTAAAATTATATATTTATAGCATAATACAACAAAAGAAGTGAATTGTAAAACTATAATAAATTTAATAATATTTGCTATATTCCATTGCGATCCCTAAGAAAAGTTGTTACTAACAAAAAAAAGTGGGTAAGGGAATAGTTTGATATTTATAATTACAAATTAAATGAAAGATGGAATTTGATTCATTAATTTGCTCAACTTATCCACCCAACATTAAATTATTTGTGGATCATTCTTGTAGGTTTTATGTGTCAACCCTGAATTTGCTGCTCTTCAGTGTCATTTGTTATTTCTTCAATATCCTTGAATTTGCAGCTGCTCTTGCCAGGGCTTCCTGCTTTACGTTTGGTGATTCTGTTGCTGTCGTTGCGTTGGGTTGTTCCATTTTCCTCTTTTTGAATAATATTTGTACAAAACCACTTTTCAATTTTCTATTCAAAGCATAAAAGAGGTATTAGGTTAATTTCCAAGTATTCTTTCTTAAGCCCTAAATTAAGTGTTCAATTTATTTATTTATTTTTACCTCAAACTCAAATAGCCCTGAATAAGGGCAAATTACCAATAAAAGCCCTTTTTTTTTAAATTTACCGAAATGGGCCAGATCATAAATTATTTACCGAAATGGGCCAGTTTTTACAAAACGCGTCCACGTCAGCGCGTTGTCAGGAGAAAAAGCAGGAAAATGCTTCCTCAAGGAAGCGCTTTGCCTGCGTGGACAGAAAATGCTTCCTTGAGGGCACACTTTCTGTCCACGTAGGCAAAGCGCTTCCTTGAGGAAGCATTTTTCCCGTGTTTTTATTAGGGTTTTCTGCAATTAGGGTTAGGGTTTTGGGAATTTTGGGTTTTTAAATTTTAGGGTTTTAAAGAAAAAATTAAATAAATTAGCGTTTAGTGTTTGTTAATTAAATTAATTACTAATTTTAAAAATTAGATTATGGTTTAGTGTTTATGGTTTTAAGGAAAAATCAAATAAATTAGGGTTTAGAGTTACTTGAGTAAATTAATTATAAATTTAAAAAAAATTAGATTAGGATTTTAGGGTTTAGGGTTTTAGGGTATTTAAAAAAAATCAAATAAATTAGGGTTTGGGGTTTAGGGTAACTTAATTAAATTATTTGTTAATCTAAAAAGCTTCTATGTGGACGCTCTTTTGCTACATAGTCTCTCGAAAAATAAATTTGAGAAGACGTTCTGCAAAAATAGTGTCAAACTGCTTCAAGCGGGATGTATTGTCGACAAAAATCTTGAAAGAAGCTCCCACGTGGGCGCGCTTTTGCTACAGTAGTATCTGAAAAAATAATTTTGAGAAGACGTGTTTGTGCAAATAGTGTAAAAAACGCTTCAAGCAGGATGCATTGTCAGCAAAAGTACTGAAAGAAGCTTCCACGTGGACGCTCTTTTGCTATAATAGTCTCTGAAAAAATAATTTTGAGAAGACGTGTCTGCGCAAATAGTGGTAAAAATGCTTCAAGCAGGATGCATTTCCAGCAAAATTACTAGAAGAAGCTCCCACGTGGATGCTCTTTTGCTACAGTGGTCTCTGGAAAAATAATTTTGAGAAGACATGTCTGCATAAATAGTGTCAAAAACGCTTCAAGCAGGTTGCATTTTCAGCAAAAGTACTGAAAGAAGCTCCCACGACGCTATTTTGCTACAGTGGTTTCTGAAATAACTTGGGCTATAAATGAACCAAATTTTGTTCTCAGGTTGCATAACTTACAACAAAAAAAAAAAAAATAAAGAGGCTAAGAAGGATAAAAATTAAAGATGAGTGAACGCATTAGTGCTATTATTTACTATGATGGTGAGGCTCATCACATCGAGAACGGTGTTGTTTTTTTTTCGAAGAATACAATACGACTGGTTTTTAACTAGAACATAGATTTGACAGAACTTCGTAAAAGGATTAGGCGTAAAATATTCGGAACGACGCCAATGAAAGTGTTGTCTATTAGGTATCAATTTTGTTCTTCTATTGATCTAGTAACATATGACTCGTTCAATATCAAAGGTGCTCGTAGCTTGGAGGCAATGGTGCAGACTCATCTTACTAGTGGAGCACCATATATTGAGTTATATGTACAATTTGCATTGCTAAATGATACATTTGTGGCTACTGTTTGAGAGGAGTACACGACCCCTGCCCGACACTCCGTTAGTGGGTTACATAACACGGAACCGCCGGTTTTTAGTAGCGGTATGGAATACACAACCCCTGGACGACACTCTGTTAGTGGATAGGACATGCACCTAGGTGGGTCGATGTTTGATGCTGGAAATACGTACTGGGGAACAACATCAACTTATAGTGCTTGGCAATCTACATCCAATTGGGGACGTTATGAAACGCCCAGAAGAAAGGATGATGTACTCCCCATGATGTCCACCGGTGAGGGGACCTCATACGTCGCAGATGATGGTGGGTTAGATGATGAGTCCGATGTGGATCCACCTCGAGAGCCCGGCCGCGATGGTACAGAAGTTGGATTTTTTTCTGGATCGGAGCCTATTCCAACTGAACCTGAAGATGCTGAAAGGGGTTCAAATGAAGAAGAAGATCCACGATTCAGGGCATACTCGCCACCAGCCCACATGCATAATGTTGATCTATCTGCAGATGATGCATTGGAGTTTCCAGATCTACCATACAAAACGTGTGATCATACAAGTTCGTTTTTGGATTCGAGTGAATTTGAAGTTGGTAAGGAGTTTTCCAATAAGGATAGTTTTCTTGGTGCATTGAAACAACATAGCATCAATAACGGTGTTAACTACCACGTGGTTAAATCTAAATCCGATAAGTTTGAGGTGAAGTGTGCAGTGCAAGATGAAAGTTGTTCATGGAAAATCTACGCCTCGTTGAGGAAAAGGACAGGGTTGTGGGAGATAAAAAAGTATAAAGGTCCACATACATGTGCTGCAGGTACAGTATTTAAGGTTTTTGAATAATACTGTTATTATGTAATGTTACATTATTTAATGTACTTCGTTGACAGGTATTTCACAAGATCATCCCAAGATGGATTCAGCTATGTTACCTAACTTAATACTACCCACGGTGAAGGCAGATCCTAAGACTTCAGTGCCAATCTTAATTGCCAATATTCGTAACCAAATGGGGTACACGCCCTCTTACCGCAAGGCTTGGATAACTAAGTAGAAGGGTTTGGAGAAGATGCATAGTGGGTGGAACGCTTCATATAATGAAATATGGTAGTGGTGTCAAGTGCTAGAGAGATACGTCCCAGGTTGCATAACAGACCTTCAAACAGAACCTGCATACTACAACGACCAATTGCTCCGTGGATGCCAAGTATTTAAGCGTCTCTTCTGGAGCTTTAAGCAATTCGAGACGCATTTGCATATTGTAAGCCATTGGTACAAATTGACGGTACCTTTATGTACGGTAGATATACCCATCGGCTATTGCTAGCAGTCGCACAGGATGGTAGTGGAAGAATCCTTCCAATTGCGTTTGCAATAACACCGGGGGAGTCAGCTGATGACTGGGATTTCTTTCTTTCTAGGTTAAGGATGCATGTTTGCCCCCAACCTGATATATACGTTATATCGGATTGAGGCACCGGGATACTAACTACAATTGAGCGACAGGGAAGCTTATGGCATCGCACACACCATCGGTATTGCCTAAGGCACATTGCTTCCAACTACTACAGGTAATATCCATCTAAAAGTGAATGACGGGAAGTGGCCAACATGGGTATTTAACTTTATCTCTATTAATATAATTTCATTTGGAATATTGAATTTATTTTAAATGGAAAAGTTGTATGTAATTTTCGCTATCAACTTATATTGGCAGGGTATGAGATAAGTAAGGACCGTTTTCATGAGATGTTGGCAGTTTTCCATTCAGTTAACGAAGAGGGCCATGACTACCTATGTAATATACCTTTCGAACAGTGGACACAAGCATATGACGGCGACTTACGATATGGTCAAATGATGTAATGAACCGAAAGTTACGGTATCGGAAATTGAGTCTTGAGTCTTGCTTTCAGTGAAATTTATTCATGAATATTTATTAGAAATATTTATGAATTATAGTTGAATGGTTATTTAGTGTTTAATTAAGTGAAGTAGCTTGAATTTAGTTTAAATGATTAAATTGCATAAGGAATAAAAGTTTAATTATAGATTAAAGAAGTAAAAGGGACTAATCTAGCAATTAGACCCTAAGTGCCATGTGTGTGAATGTATGATATAACATGTGTAATAGTTGGTATATATGTGTAATAGCTATAAGATATTTTATGTTATAGCTATTACACATGTTAATTTATATTTTTATAGGTTAATAATAATATAATATAGTATAATGAATAAATAATAATGAGTAAAGAAACATAGAAAGAGTTACAGAGAGCAAACGTGAGAAAGAAAGAAGGAAAGAAAGAAAGAAAAGAAAAGGAAATTTGAGGATTAAGGCCCTAAAGTTTAATTGGTAAGTTGTTTTAGCTCATTTTCTTATGATTTTTATGTTTATGGATGCCTAATTCAAAGTTCTACATGTATGAGGTTAAAATGAAGAAAAATAGAAAATTTTAGATATTGATTTAGTTGAATAAATTGAGGTTTTATGGGTTAAATTGATAGGAATTGAAGTTAGAAGTGAAAATTGAGTGATTTATTAAAAGAATTCTAAGTTAGGTTTAAATAGGGATTAAGTTGAATAGAGCTCAAAATTTATGTTTTATAATGAATTTTATGAGTTAGAAATTGTTAATGAGTTGATTAAAAGAGAATATGAAGCTTAAGTTAAAGAAAAAGATTAGTAATGGAAAAAGGACGAAATTGGAATTTTTGTAAAAGTTTGATAGAAAGTGAAAATGTGTTTTATGAATTAGTATATTGATGAATTTTAATTGTATGATTGTTAGTAGCAAACGTAGCACCGGATACGTCATCAAAGAAGGAAAAGAGAAAGTGAACGAAGATATCGATTAAATTCGATAAATAGTGGTTTGTATTTCTATAAACCGAGCTTAATCGTTATTGCTATATTTGATATTTATATTGTATGAAAATGTGAATGAGGTAAGTATTTTTACCATATTGAAATGAATGTGATTTTGAATACCCTATTAACGATGTCGGGCTAGTCGGATATAGTTGACATGTCATAGGAATTGGAAGTATTGGGATATTCCGACATTGAGTCGATGAGACACTATGTGTCGACTCTTCGTTAAAGTTCGGATTTGTTCCGATGAAGTACTTTGTGTACTATAATGTTAAAGTTCGGATTTATTCCGATGAAGCCCTATGTGCTTATCCGGAGTGTGGGTTGGATCCGTGTATCCGTCGGTGTCCGAGTTATGTTAATAAGGGTAAATAAAGTAAAGGTTATTAAAGTCTTGATTGATATTGAATAATAGCAATAATGTGTTTGAATTACCATGTTTTAAAGTTGATTAAGCTATTGTTTATAGAAATACCACTGAGAGTATTCTCGATTATGCGGTTTTTCGTCTTGCAGCTAGGTACGAAAGTATAAGGACTCAAAGATACAAGCCGATCCCCAAACTCAAATTGGTGAAGTTTCTATCTTTTTGGAAAATGGCATTGTACCTAGGATGTCTTTTGGTTATATTGAAAGTATCTAAGTTGTTAAATGATATTTTGGTATGTTTTGTAAATGTTACCAAAACCTTAAGAATGGTATGTTTTGATATGTTAGTGAAGAGTAATAAGAGGAATTGTTGGTAAATGTTGTAGAAAGAAGAAATGAAGATGTTATAAACTTAGTTATCAACATTTTATACTAAAACAGATTTGGACAGTAACAGTAGTCCAACTTTGAAAATATACCAAAAATAGTATAAAGTGAATTAGATGATGAATAAAATATGTAATTGAAGCTTAATGAATCTATTTTTATATGGAAGAAACAAAAGTGGTAAAAGAGTTGTATTTTATGAGATATTTACGTTTTGGTGAAACAGGGTTAGAACAATTTCTGGATTCCCTATTCTGACTTTAGAAATTCACCATAAATTGTGTATTAAGAATTAGGACTCAAACTTTATTTGTATGGATTCCTTATTGAGTCTATTTTTTAATTGAAACAAATGGAATAGTCATTGGATTTCTGTACAGGAAGAAATTTGATTCAGTAGTGCACAAGGGTCAGAGTAGCTGAACCCTGAAACAGGGAGACTTCTTATAATAAACTGTACTAATTGGCCTGACCAAAATTCTAGAAAAAATTAGTAACTAGATATATGAGTCTAGTTTCAGGAAAATTTACGGAATTGGATTTCGAGTTTCGTAACTCGAGATATGATTTTTTAGCGACTGTGACGCAGATGGATAGTTTACTACGAAAACTGTTTAAGTGCTAAGATAAGTTTTGTAATGTCTCCGCTTGACTCGGCAACGGTCTCGGGTAGGGGGGACGTTACAATATTGATTGGTATCAGAGATATTTAGGTTTAGTCGGTTCTAGGACTAAATCGAATGTCAATGGGAATCTAGAGGTACATGCCATTCTTGAGTCAAATTTGAGTTGGGATTGGATCTTGATATGTTTGTTGAATATTTTTGTTTTATAGCATTAAGAATGTCGATAAAAGCATTGAGGATACTGATCAAGAGATGTATAGTGAAGATGATGAACCGTATAATGTGAATGAATCGAGTCTGCAACTCCAAGTGTGAATCCAGAGGAAATCAACCGAATGTTGGAAGTGACAATCTCAAGTCTTTAGAATAATCGCGATGCCCTTCAAAAGCGGTAGGAACTATGCTTGCTACGTCCTCTATCCCTACTACCGAAGAGCTCCAATTAAAGAATTGAGAAAATATGGAGCTACAGAATTTTTGGGTGCCAAGGAATTGATTCGACTCTCGCTGAAAATTGGTTAAAGACTACAAAGAGAGTTCGAAGCAACTTGAATGTACACCACAAGAAAGCTTAGTGTGTGTTGTCTCATTACTGCAAGAGGAAGCTTTAGTATGGTGGGAATCGGTGATTCGAGAATGTACTTGAGGAACAGATAAGTTGGGACTTCTTTCAAAAGAGTTTCAAAATAAGTATTTGGGAGAAATGTACATAGAAGACAAAAGACAAGAGTTCTTAACACTGAAACAAGGTGAGATGCTTATAGTGGATTATGAACGAGAATTTCGAGATTGAGCGAGATATGCCATCGAGTTTGTACCGATGAAGCCGACCGATGTAAAAGATTTTAAGAGGATTACGTGATGAATTTAGACTACAGTTGATGCCTCTTAGAATCACCGAGTTTATGGATTTAATGGAAAGAGCTAAGATGATTGAACAAATTCTTAGAAGGGATAAAAAGTCCAAGTTGCTCATTCGATGAAAAACGTCCCGAATGGTTAGTTCAAGTCCGCAACCTAAGCGGTCAAAGGAATCACGAGGTAATTGAGATTTAGTTCTCGATCGAAAGGAGTGATCGAGGTCGGAAAAGACAGACTCATCATGTCTCTTGGCGATATCCAAGTCCGATTCGAATCTGAAATTCCAATATGTGAGCATTGTGGAAACCGACACAAAGAGGAGTGTAGAAAATTGACTGGAGGTTGTTTCCGTTGTGGAGCTACCGATCACTTTATTAAAGATTGCCCAAAGATATCCGGAACAACATCGACAAGAGTGCAAAGATCTGAATTTGCTTCCAGAGGCGGGATCAGTCCAAGTAGTTCGTTTGCTAGGGTGGTACTAGAAGAACTAGTGAGAGTGCTACACAACAATCTGAAGCTAGAGCTCCAGCTCGGCGTATGTTGTGAGGACTCGAGAAGAGAAAGATGCTCACGATGTGGTGACAGTATATTCTTATTGAATTCAAGACCGTTTATGCTTTAATAGACCACGGTCATCACATTCATATGTTAATACGAAAGTAGTTGAGACAAAAAAATTAGAGTTTAAATTGTCTAAAGTTATAATAGAAGTGTCTAGTCCACTGGGACAAACTACTTTAGTGAACCATATATGTCAAAGATGTTCGTTAATGATTCAAGATAGAATATTCCTGTTGATCTGTTGATTATGCCATTTGGCGACTTTGATGTTATTTTGGGAATGGACCGTTATCGAACATGGAGTGATTTTAGACCGTTATAAGAAGAAGTTTATTGTTCGAATGAAAGTGAAGATAGAATTGAAGTAAATGGTATTCGGACTAGTGGATCAATTCGTATTGTTTGACCATTAAAGCTAGCAAGCTTCTTCATCGAGGTTGTAATGCTTTCTTAGCATATGTGATTAATTCGGATTCAGTTGAAAGTCGGTGTAGTAAAATTCAGATCAGTATGTGAATTTTCGATGTATTCCCGAGGAATTACCCGATTACCCCGATCGAGAGGTAGAATTTGTGATTGAAGTCTACCTGTGCACATCCCAGATCGATACCTCCGCACTGTATGGCACCTCTTGAGCTAAAGGAATTAAAAGTGCGCTTGCAAGACTTATTGGACGAGAGGTTTTATACGACCTAGTACATCACCATGGGGAGCTCTAATGTTATTTGTTAAGAAGAAAGATGGGTCGATGCGATTGTGCATTGATTATCGACAACTCAACAAATTGATTGTCAAGAACAAGTATCCACTTCCCGAATAGATGATTTGTTTGATCAACTGAAAGGAGCTTCCGTATTTTCAAAGATTGATCTAAGGTCGGGATACTATCGCTTGAAAGTAAAAGAGTGCGACATATTGAAGACGGCATTCCGCATGCGGTATGGGCATTATGAATTTTAGTGATGCCATTTGACCGACAAATGCCCTCGCCGCTTTTATGGATCTTATGAATCGGATTTTCAACCATACTTGGATCGGTTCGTAGTAGTTTTTATCGACGATATTTTGGTGTATTCCAAGTCGAAAAAGATCATGAGCAACATCTCCGATTGTTTTGCAAATACTACGAGAAAAGCAATTGTACGGAAAATTGAGCAAGTGTGAATTCGGTTATCGAAGTTGTGTTTCTTGGTCATGTCGTATCGTGGATGGAATTAGAGTGGATCCAAAGAAGATTGAAGCGCTTATTCAAAGAAAAGTTCCTAAGAATGTATCGAGGTACGAAGTTTTCTCGGATTGGTGGTTACTATCGAAGATTCACAACGGATTTTCAAAGATAGCCTTACCGATGACCAAGCTACTACGTAAAAATATTCCATTTGTTTGGAATGAGCAATGTCGTAAAAGTTTTGAAGCATTAAAATGAATGTTAACAGAGGCACCGGTGTTGACTTTACCAGAATCAGAAAGAGATTTTGTAGTGTACAGTGATGCTTCATTGAGTGGACTGGGATGTGTACTGATGCAGAACGGGAAAGTCATTGCTTATGCTTCACGGCAACTGAAACCGCATGAACGCAACTATCCAACTCATGATTTAGAATTAGCAGCTGTAATTTTGCCTTGAAGATTTGGAGGCACTATCTTTATGGTGAAAAGTGCTATGTTTATACGGATCATAAAAGTTTGAAGTATCTACTTTCACAAAAGATTTGAATCGAGACAAAGGCGTTGGATAAAGCTTCTAAAAGACTATGATTGTGTCATAGACTATCATCCGTGGAAGGCTAATGTAGTAGCCGACGACCGAGTAGAAAAGTCGCGATTGAATTACGAGCAATGTTTGCACAACTTAGTATCACCAAGATGGAAGCCTTTTGACCGAATTAAGAATAAAGCCGAATAATGTTTGATTGGATCGGATCAAGACGCTTAGAAGATGATAAGTTGTTAAAGAAAAGAGAGATGATTCGAATGGTACAATGAAAAATTTTAGCATTGATGGAAATGGTTGCTTAAGATTTCAAAATCGACTTTGCATTCCGAATAATTCTGAGTTGAAAGAGTTAATTCTTCGAGAAGCTCATAATAGTCCATTTGCATTTCATCCCGGAGGTATGAAAATGTATCGTGATTTGCGTGAATTGTATTGGTGGTCGGAATGAAAAGGATATAACGAATATGTGGCAAAGTGTTTGACTTGTCAACGAGTGAAGGCGAACATCAAGTTCCATCGGGATTACTTCAACCCATCAATATTCCCGAATGGAAATGGGACCGAATAACGATGGACTTTGTGACGGGATTACCGATGTCTACAAGTAAAAGAATGCTATTTGGGTAATAGTTGATCGACTTATGAAGTCACTCATTTCTTAGTGTGAGAACCGATTGGTCGTTAAAGAAACTTGTTGAGGTTTATGTTCGGAAATCATTAGATTATATGGTATTCCAAAATCAATAATTTCTCGACGGAGATCCAAGGTTTACGTCAAGGTTTTGGAAGCAATTACATGAATCTTTCGATTTTCGACTTCATTTTAGTACGACTTTTCATCCACGGATCGATGGTCAATCTGAACGGTAATACAAATTTTAGAAGATATGCTTGAGCTGTATGATTGATTTTAAGTCTAACTGGAATATTATTTGTCATTAGCCAATTTGTGTATAATAATAGTTTCGATCAAGTATCTGATGGCACCGTATGAGGCTTTGTATGGACGAAGATGCCGATCACCCGTATGTTGGATGAATCGAATGAGAAGAAGATGATTGGACTGAATTGGTTCAAGAAACGGAAAGTACGATTAAGAAAATTCGGAAAGATTGAAAACGCTTTTGATAGACGTAAATCGTATGCGATTTGAAACGACGGGATATTGAATACTCGATCGGGGATAAAGTATTTTAAAGGTTTCACCTTGGAAGAAAATTCTAAGATTTGGTCAAAAGGAAAATTAAGTCCTCGTTTTATTGGGCCTTACGAAGTTATTGAGAGAATTGGACCAAGAGCGTATCGATTGGCCTTACCTCCCGAACTACGTAAAATGCACGATGTCTTCCATGTTTCTATGCTAAGAAGATATCGATCGGATCCTTCACATGTTATTACGACCGAGAATGTAGAGATTCGACCGACTTATCGTATGAAGAAGAACCGGTTGAGATTCTAGCACGAGAGGTAAAAGAATTACGTAATAAACGTATTCCTTTAGTAAAAGTGCTATGGCGAAGTCACGGTGTTGAAGAAGCTACATGGGAACCGAAGAAACGATGAGATCTCAATACCCCATCTCTTTTCGTAAATTTCGAGGACGAAATTTATTAAGGGGAGACAATTGTAATGAACCGAAAGTTACGGTATCGGAAATTGAGTCTTGAGTATTGTTTACGTGAAATTTATTCATGAATATTTATTAGAAATATTTATGAATTATAGTTGAATGGTTATTTAGTGTTTAATTAAGTGAAGTAGCTTGAATTTAGTTTAAAGGATTAAATTGCATAAGGAATAAAAGTTTAATTATAGATTAAAGAAGTAAAAGGACTAATCTAGCAATTAGACCCTAAGTGCCATGTGTGTGAATGTATGATATAACATGTGTAATAGTTGGTATATATGTGTAATAGCTATAAGATATTTTATGTTATAGCTATTACACATGTTAATTTATATTTTTATAGGTTAATAATAATATAATATAGTATAATGAATAAATAATAATGAGTAAAGAAACATAGAAAGAGTTACAGAGAGCAAACGTGAGAAAGAAAGAAGGAAAGAAAGAAAGAAAAAAAAAAGGAAATTTGAGGATTAAGGCCCTAAAGTTTAATTGGTAAGTTGTTTTAGCTCATTTTCTTATGATTTTTATGTTTATGGATGCCTAATTCAAAGTTCTACATGTATGAGGTTAAAATGAAGAAAAATAGAAAATTTTAGATATTGATTTAGTTGAATAAATTGAGGTTTTATGGGTTAAATTGATAGGAATTGAAGTTAGAAGTGAAAATTGAGTGATTTATTAAAAGAATTCTAAGTTAGGTTTAAATAGGGATTAAGTTGAATAGAGCTCAAAATTTATGTTTTATAATGAATTTTATGAGTTAGAAATTGTTAATGAGTTGATTAAAAGAGAATATGAAGCTTAAGTTAAAGAAAAAGATTAGTAATGGAAAAAGGACGAAATTGGAATTTTGTAAAAGTTTGATAGAAAGTGAAAATGTGTTTTATGAATTAGTATATTGATGAATTTTAATTGTATGATTGTTAGTAGCAAACGTAGCAATCGGATACGTCATCAAAGAAGGAAAAGAGAAAGTGAACGAAGATATCGATTAAATTCGATAAATAGTGGTTTGTATTTCTATAAACCGAGCTTAATCGTTATTGCTATATTTGATATTTATATTGTATGAAAATGTGAATGAGGTAAGTATTTTACCATATTGAAATGAATGTGATTTTGAATACCCTATTAACAGGTGTCGGGCTAGTCGGATATAGTTGACATGTCATAGGAATTGGAAGTATTGGGATATTCCGACATTGAGTCGATGAGACACTATGTGTCGACTCTCGTTAAAGTTCGGATTTGTTCCGATGAAGTACTTTGTGTACTATAATGTTAAAGTTCGGATTTATTCCGATGAAGCCCTATGTGCTTATCCCGGAGTGTGGGTTGGATCCGTGTATCCGTCGATGTCCGAGTTATGTTAATAAGGGTAAATAAAGTAAAGGTTATTAAAGTCTTGATTGATATTGAATAATAGCAATAATGTGTTTGAATTACCATGTTTTAAAGTTGATTAAGCTATTGTTTATAGAAATACCATGAGAGTATTCTCAGCGTACGGTTTGTTTCCGTCGCAGCTAGGTACGAAAGTATAAGGACTCAAAGATACAAGCGATCCCCAAACTCAAATTGGTGAAGTTTCTATCTTTTTGGAAAATGGCATTGTACCTAGGATGTCTTTTGGTTATATTGAAAGTATCTAAGTTGTTAAATGATATTTTGGTATGTTTTGTAAATGTTACCAAAACCTTAAGAATGGTATGTTTTGATATGTTAGTGAAGAGTAATAAGAGGAATTGTTGGTAAATGTTGTAGAAAGAAGAAATGAAGATGTTATAAACTTAGTTATCAACATTTTATACTAAAACAGATTTGGACAGTAACAGTAGTCCAACTTTGAAAATATACCAAAAATAGTATAAAGTGAATTAGATGATGAATAAAATATGTAATTGAAGCTTAATGAATCTATTTTTATATGGAAGAAACAAAATTGGTAAAAGAGTTGTATTTTATGAGATATTTACGTTTTGGTGAAACAGGGTTAGAACAATTTCTGGATTCCCTATTCTGACTTTAGAAATTCACCATAAATTGTGTATTAAGAATTAGGACTCAAACTTTATTTGTATGGATTCCTTATTGAGTCTATTTTTTAATTGAAACAAATGGAATAGTCATTGGATTTCTGTATAGGAAGAAATTTGATTCGTAGTGCACAAGGGTCAGAGTAGCTGAACCCTGAAACAGGGGAGATTTCTTATAATAAACTGTACTAATTGGCCTGACCAAAAATTCTAGAAAAAAATTGGTAAGTAGATATATGAGTCTAGTTTCAGGGAAAATTTACGGAATTGGATTTCGAGTTTCGTAACTCGAGATATGATTTTTTTAGTGACTGTGACGCAGATGGATAGTTTACTACGAAAACTGTTTAAGTGCTAAGATAAGTTTTGTAATGTCTCCTGCTTGACTCCGGCAACGGTCTCGGGTAGGGGGGACGTTACAAATGACCTCAAACCTGGTCGAATGTATAAATTCTGTTCTGAAAGAAACACGTCATTTACCAATAACATCAGTTGTGCGAGAGGCATATTTTCGTTTAGCGGTACTATTTTCGAAACGAGCAGCGAGTTATACAGGCCAAATGCAGGGAGGCCATGTATGGTGAGCAAATGTATTGCAAGAAATTAAAAAGGCGAAGGCACGGGCGAACATTATACACATAGTGTGTCACGATCGAGACAACTTATAGTTTCGTGTGACAGAGTTTGACAAACCGCACCAAGGTATTACTGGGGGGCAATATCGTGTACACTTAAGAAATAAGACTTGCGATTGTGGGAGGTTTGACGCACTTCGTTATCCATGCGCTCATGTAATTGCAACTTGTCAAAATCTTCATCTTGATCCCATGAGCTATGTCGACGACATGTACAAATTGGAATACATGTACAACGTGTGGAGACACATATTCCCACCGGTTCCAGATGAGCGTAAGTGGCCCTCTGTATCGCTTGCTCCGTTTAAGCTGTTACCGAATAGAGAGTTGCGGCGTAAACCAAAGGGTCGACCTTGCTCGACTAGAATACGCAACAATATGGATATCCGAGAAACAACCAATCAACAGAAGTTATGTGGATGATGTAGGAACCCAGGCCATACAAGTAGATCATGTCCAAATCGCAATAGTTGATAGTTGTTGTAATTGTTAATATGTTGTATTATTTATATTTTATTACATGAAATAATATAAAAATATTCAAAATATTTCTTTATTTAAAATAATTTTCATTTTATTAAAAATATAAAAGTAAATTATAATTACTTTATTTAAAACAACATTTTATATTATCACATGAAATAATATAAAAATATTCAAAATGTTGCCTTATTTAAAATAATTTCCATTTTATTAAAAATATAAAAGTAAATTACAATTACTTTATTTAAAACAACCTTTTATCTAATTACATGAAATAATATAAAATATTCAAAATGTTGCCTTATTTAAAATAATTTCCATTTTATTAAAAATATAAAAGTAAATTACAATTACTTTATTTAAAACAACTTTTTATCTAATTACATGAAATAATATAAAAAGATTCAAAATGTTTGTACAAATATATTAAAATAAAAATCAATGTCCGTGCCAGTCAAATTCATTGCCACATGGAGGTCGTCGACGGTTACACGTTGGATTCCTCCTTTGTCCAGTTTCCGGCGGGGTTGTGCTTGCTCCGACGAGGATTCTGGTTGTGGGTGTTGGGAGGATGACCCGCCTTGATAGAATAGTGACTGTGGAGGTGTTTGCATCATTAATGGCGGAGGTGTTTGAAACCCATAAGGTGATGGGGATTGGTAAAAAGAAGAGCTCCCCGACGGCCCCTCCTGCGATCCCTCGTGCGACGGCTGCCTATAGATCAGTGGTCCACTCGGAGTAATCGGAAATGGAGATGAACCAGGCCATACATTCCAACCTGCCATAGGACTAGAAAAAGGAAACATATAAGGGTAGGATACATAAAGGGCTAGGATACGCACTGCATCATCTCAAGAGGTTGTGCTGTGGGTGTCGACGGTTGAACTGTTGGGCCCGGTGACTATGTAGGTCCTGTTGCTGGGCCGGGTGATTGTGTGGGCACTATTGATGGGCCTGCGTCGTCGTCCCTTCTTCTAGGATTTAAAGGGCCACGTCGTTCTCTTTGGACACGCAATTGCCGCTACCTCTCCTCTTCTGACAATAAATATGGCTTGCCATGGATCCTAAACCATGGCATGTATTCCGGCACGCACGCCAACTCTGGAACAATGATCGATTCCCGAGTAGGTATATAATCATACTGATCTTCCCACATTTGGATATAGTGTAACCAGAATCTCGGTCAATCTGTATGCAATTACCGTAAGTCGATTTTGTGATGATCATCCAACACCTCAGGTGCCACAGGAATCGGTTGTCGGAATCCAAATTGTCGTAATACTCTGTCTAATTGGTGTATCTCCACAATAGAAAAGTTGACCAATGAGACCTTTACGTGCCAAGCGTTCGGATTTTGCAAGTATTCATCCGGAATTACTGCCCGAATTGCCGGATCCTCGTATGGTGTCCATTGAAACTATATAAAAATGATGGAAATATTAGTTAAATAAAAAATACTAAATACTAAATACTAAATACGAATCCACTATTTTATTATGTATGTATATATATTTTTTTAATACTTATTTGTGCTTCCGACCGTTGCTCTAATAGAACCCGTATATCTTCAAGACAGGCAGGTAATCGAGCATAACTTGCCGAATGGTTCCACCTAATTAAATAAATTTTTAGCATACGATTATATTTTAAATCTACGTAACAATTGTAAAATCTAATATAAAATTTACCTCGTTATGAGTGAGAATGTATATGGGTGGTCCACTCGAGGACATAAAAATGGAAAGCGAAACCGTGCCCATGATTGCAATAGTGATAGGCAACCTCAGATTTTCGCTTTATTCGGTCGCGTATCCCCGCACATCTCCCGGTATAGTGTTGCCAACACGGTAGACCCCCAACTAAATTCACCAGCTGCTCTAAAATCAACGAGTTTCAGCAGTCATCTCAGATGTACAAGGTTTCGTGACAAGTCCGGCATCAGATAACCTCCAATTATCTGAAGAATGTATGCTCGAGCATATCGAATTTTTTCTAGTTCGGTAGAATCATCATCAGGCTCCGGAAATGTGTCTCGTAACCAGCCCATCTCGATCCGACCTCCGTTAATATTATCCGGAATAGCACCCAAAAGCTCGTAGCATACCGCTCCCCAATCAGCAGAATGAACGGACCCAGTGACTGCGTCCCCATCCACCGGCAATCCTAATTGCAAATGCACGTCTTCCAAAATGATAGTGCACTCTTCACATGGAAGATGAAATGTGTGTGTCTCGGGTCTCCACCTTTCTATCAACGCATTAATAAGTTTCGGGTCCAACTTGCACCCCTGGCCTATCATCGCCACGTGTCAAAAACTCGTTTCTCGTAGGTAATCCTCTATCAACGGTGATGGAGGACTAGTCATGTTACGGATATAGCATTGCAATATCCGATCTATAGACTTTTATAAGAAATAATAAAATAAAAATTATTTAAATTTGCATAAATGACAGAAATCTTAAATAATATTTAAATATTAAATTTAACACTTACCATTTGCATTTGTTCGACGGATATGTGTTTATCATCGAAGCGAATTAATTCTCCGGCCATTGCTAACACGATCAAATTTTTTTATTTTAAAAAATAAATTTAGAAAAAATAAAATTAGAGCTTTTTTGAAAAAATTAACGAGAGTTTTGAGAGGAATTTAAGAGAAATTTGAGAGATTTAAGAGAAATTTGAGGGAATATTGAAAGATTGCAGATTGAAAGGATTTAAGTGTGAAAAAAAATCAAAGGGGTGGGGGGTTTTATAGTTTTTTTTTTTGGACCGTTGGGGGGGTTACCAACGGTAAAAAAAGTAGTCGTTGCTACTGTTCAAACATGGGAAAAACGCTTCCTCAATGAAGCGCTTTGCCTACGTGGATAGAAAGCGTGCCCTCAAAGAAGCGTTTTCTGTCCACGTAGGCAAAGCGCTTTCTTGAGGAAGCTTTTTCTTGCTTTTTCCCCTGACAATGCGCTGACGTGGACGCGTTTTTAGTGGACGCGTTTTATAAAAACTGACTTATTCCGGTAAATAATTTCTAGCCTGACCCATTTCGGTAAATTTAAAAAAAAAAGGACTTTTATTGATAATTTGCCCCCTAAATAAAAATAGAGCATTCTCGAAACAAGCAAATAGATTATCTGAATCAACAGTAGACAGAGCAAAGTATAGGCGATCATTGAATTGAAACCAAACAAATGGAACTGAATTCTATTATTCAATACATTGTGTCAGCATCAAAAGGACGAAAAGCAATTTTATGTCCACAATCCACAAAGCAATTCAGCAAAATCGTCATAACCCATGTCGTCCTAAGGTAATGGCAACTAAAAGACACCCTTTTCCAAGGATGATGTATTGTCTGTAACCAAGGGCTGACTCCAGAAATCTCCACTGCTTTCAGTTTCATATATTTCCAAATAAGGAAGACGAGTATCTTCTCGGCGGCCAACAGCATTTAAGCTAGACATAGATCCGCTACTTGTAGATGGTGATGGAGACGAGGGTGGTGAACTCCCTAACGTCATGTTGTCGATGCTATTGCTTTCAGCTTCACCTTCACAAATATTCTCATTCTGGGTGGTTTCACTTTGCCAACTACTACACTTTTCTTCCTCGTCTCCCTTTGTACTCTTCTTTAGATGAGAGTGCCCAGTGGTTCTTTATTTCGTTGTCTGTTCTTCCTCATAAACTTTTAGCTATGGTGGACCATTTGTAATGTATACACATTATTAGAGATTGTTGGTTAAATAATATTCTTAATTAAACCCGCAATATGATGATGATTTAATTGGATATGTATGCTAAACCTGTTTCCGAATTGTTCATGTAACTTGGTGATCAATGCATCTTCTTCTTCAGTGAAGTTGCGGCGTTTTAATCCAGGCCGGAGGTAATTCATCCATCTCCACCTGCAACTCTTTTCGCACCTTTTAAGACCTAAACATAAAAAAAAATAATAATAAATGAAAAGAAAGAAAGAAAGAAATTACTCCATAAAATCACAAGAATACGCTAAGTGCCACAGCTTCGTTTGCTTGTCAATAAAATATTTTTTAAAAAATGATTTACTTTTGTGAAAAATAAAATAGAATAAAATAAATAAAAATAAAGAACACATAAATTTTACGTGGAAACCCTTTCGGGAAAAAAACCACGGGCAGAGGAGAAGAAAATTCACTATGTCAAAAAATTTTTTACTCAAATACAAGAGGAATAGACTATGTCTATTTATAGGCTTGCAAAGCCATATTCTAGTAGGATTGAAACACCTTATCCTAATCAATATAAAATAGATGGAGTTTAATAAGGTTTAAAACCTTATTCTAAAATAAAATAAAAGAAGTCTAGTTCTATATGGATTTTACTTTTATTTTATTTTCCATCGTATTTTATTTAAATAAGAATTTGGGTCACTTAATTCTAACAATCTCCACCTTGACACAAATTCTCAATGAACAAGTTCTTCATCGCGAACTTTCAATAAACAAGTTCTTCACCTCTTCCAAAAACCCCTTAAGGGTTTAACTTCAACAATGAACACCAACCAAGTCTAAGCAATGCTCAAACTTGGTTATAGGAAGTGACTTAGTCATCATATCTGCAGGATTTTCATGAGTGCTAATTTTGCTCACAACAATATCACCACGAGCAATAATATCACGAACAAAATGATACCGAATATCAATGTGTTTTGTTCTCTCATGAAACATTTGATCTTTTGTAAGAAAGATGGCACTCTGACCGTCACAAAATCATCGTCTGATTTGAAGGTCTTCATTGAGTTCACTAAATAGTCCCTTCAACCAAATAGCTTCTTTACAAGCCTCAAGAATCGCCATGTACTCACCTTCATTGGTAGACAAAGCGATCGTAGTTTGCAAAGTGGCTTTCCAACTAATTGCACAACCTCCGGTTGTAAAGACGTAACTCTGTGAGAGATCTTCTTCTATCAAGGTCTCCAAAAAAATCAGCATCAACATACCCTATAACTCCATCTTTAGTTCTTCCAAACTGTAAGCAAACATTAGTAGTGCCTCGTAAGTATCTTAAAATCCATCGAATCGCTTTCCAGTGTTCTTTACCGAGATTCGCCATGTATCGCTAACCGCACCGACCGTGCATATGATAAATCGGACGTGAACAAACCATAGCATACATGAGAGATCCTCTGCACTAGAGTATGGAACATGTGACATGTACTCAATCTCATTATCGATTGAGGAGATAAGGCCGATGAAAGTCTGAAATGGGTCGCTAAAGGAGTAGTAATGAGCTTAGCACTCTGCATATTGAACTCGCAAAGAACTTTCTCAATGTACCCTTCCGACTTAGGTACAATTTACTTGCTTTTCTATCTCGAGAATCTCCATACCAAGTATCTTCTTTGTTGGTCCTAAATCTTTCATCTCAAATTCTTCACTTAGTTGGGCTTTAACCTTTCTTATCTCTCTTTATCTTTTCTCGCTATCAACATGTCATCAACATAAAGAAGTAGATACACAAAAGAACCATCACTGCTTTTCTTAAAGTAGACACAACTGTCAAAACTACTTCTTTTGAAATCATGAGAAGTCATAAAGGAATCAAACCTCTTGTACCACTTGTCTTGGTGATCTGTTTCAAACCGTAAAGGGACTTTTTCAAAGAAGCAAACATAGTCCTCTTTTTCCGAGACTATAAAACCCTCTCGTTGTTGCATGTAAATATCTTCCTCAAGTTCTCCATGCAAAATGCGCTTTTACATCTAACCGCTCAAGCTCCAACTCATGCATGGCAACAATACCAAGCAAAGCTCGAATCGAACTATGCTTAACAACCGGAGAGAACACATCTGTGAAGTCCACTCGGAATTTGATCAGAACCCTTTGCAACAAGCCTTGCTTTATATCCGGTTCTTCAACTCCTGAGTCCCTTCTTTCTTTTTAAACACCCATTTACAACGAATGCCTTTTTACCTTTAGGAAGTTTTACAAGATCCCATGTTCGCTTTTTGTGGAGTGATTCCATCTCCTCTTGCATAGCAAACATCCACTTTTCGAGTCTTCACACTAATCGCCTCGAATAATTAAATGGCTCTTGATTCGCATCTATATCTTCACCACATTTAAAGCATAAGCAACTAGATCAACCTCGGCATACTTCTTTGGAGGTTTAATTTCTCTTCTTGTCCTGTTTTTGGCGATAGAGTATTGCGGTGAAGAAGCAACTCTATTCTCAATTTTGTATTGGCTTGAGGAGTTGATTCGTATTAACTGATGCTCCACCGCTTTTGGTTTTCTTTATTGGAAGAGTCTTTAAGAGATAAGTTAGGTAGCATAGCGCTTTCATCAAAAACAACATCTCTGCTAATCACAACTTTTCTATTTTCGGACACCATAACTTATAGCCTTTTACACCACTTTATAACCAAGAAAACGCATTTAATGGATCTCGGTTCCAATTTTCCATTATCAACATGAGCATACGCAGGACACCCAAAAATCTTTAAATCGAATAATTAGCGGATTACGGACCATACCTCTTGTGGAGTCTTTTCTCAATGGCAACGGATGGAGATCGGTTGATCAAAAACATGCAAGAGAGGTCGTCGCCCAAAATGACTTCGTAAGTTGGCATTTGACAACATACATCGAACCTTCTCCATGATCGCTCGTTCATTCGCTCGCAACGCCGCTTTTCTTTGGAGTATGACGAATCGTCAAGTGTCTCATGATCCTTCGACTTGCACAATCTATTAAACTCATCGAATGTAACTCTAAGCCATTGTCTGCACGGAGGTATTTTATCTGCTTTTCCGTCTGCTTTTTCAATCATAATTTTCCAAGACTTAAATGTGGAAAACACATCGCTTTACGCTTCGGAAGAACGCCCAAACTTTTCTCGGAAAAATCATCAATAAAGGTTAGCATATAATTAGCTCCACCTCTCGAAGGCACTCTAGACGGCCCCCACGATCGTAATGGATATACTCCAACGCTTCCTTCGTGTTATGGATTCCTCTAGTGAATCGAACTCTCTTTTGCTTCCCAAAACACAAGTGCTCACAGAAATTCAGCTTTGCAAATTCCTTGCCCATTAAGAAGTCCTCTTTGCTTAATTCGCCATGCCATTCTCACTTATATGCCCTAGGCGATATGCTAAAGTTTAGTAATATCATCATCGACAAGGAAGAGGAAGCGGCAATTGATCACCAAGAATGATAGAACCTCAGAAACATATAACTTGGCAATCTTTCTTTGCCCTTTCATCACAACAAGGGACCCTTTGAAATCTTTAAAACCCCACTTTCACCGTGTATCTGCATGCCTTTTGAATCAAGAGTACTCAACGAAATTAAATTTCTTTTCAATTCGAATATGCCGCACGTCACTAAGTGTTCGACAACTCCATCAAACATCTTAACTTTAATTGTTCCAACACCGCGATTTTACATGAAGCATTATTTCCCATCAAAACAACACCTTCAGACATCTTTGTTTCATAAGTTGTAAACCAATCCCGATTGGGACTCATGTGGAAGGTGCAGCTGAATCAAGTATCCACTCTCGCTTACTTTAGAATCATTGATGAAGCAACTAGAAGTTCACCATCGCCGTAGTCTTCTACAACATCGCCTTCACCGAATTTTCCGGTTGTTTTCCTTTTGATTCGCACCTCCCTTTTAATCTTATTTTGTAGCTTATAGCACTCAGATTTAATGTGCCCTTTCTTCTTGCGAAGTTGCAAGTTTTACCTCTGCTTGAAGATTTCGATCTACCCTTAGATTTACCACGAGGATTCCGTTCTGTGTTCTACCACGATCATCATCAACATTCCGGTCTTGTCTCCCACGAACAATGAGACCCTCTCCCGAGAGTTGGGTTTAACCACAAGATGCTTCATCTTATCATACGAGGTTAAAGAATCATAAACCTCATCAACTGTGAGAGACTCATGGCTATATAAAATCGTGTCTCTAAAGGTTGAATAAGACGGGGCAACGAACAAAGTAGAATCAACCCTAGATCTTCCTTATCATATCGAACCTCCATGGCCTCCAAGTTTGAGAGAATTTCTTTAAACACCATTAAGTGTTCGTGTACGACGCACCTTCCTCCAAACGATGAGCATAAAGACGCCGCTTCATATGCAACTTGCTTGTTAGAGTTTTCGACATACATATTTGTTCTAGCCTCTTCCATAATGCAATGGCGCTTTTCTCTTTCATCACATCCTGCAAAATTTCGTTGGACAAATGCGATGTAATTGTGTTAATGCCTTTCGATCCTTACGCTTCTTCTCTTCATCTCGTTAATGTCGAAGGCATCTTATCTATCCTAGCGGGGCATCCTCTAGATCCATCTGCAAGAACGCTTGCATCTTAATTTGCCACAACGCAAATCGGTGTTGCGATCCAACAATGAATTTCATACTTCAAAGACGCCA
This sequence comes from Gossypium arboreum, assembly GCF_025698485.1. Lineage (NCBI taxonomy): Eukaryota > Viridiplantae > Streptophyta > Magnoliopsida > Malvales > Malvaceae > Gossypium > Gossypium arboreum. Next base: position 12,278,651 of record NC_069082.1, on the reverse strand, counting down.
TTACCGTGATCGAGATGAATAACCCTAAGCTCGATACCAATTTGTGAAAAATAAAATAGAATAAAATAAATAAAAATAAAGAACACATAAATTTTACGTGGAAACCCTTTCGAAAAAAACCACACGCGAGGAGAAGAAAATTCACTATGTCGAAAAATTTTTACTCAAATACAAGAGGAATAGACTATGTCTATTTATAGGCTTGCAAAGCCATATTCTAGTAGGATTGAAACACCTTATCCTAATCAATATAAAATAGATGGAGTTTAATAAGGTTTAAAACCTTATTCTAAAATAAAATAAAAGAAGTCTAGTTCTATATGGATTTTACTTTTATTTTATTTTCCATCGTATTTTATTTAAATAAGAATTTGGGTCACTTAATTCTAACAACTTTTCTAGTGTTTAGATAAATCTATATAAAATATTTTACGTTATTTAATGATTCTAAAATATTTCAAAAAAATATTTGAGAATTTAATTGATTTTATTTTATATCTATCAATAAATTTATATTTTATATTATTTTTATATATATTGCAACCACAATATCATTTCTCACCTCATTCTTATTTATTTATTTTCTAATTTAATTATAAAGACAAAATTCTAATTTTTGAAGGTTTCAGTTTTGAATATAAAAATAAATATCCATTTAATAATTATATTTGAGTGTGATTATACATGGTTGGTAACTTGTAAATACACTATTTTTAGTTTTTCACTTTACCCATAATTATTTATTAAAATAATTATATAAATATATAATTTTAATAAAAAATATATTCATTCTGGAGTATTATTACCTTATAATATCCACATACATGTTATGGCTTAGGTTTGGATAATATTAGACTTTGGATTAACAGGAACGAGAGAAGAAATTGATGTTGTCAAGTTACACCATAGAAACTATCATATTCCCCTCCAATGTAAACAAAACCAAAAACTACTTTTCTATTGATAAACCACTGCACAAGTAGTGTGTATTTCTTTTGTTATACATATAAACACAACTCCGCATATATGAATTATCTACCAAATACTCACGGAAGGCTTTTAAGAAAATATTAGTTAGTAAAGCCATCCACGAGGGAATATGCTACTAATGTGAAACCAGCAAAATTACGTAGTAAATATGTCTTCATGAGACTGCTGTATTTCTTTAAGAACCAGAAGAACTATTAGTGAAGGCACTATAGTTTATTGGCTCAACTCTTTATCCCCATACCTCATTGTGCAATGATAAAAGTACATCAAGCAGGGATTTATCCCTCGCCATAAATATATCTCACTGGTCTTTGCCTTAAACAAATTTCTCGAAACACAACTTTGGAATTTTAATATTTGGAACTCCTAAGCTACCTGAAATAACAGTAAGTTACTATGACTAAAGTGTATACATACATACATATATAAAAGTTTCTCAAGCAATGATAAGATAACTAATTGCTAAAAATCTTTATTGATTTTGTAAAGAGACAATTAAACAAGTCATGTTAGATTAATAATGGGACAAAAAGGTTTTCTCAACTTTTAAAGTTATAAATTCATCTATCAGGTTCAAGCATTTCCAACATCTAATTTATGACTTACATCTCAAAGCAAAGAATGCAAAGTATCACGCTTAAAGATCATAATATGCACAACAAATGTAGTGGCCCTGCAAGGTCTACATCATGTCATGCATGCATAGATACATTACATTACTACAAGCAAATTTATAGCTTTATCATTTTATAACATGGTAGCATAATCAGAAACTATCAACATGTCAGAGCGTGCATGCCAGAATGGAAGTACAAAGGCAAAAATATGCAGGTTTCTTCTCACTGTAGTATAGAAACAAATTTTTATTGCCTGCTGATAATGCTCTAGAATAACATATTTTTATGTATTAATCATGTGTTTATTCTGAGCTTGATCATACTAATTTGAGCTATTTATGTCTTTTTATCTTTTAGGGATTGATTTGGAGGCAAAAGCAAAATTAAGGGACAAAAGTGCGAATTTGGAGACACAATAGGCTGATATGCGACACAGGAAAAAGATTGTGCCAAAAGTGTGAGCATGGAAGACATAAGGACTAAAAAGCAAAAAGAAGAGATTTTATTTTATAAGACTCCATTTTATTTATATTAGGATAATTAATATTAAGATAATTATTAGGATTATTTAATTTTAGGATTTTATTTTAATTATCTTTAGTTATCTTTAATTAAATGTATTTATCTTTTAGAATTAAAGTTAAATTAGACTATCTTCCTAGCACTATAAATAGGGGGTGAGGTGACTATTTGGGGTGTTCATCTTTTTTTTGTAAACACTTCCCCCCTAAAAGTCTAGGCTTTTGTTTCTTTATATTTTCTTTCAATAAAATTCCTTTTTCCATTTTTATATTTATTTTCTTTTCCATCATTACCATGAGCCACTAAAACCCATCTAGCCGAAAGTTGTCAATATTCCCCAAAAAGGGTTCTTGAGGCCTAGAATCCGTACTTAGCCTTCTCGCCAAGTATTCATCGTTTCTTCGCACTACGGGCTGACGCTTCAGTCCATGTCCCTTAAGAAGTAAGCTTTTCAGCACATGTAAAGGCGGCCGCTTGTATGTTTTGGAAGGATTGCACAGTCGGTTCGTTAACTTACTGCGTCAGAGGTTGGCGAGCCAAAGAGACAAAATGGCATGGGATTCGCCATTGAGAAGTGTTGATCTAGCATAGATTAATCTTTGGAGCTAGTGGTCGTAGACGTCCTCTTCCACTATAACAGGCTTACTTGAGTTGAGGAGGGTCATTTAAAAGCCGAGGATCGAACCCAAGGCGGAATGAGACTACTGGAGGCTGGAATCTACCAATAAGAATTTCTTTTCCTTCAACTCTCTTTATTATTTTTATTATTTTCGTAATCAAAATTTCAGTCAACTTTAGATTCATTTTTTTTTATTTTTTTTCCAAATCAAATATTTAATTTTGTTATTTTTTTTTATTTCTTTCTGTCACGCAGGTTTTCTTGGGCATGATTCTGCCTAGGATTTTGAGAAACAAGCATTCGTATACTACAGGAAAACAGACTTTTAGCGGCGAGCGGCATTTTTAAGCGGCGCTAATACTTTTATCGGTGCTTTTCCAAGCGCGCAAAAAACGTCGCTATATGTAACGCCACTAAAGACCAGGACTTTTAGTGACACTTTTTATAAAAACGCCGCTAATTTGCCCAGTTTTGCAATATGTATGTTGCACCTATATCCAACCCTCTTGCAAGAAATTCAACCAAAAACAGCAAATATACCATGAAATCCAACCAAAACCTGCAAATTTAAATAATAAAAAATTATGCGAAAAATATATTATATAAATTGTAAATGAATATTCAAAATATTCTTACAATAATGTTAAAAGTTACAAGAAAACAAATGTCTAAGATGGCGGATTTTGAAATTGCTGGAACATAGTCATCATAGACTGAAGCTGTAGCTGGAGTTCATTGTATTTTCTGTTCTGCTCCGCCTCCCTCGCTGCTGCTTCCGCCTCCCTCGCTACTGCCTCCGCTCTAAGTTGAGAAATTTGCTCATCTGAGCTAGCTTGTATCTGAACTATCTGATCTTTTAGCCTCGAACTTCACTTGACTTTGACTCCGGAAGGCATGTATTGGTGCGAGGTGGATCCAAAAATTGGGTCAGTTAACACGGATCCTTGAAATCTAACGACCATACTTTTCAGACCCAAAACTTCATTAATAATTTTGTTATCAATATCCTCAAAATTAACAGAACTATCGATCAAGCGATCGCTTCATACTCTGCCTTCTTATCTTTTAGCTTCTCCTAATAAATCACTCAAAGAGTTAGAAACGAAATATACAATAAAAAGGAATACAACATAACATTATTTAAATTAAACTAATAAAAATGACGAATTAAAACATTAGAATTAAATATTATAAATATTTATAATGAATCAAATTTTATTAAGTAAATATACCATAATTTATGCAGCCTCAGATGTCATCGGAGTTTCATCCTTTTTCCTGTGCGTAATGTCAAAAAGCTGAAGGCGTCCAACTTTTTGACCAGATGAGGCTTCCTACAATATAGTAGTAAAAATATTATTTAATAGTAAAAAGTTATTAATACTTAATAGAATTAATAAATCCATAGTACCGCGGCCTGAGCTACACAAGCAAAACTTCTCGACCCTGTCATGTGCGTAAATTTTTGTTTTTGCCTGCTGCTTGTTCCAACTCGCTCACGGTCCTACATAATGAAATTATTATTACGTATATAGTAAATACTATAAACCGAAAATTTTATAAGAGTTTGCAAGTATATAATACCTCTCCTTTCTTCGAATTCCAAAATCGAACCGCATCTTCCCATTGGTACCTCAGCATTCCCGGTGGGACATTTTGCAATTTTTCTTCAAGGCTTATGGGTTTTTTAAAATATTCTTTTTTTAAAATGCTTTTATGGTCTATCCATTTTTTACCCAATGCCTTCTTGATATAGGCATCAGAGACCTCTAAAGCAAACCTCTCCTAAAAAACACAAGTTTAGGAAGTAAATATAAATGAAACTTAAACCAAAGTATTATAAATTACATTAACGTTTTGTTACCTTAATATTAGAGAGAGCTTGATTTTTATTTCTATTAGGCATGTTATGCCATGATTCGTAGTTGATGGGCAACATATTGGCATTTCATGCTATAATGCCCAAATAGCTTGCTAAAAGTCGAGCTTCTTGTCCAACAGGCTAACCATGGTTGTTTCTAGTTACTTTGACACGCTTGACAGAATTTAAGTTATGTAAATCTGTTAGGAGTGTACGTCCTTGACCTCTGCGCCTCCCACCATTTTCAGCTGAAAAATAATATATTATTACTATATTGAAATTTAAAAATAAATCAGTAATAAAATTTAATACAATTTGTAAAATAAACTTGACATTACTTTGAAATTCCACAGACTCGTCAAGTGTCTCCGGCACGCTTGAAGATCTAACAACTGTCTACTGTTCAGTACTTACTTCTTCCGAATTTGTAGTATTCTGTACCATACTAAGATCTCTTAATCTTCTTCTAGGCATTTTTTCTGCAACACATAAAATAGTTAAAATTTTAGTAAGAAATAACAACAATTGTAAATATAAAATAGTTAAATTATATAACATGACCAATGTTAAAATTATAACATTACATATAAATAAAAATCATAAAATCTTACTACATCATAAATCGTAAATATCTTCGTCCACATCCCGATTTAACCCATTGAAATTGTGTACTAGTACTAGGGATATTTTCATTTAAGTTTTGTTCGAAAAGGCAAAGTTTCGATCTTTCAACGATGTCATCTCTACTTCCATTCCCCATGTCAAACAAGTCTCTAGGGGTGTTTGAGTACAACGTACCAACCCTCATCAATTGGATCTTTCGAGTAAAAACTTGTTTAACTTGAAAAGAAAATACATACTGGCTCGTCTATCAAATGTTCTCCAGTGTGAATTAATCGAGAGAAATTCACCATTGTAAAACCAAATCGATCATTTTAATTCATGAGCGAATTAGCATCACCCAATCACATCGAAATAAGACAACTTTCCATTTTCCATAGTAATCCAACTCAATAATGTCGGTTAGAAGTCCGTAATACTCTACATTTCCCTCGACAGGATTACTGTCCCTAACACTAGCGTAACTTGTAATTAAAGAATTAACAACTACTCCATAATTTTGAGTTCTCCTCAATCTCTCGCGATATTTGGTATGAAATCTGAATCCATTCATGATGAAGCCACTATATCTTTTTACTACTCGATTCGGACCTTGGGAAAGCCATTTAACTTCGTCATTAACGACATTCCCACTCCAAACCTATTGAATCAAAAGTAAATTGAGTAATTGTAAATATTATAAGAAAATATTATTATTTGTCAATAAAATGTTGAGTTGCATACCGTTTGGCTTAACCATTCATGAAAAGATTCTGCGAATAACCTATTAATCTCGCGATGTTGTAATCTTCGTGAGCGTGACTGAGATCTTAAGATTTGTTTGTACTCACTATGTTAAAAACATGTTTAATTCGTTAAAAAATAAAAAAATAAAAAAAAGATGAATATTTATCATATTCTAGAACTTACTTGCGTAATTGTTCAAGTGCATCGTGGTGGAAAAGAACATATCTATGTGCTTGTATCCAAGATCAGTCATCTAATTCTGTAATTTCAACTTTGCCGATTAGTTCTCCATAACTTTGAAATAAATAAGTTTCGGCCAAGTTAGGATCATTGAGTCCGGCATTTCTACTTGGTCTATTCAATCTTGTTTCAACATTTTCTAAATATCTAGAACAGAATGTCATACACTCCTCTGCCAAGTAGCCTTCAGTAATTGATCCTTCCGGATAACGCTTGTTACAGCAATAAGACTTCAATTTACTTAGGAACCTAAACACCATATACAACATTATCAAAACTGGTAACTATAGGTATAAAGATGAATGCCTTTGAAATAAATTAGCACCTTTCAATTGGATACATCCAACGATAGAAAATCGGCCCACCAATTATTGCTTCACGAGGGAGATGAATGACAAGGTGCACCATAATAATGAAGAAGGAAGGTGGAAAGATCTTCTCCAAATTGCATAATGTCAAAGCGGCTCGATCTTGTACTTTTTCAAGTTCTTCAACATTCAGAACTTTGCCACAAATTACTTTCATTATATTCGACAGTTCAATTATATAGGACGTTACCTTCTTTGACATACAGCACCATAAAGCAACTGGAAGTAGATCTTGCATCAAGATGTGATAGTCATGTGATTTTAATGAATATAGTCTTCGATCTTTAAGACTTACACATCAAGATATATTTGATGCATACATATCCGGAACCTTTATATCCTTCAACACCGTGCAAAACATTTCTTTCTCTTCCTTTGACATTGCAAAAATTGTAGGCGGCAACCAATATTTTCCATTAGGAAGTACTTGGGGATGAAGATCACGCCTAATTCCCATGTGAACTAAATCAAGTCGACTCTAAAGATTATCTTTTGATTTACCATCGACGTTCAAAAATGTCTGGATGATGTTCTCGCAGACATTCTTCTCAATATGCATCACATCAAGATTGTGGCGTAATATGTGATGCTCCCAATAAGGCAACTAAAAAAAATACTTCTTTTCTTCCACAAGTCCGCCTCATTAGGGCCATCCTCCTCGTCAGATTCATCATCAAATTCATCCCTCGATCGTCTATTTGTTTGCCTATTAGATGGTTGATTCAGCTTCCCGTAACTGAAATCCATATCTTTTAACATGAAAAAAATTTCAGATCCAATGGTTCTCTCAGGAGCTTTTTTCAACTCTTCAGTACCGTCAAATAAAGCCCTCTGAAATCTATAGCTATGATTTTCATCTAACCACCGACGATGCCCCATATAGCAGAACTTCTTCCCATTATATAACCACTATGAACACGTTTGAGCAGCACAACAAGGACAAGCATAACGTCCTCTGGTACTCCAACCAGATAAATTCGCATATGTCGGGAAATCATTAATTGTCCACAGCAAAGCAGCATGTAGGTAAAAGTTATCCTTTCTCAATACATCATACGTCTCAACACCCGCCCATAATTGTTTTAACTCTTCAATAAATGGCTGCAGATATATGTCAATATCATTTCCGGTACCTTTCTCTCCGGGGATAATCATAGATAATATCAAAGAAAGTTGCTTCATACAGAGCCATGGAGGCAAATTATAAGGAACAAGGACCATAGGCCAAGTACTATACGAGGTGCTCATGATTTTAAAAGGATTAAATCCGTCAGATGCTAACCCGAGCCTTACACTCCAAGGATCACTTGCAAAGCTTGGAAATTTATTGTCAAATGATTTCCATACTAAAGAATCTGCAGGATGCCTTAATAATCCATCATCCGTTCGTTGATCATGATGCCACGTCATAAACTCGGCTGTCTTTGACGACATGAATAGCCTTTGAAGCCTTGGGATTAGCGGGAAGTATCGCAAAATCTTGTTCGGCTTTCTTATTGAATGTGGCCCATATTCATCCTCATTAACATCTTCTGCATCTCTATTCATCCAACGAGATTTACCGCAAACATGATAAGACTGTTGATTTCTCCGATCACCCCAATACAACATGCAATCATTTGGGCAACTATGAATTTTGTTGTACCCAAGGCCCAAATCTTTTATCACTTTCTTCATGTCTTTACATGATTGAGGGATTTTTGCAAACGGGAACATTTCTCTCAAAAGCTCTAACAGCATTGTCAAAGAGTTTTCGGTCCACCCTCCCAAACATTTTAAGTGGAAAGGCGAACACAGAATGACATTTTCGAAAATTTTGATCCCTCATAAAGTTCTTCATTCATTTCACGAAGTAACGTGTAGAACTTCACCGCTTCTTCATTCGGTTGTTCATCTGGTACACTTCTTCTCGTTTCCATAAAAGTATTCCCACCGATATTATAATCATCAAATGCAACATAGTTTGGTGGAAATGATTGGAAACCTTCACTCCGCATATTAAATGCATCCCGCATCATACCTTCAATGTCATATTCTCTAACATACTGACGGTAACCACTATAAGGATAACCCGGATTAATCGTCGAAGAGGCTCCACTAGGTGTATACTCTCCATGGAAAATCCATTTTTTATACCCCCGAATGAAGCCATCAACAATTAGATGTTCGTAGACAACTTCACGATAATTCCAATAGATATTGCCACACTTCTTACACGGGCAAAGAATCATATTCTCTTGGCTTGAATTGTGAAATGCAAAATCTAAAAAAGATTTCACTCTATTTTGATACTCGTTGCTTGCCCTTGAGAAATTCATCCAAGTCCTATCCATTTCGTAGTTGTTGAAGTCTAAAGTTGGCAATAAGTTACACGAGTAAGTTGTTTATTATGTAAGTCTTGATATAATATATTTTTATGTTTTATGTAAGTTATGTAGATTATGTAAGTTATGAAATTTGAACTTTAAACTATATGCTTTTAAGGAAATTATGTGAGTTATGTAAGTTGTTATGTAAATTATGTAAGTTATATGAGTTATGTAAGTTATCTAATTTATTTAAGTAATGATCAATAATTAATACTATTTTGATAAAAATTAGTTATAACTTTTAAAGACATTTAAAATTATTAAATATTAAAATCAAACATTATTAATATAAAAATAGTGATTTGAATATAATAATATCAAAAAAGAATCGTAGTTTAATTTTTATAAGTAAATTGGAAATAAATTAAGGTTATATAAATATTCAATAGTAAATGAGCTCGATAAAACTTTTTCAAGTCTTTTGAATTTTTAAGATTCATCATACGTGGTGTTGTTACACCTAGGAGGATCCATTATATCTTCTGACTCAATATAAGGCAACTTGTCAGGTTTCCAGCCTATATACTTTGAATCTTTAAAATATTTAAAATAAGGTTGGAGAGAAGGTCAGCTATTGTTGTAATTTTAATGGACAAGCAAGCTACATGGTAATAAAATTAATTCATACTTATTCATACTTAAGTTGAATCAAATAATAATTAAGTTGAACCAAATATAAAAACTTATTCATACTTATTCAATTCAATTAAAAAGAAAACATATCAAATTAAAAACTTATTATAGTGTAACTAATTTAAAAATACTTTCAAAAGCCAAAATTTAAAATTAATTTGGAAACAAAATAATTACGCTCCAAATAGAACCAGCAATTAAATTTTTACAAAATCGCAACCCCAAAATATTAATTTTTCCAAAATCATCATGATAAAACTATTATTAATTTCCAGAAATAAAACGTACTTTAATAATTTCAACAACCTGGTCTACTCCACTCTCACCAGCAAACGTACCTTAATAGTTTTTCTTTCAATTTTCTAAATGAAATTCAAGAAAAGTGGTAATCCTCATATTAGTGTTCAACTTTTTACCTTTATTTGATATAACAAATGGGGTTTGGACTTCTAGCCCAAGTTCTAATGTATGCCTGCAAATTCTCAAACCATGATGATTCTAAAATGTGTAATGTGGCAGCCATTCAATTTTTTACCAACACAAATGAATAAAGAGATCGCAAAGGGATTTGATAAATACCAAGAAACTAAATGTAAAGACAGCATAAATTGATAAAAGGTAAGCATTTCATGGTAATGTCTACCAGAATTGCTTGAGACTACTTTGAAGAGCTAGATTTGGGCAACATTCATTAAAGTTCATTCCCTTTTACATTTCAACGTTTTCTTTAAATAATATCATTTTAAAGTTTAAAACTAGCTTTATTTTTTTAGTGTGCAATTTGCTGATAAAATTTTCAATATTTAATATAAAATAAATCTGTTCTACTTAAAAGAGTTGAATGGACCTACTGTGCCATAAATAGCATGGTGGAATATATGCATGGATATGATGATAATATTTCTGCTACAATGGGGACAAGAGAAACAATTTTGCAAATATACATACCTCTTAAAAATTGTAATTTGGATGGTAGAGTCGATTAAAATGGATGGCAATTTAAATTACACCTGCAAACAATGAACAGGCACGAAATTGAAAAATAATCTAAGGATAAACAAGAATAGTAATTTAAAAAATGAAAAAATAAAAGAAAATAAAAGATTAACTAACCTTTTCGCTATCTAGGCTTTCTATGTATTGCTTTAGTGTATGAAAAGAGTAGCAAATGCAGGTCCTGATAATTTGATGCCAAACTGCTAGAAAAGAGCCAATCAAATTGGTTTTCTATGCCTGCCCTCGAATCACCTACAACATCAAGGAAACAAATATGTAAAAATTAGGGTTTGTTTTAAAAAATGTGGGGTTAAAAAGATCCAAATAAATCAAGCTAGATAGACTATATATACAATCAGATAAGCAACAAGGATTCAAACTAAAAGGAAAATGAAGTAGATTTTTTAGGAGTAAAACTCAAATGAAGACCACCGGATTACTTTCTGACCAAAGTGTAAACTTATTAATATTTCATTGACCACGAGTGCAATTCACCCAAATTTTTATAAATAAAATTATTTACCACCGACATCAGATAATATCTCATAAACATTCTTAATATTTAGAAAAGAAGGAAAATTGATGACTTCATTACTATGCACCACCTAAAATAGCTCAAACAGTAACTGTTAGGGGAAAAAAAGAAGACAAAAACAACCACAATCACCTACATCATCCTCAAAATAAGCATGCAAAAAGCAGCAAAGCCTGAAATTACATGAAGATGAAAGAAGTGAAGAATATCATTCATTCATAAATAAACCATGCAGTTCGAATGACAAAGTAAAGAGAAAGCAAGAATTATATGTAGGCATCTTAATAAGCTCTGTAAGCAGAGTAAACACTTTTTCAATAACATTATGCCATACCATGGAAGGTTTTACTAGACCAACAACATCCAAGGAAGAAACAGCGACATCAGAGATGAAAACCCAAATATGCAGAGAAACAGGAGAACAAAGGAAGTTACCAGAGGATTTGCTTCCAAACTTTGGAACAAGGTCAAGCAAAGGTTTTTTAGGAGTTCAGAGATGCATAATCAAGAACTGCGGTTAAATATCTTATCATGAAACCTGGTGTTCTAACTCAGTTGATTCATGTTTTATATGATGACATTCAACAGATATCAAGTTCGAATCCTTGAACTTGTAATCTCTTTTGTGAGTGTGTGTATGTATATAAATCATATTATGCAAACAATATAATTGAAGATGTGTGATCGACTATAGTTAAATTTCATACTGTAAAACCCAAGATTTCCGCTTATTCTCCTGTCTTAGAATAGGACAATCTCATATCATGCATAGGGCAGCAGATCTCGGATTTGAACCCCAATATCTATAATTGCATATAAAATTATTGTATTTATCCATTCCATTATTAGCAAAATAACAAGAAAAAAAAAGCAAATGTTTGCATGAAATGTGAATTAAGCATCTTATAGAGCCTCGAGTGTTGAACCCTTTCAAGCAATGCCACTATGGTTTTAAATCTTCTAACTTAGAACTACTACAAAAATTTATAACATAAGGCAAAGCAACATAAACAACACAAACAGGAAACTAAAACATATCTTAAATATTTCATTCAAAAGAGAAGGCTTAGCCGAGGGCGATGAAGCAGTGGTAGGGTCAGATTCTTACCGATTGACTGCAACAGTGGAGACTGATGACAACCCAGCAGAGGGTTAGCCGAGGATGATGAAGCAGTGGTAGGGTTAGATTTTTCACCAGCGGATCGGTTGGGATTTAGACTTAGGGAAAATTTAGGGATTTGGGGGGAATAGCCTGAATTGGGGAAATTTTGCTAAGGGAAAAAACAAGAAGTATCGGGAGAATGAATTGGAGTTAAACGAATGAAAGCAAAACGACACAGTTTTGGATATCAAGAAAATGACATTTGTGGCGTTTATAAAGAAGCGCCAGTAACTCAGTTTTTTTGCGGCGTTTTTAGGATAGCGCCACTAATTCCTAAACCGTGCCACATAAAACGACGTAGTTTTCATTCGATTTCTCATATTCTTAGTGGCGTTTATAAGGTAGCGCCACTAATTTCTAAACCGTGCCACATAAAACGACGTAGTTTTCATTCGATTTTTCATATTATTAGTGGCGTTTATAAGATAGCACCACTAAAGCCACTACCCACGAAATAAAACGACGACGTTTTAATACAATTTCTTATACTTTTAGCGGCGTTTATGACCTAGCGCCACTAACTCCACTGTCCATCCAAGTAGAACAACGCCGTTTTCATTCTTTTAATCATATTTTTGTGGCGTTTTTTAATAAGCGCCACTAACCGTGCCACTTAAAACGGCTGCATTTTTATTCAATTTCCCATATGTAAAACCAATACGGCGCCGTTTTGTTTAAATTTAAATGTTTTTTTTGCAGCGTTTTAGACTAAAACGCCGCTAATGCCTTTGATTTAAACACAATTTTTAATAAGTATAATTAATCCCAAAACCAATACACTAAACCCTAATACCCTAAACCCTATAGACTAAACCCTAAACCAAATACACAATACCCTAAACCCTATAGACTAGACCCTAAACCCAATACCCAATCCTTAAACCTTATAAACTAATTCTAAACCCAATACCCTAAACCTTGAACTTAAATTTTAAACCTTAACCCCTAAATCCATGCACCCTAAATTCGTTTGATTTTTTCTCATTTTTATCAATACTCCTAATTGTACCTTAAAACCATAATACTCTAATAGTCCCTAATCACTAAACCCACTAATAGTCAAAAAGAACATAACTATTTTTCAACTTTTTGCTAACCATAATTTAAGTGAGATAATTATTAATTTCAAAAAAATAATTTTCATAAACATAAACGTAATCTTCAAATATATGTTGGATTGATATTCCATTTGCCAAATGCATCATTTTGCCATTTCACTTTTTTTCCCTCTTTCATTATTTGTATTTTGTTTTTTGCTTTTATATTAATATCTATATACACATTAATATTATATTAAAATTTATTTTTAAGATTTTAGGGTTTATGATTTAAGAGTTTAGGATTTATAGTTTAAGGTTTGAGATTTAAGGCCCATAGTTTATGGGTTTAAGGGTTAGGGGTTAGGAGTCAGGGTCAATGAGTTAGGATTTATGGGTTAGGGGTCTAGTGTTTAGAGTTTTAAGGGTTTAAAGGTTTAGTGATTTAAGGTTTTAGTGCATTAGGGTTTAGATAAAATCATAACATTGATTAATTTAATTAACAACTTGGTAACTTAAGTTATCAAATTGTAATTTTCATAATTAAGTAACTAAAATGAAATTAACTTTCCCATAACTAAGTGAATGGTGTAGTTAATTTATATTGTTAATTTATAAATTAGTCGAGTTTAGTTATGATCAAATTAAATAAAAGCGAAATCAAAATAAAAATAAGACCTTATTTAATTTATTATAATTTGTCCTATCTAAAATAGATAGTTACCTATCCTTATCAATCATTACATTTTTATTTAGATAAAATAGATAATTACCTAAACCACAACCATTAAACCCATATCAATCCCTAAAACTTAAAATAGTTATCGAGCTTTAGTGGCATTTATCAAAAAGCGCTGCTAATACTCAATCTATTGCGGCGTTTTTCAAAAAGCGCCGCTAATGCCACTATTAGCGGCACTTTTTTAAAAACACCGCTAATGCCATTAAATCCCAAAGTAAAATGACGTCGTTTGGCTTAATCTTTTAGCGGCGCTTAATCAAAAACGCCGCTAAAAGATTGAGTTTTAGCGGCGTTTCTGATCAAGCGCCGCTAATGCCACTAAAGCTCAATCTAAACGACGTCGTTCGGATTAATATTTTAGCGGCGTTTGAGAAAAATGCCGCTAAAGGTCAACCTATAGCGGCGTTTTTTTGTAAACGCTGCTAATACTCTATCTATTCGCTTTTTAGTGGCGTTTTCTACTAAAGCACCGCGAAAAATGCCGCTAAAAACCTATTTTCTTGTAGTGGTATAATCCAATCCCTGAGGATTCGACCCTACTTCCCTTTTATTGTTCTTTTTCATTATTTTGTAGGGAATATGATATTTTTTGTGCTCTCAACGACGCATCGAATTTTGGCGCCGTTGCCGGGGATCGGTAACATACTAATCTTGTTTTTTGTTTCTTATGACCAGATCTGCTCCAGGAACTCTTGCATTTGATTCAGAGATTGAAAAGACTACGAGAGCTAATCGCAAGGAAACAAAGCTAAGAAAAAAGCAGTCAGCGGTGGTTGGAACTCAGAGTAATCCACCGCCAGAAATCAGAATCGACGACGAAGCAGAGTCTAGGGTTAACGAAAACCCTACTCAAACTTTTGAAGGCAAAAAAGTAGAAGTCGATTCCTCAGAAGAAGTGTTTAACATTAGGGTTGACGAAAACCCTAATTTAGCATATCAACCTATGGCTCAGACAATTCGGCAACTGGCTGAAGCGCTGACAGAACAACCACTACTATGTATCGCGTATCCTACTATGGATACTAATTTTGAATTAAAGTCAGGCTTAATCCAGCTACTGCCAACTTTTCGGGGTTACAGAACGAAAATCCCCACAAGCATTTGAAAGAATTCCATATGGATTGCCTTAGTATGAAACCTCAGGGGGTAACTGAGGATCAAATTAAACTGCGTGTTTTCCCTTTTTCCTTAGCAGATTCTGCTAGGGAATGATTATTTTATTTACCTCCTGGATTTGTAACGACTTGGGCTGATCTGTCTCGTTTATTTCTCAACAGGTTTTTTTCAGCATCACGTGCAGCCGAGTTAAGAAAAGAAATCGTGGGCATAAGGCAAAAAGACGCAGAGACTCTGTACGACTATTGGGAGCGATTTAAGAAGTTGTATGCAAGTTGCCCACAACACGGTATAATGGAATAGTCTTTGCTCCAGTACTTTTATGAAGGCCTGAAACCCATGGAGATGAATATGGTGGATGCCGCGAGTGGAGGAGCGTTAGTCAACATGACTCCATAACAAGCAAGAGACTTAATCTCCACAATGGCTGCAAATACTCAGCAGTTCCGAGCCAACCCTGAACCCCCTAAAAGGGTTCATCAGCTAAGTAATTCGACCTTAGAAGATAAAGTTGATAGAATTGCTAATATTTTGAATTCTCTTGTTACAGAAAAAGCAAAGACAGCCCGATTATGCGAAATTTGTGCTACCTCTGAACATACAACTGATGCATGTCTCAGTTTGAATGATGGTACTATGGCTCATTTAGATGCTGTGAGAAATTTTCCTAGACCACCATAAGGGCGATACGACCCTTACGCTAATACCTATAACCCAGGATGGAGGGATCACCCTAACTTAAGTTATGGGGCCAACCCACGATACAACCAAACATACCAGAACCGAGTTCCACAATAGCCACGAGATTCAGGTAATTCTCTAAAAACTTTGATCAATAAATTAGCGGCTAACATGCTTGATTGCGGCTAACAACCAAGCCCATACGAACGAAAGAATTCAGCTGGAACAGCCCCAATACTAATTGGGGCGTCAAGCTAGGGGCGTTAAACAAGCGCTTATTGGGAGGCAACCCAATTTTTATTTTTATTTATTTTATCTTATTATTTTATTATTTTTAGATATTAATAAATTCTCTTCTTCTAGGTAAACCGAAACGAAGATAGGGAGAAAGGAGGAACGACAAATCTGCAGCCAAACAGCCCCTACTCGACACTTTTGGCCAGCAACTAGCGGATCTCATTGCCATCATACGCGAACAACAGTAATAACACGGGGAGTTCCTCTACACCTTTTTCTCCTATTTTATTTATTCTACATCGAGGACTATGTGTTTTAAGTAGAGGGGAGGCATTCTTCATTATTTCTATCATTTTAGCTGCTGATTTGGTTGTTGCTGCCCATATAATTTTTTTAAGCATATTTTGCCTCTTTTCTTGCCCAAGAATTTGACCACGACTTGCCTACTATTTGACCCACATGCATGAGTCTTATCTACTGAGTTAATTATGATTTTGCTTGATAGATTTCATCTCCATTGTTTTATTTCTTTTAGTTTAAATAATTATGATTAATGGAGTTAACCCTATCTTGATTTTGGTAAATTTGATTAAGTCTAAGTACAAAGAGGACACTTAATATAATTGCATGCTTAAAATATTTTCATGACTATTAAGGTGGCTACTGAAACTTATTTTTGACACTTGATTGTTTTTCCTAAAGTCCTCCAAAATTAAAATTTCGTTTAATAATAATGTTTCCGTGGTTATGAGTGCAGCTTAAGACGTGATAGCTGAGTAACCGGGGTAGGGTGCTTGGGTTGTCATCCTATTTCGCTTCAAAAGGTTGTGTGACGTGTTAGGTAAAACTCCGCTAACCGGAATTAATTTTTAAGAATGTGTTAATGAGTAACCGGGTGAGGTGCTTGGTGTCATCTCTCTTCGCGTCAAAAGGTTCGATATGTTCTTAAGAAAAATAAAATTAGGAATGTGTTGAATGAGTAACTGTGGTGGGGTGCTTGGTCATCATCTCTCTTCGCGTCAAAAGGTTTAATATATCCCTAAGTAAAAATAAATAAATAAAATTAAAATTCTATAAAAAAAAAAGAAAAAAGTCATATTAATAAAATGTGAGGACTGAATGTAAAAACGAATAAGATGTCTTGATAGGTTTGGTAAATTACACTTTTTCAATTTTACTTAAATCAAGCTAAATGTTCTCTTTATTTTTCGTATGCATTTTGACTAATTTTTATAAAACTTTGGAGTAGAATTTCTTTTATGGTAGAACCTAATTTTCATAGTGGATAGGAACCATACGTGAGGGCAAGCATGGACTAAGTAGGGGGAATTTGATAATGCTCTAGAATAGCGTATTTTTATGTATTAATCATGTGTTTATTCTAAGCTTGATCATACTAATTTGAGCTATTTATGTCTTTTTATCTTTTAGGGACTGATTTGGAGGCAAAAGCAAAATTAAGGGACAAAAGTGTGAATTTGGAGACACAATGGGCTGATATGCGACACAGGAAAAAGATTGTGCCAAAAGTGCGAGCATGGAAGACATAAGGACTAAAAAGCAAAAAGAAGAGATTTTATTTTATAAGACTCCATTTTATTTATATTAAGATAATTAATATTAAGATAATTATTAGGATTATTTAATTTTAGGATTTTATTTTAATTATCTTTATTTATCTTTAATTAAATGTATTTATCTTTTTAGAATTTAAGTTAAATTAGACTATCTCTCTAGCACTATAAATAGAGGGTGAGGTGACTCTCTTTGGGGTGTTCATCTTTTTCTGTAAACACTTCCCCCCTAAAAGTCTAGGCTTTTGTTTCTTTATATTTTCTTTCAATAAAATTCCCTTTTCCATTTTTATATTTATTTTCTTTTCCATCATTACCATGAGCCACTAAAACTCATCTAGCCGAAAGTTGTCAATATTCCCCAAAAAGGGTTCTTGAGGCTTAGAATCCGTACTTAGCCTTCTCACCAAGTATTCATCGTTTCTCCGCACTATGGGCTGACGCTTCTGTCCATGGCCCTTAAGAAGTATGCTTTTTAGCATATGTAAAGGCGACCGCTTGTATGTTTTGGAAGGATTGCACAGTCGGTTCGTTAACTTACTGCGTCAGAGGTTGGTGAGCCAAAGAGAGAAAATGGCGTGGGATTCGCCATTGAGAAGCGTTGATCTAGCATAGATTACTGGCTAGAGTCAGGTTCCTAAAAATCGTAAGTCTAATCTTTGAAGCTGGTGGTCGTAGGCATCCTCTTCCACTATAACTGGCTTACTTGAGTTGAGGAGGGTCATTTAAAAGCCGATGATCGAACCCAAGGCGGAATGAGACAACTGGAGGTTGGAATCTACCAATAAGAATTTATTTTCCTTTAACTCTCTTTATTATTTTTATTATTTTCGTAATCACAATTTCAATCAACTTTAGATTCTGTTTTTTTATTTTTTTCTTCCAAATCAAATCTTTAATTCTGTTATTTTTTTATTTCTTTCTGTCACGCAGGTTTTCTTGGGCACGATTCTGCCTAGGATTTCGAGAAACAAGCATTCGTATAATTCTATCCCTGAGGATTCGACCCTATTTCCCTTTTACTATCCTTTTTCATTATTTTGTAAGGAATAGGATATTTTTGGTGCTCTCAATGACACATCACCTGCAAAATGGAAGATGCTAACTCAAGCCTTACAACAGTGCATTCATCACAAGCAGCATGCGAGCCAAAGGCGCCTCAAGAGACATGAAACTTTACACATTTAGAATCTTCACATTTACCCCAAAAGTTTAGACTTCAAACAACAAGAAATGATAGATGAACTAGCTTTTTATAGTGTCAAACATGTGCATTGCAACAAAATATTCAGATTGATCTTCTCCGATAAAACAAAAGGTTAGCATTTAGAGTTTAAAATAAACGGAAAATGAAAATCCAATTGGAAACAGACTATTAAACAAATGAAAAAAATGAAAAATAATTTCCAATATGTATATGCTAAATAAAAACCCAAAATGACAATCGGCATTGAATCCTATTCTCTTAACAATTCAAGAAACAAATTCCCATTCCAAAAAATCTCAGTCTCTTAACAAAACAAAAACCAAATATACCGAATACCCTTTCCCCTACACGCAAAAGCTAATTCAAGAGATTATAAAAAAATAAAAAGAAAAAGAGAAAGGCTAATTCAAGAACCAAGCTTGAAAAACAACCAAAACCCCCCAATTAAAATCTTGGTTAGGGTAAAAATCACATAGAAAGAGAAAAAGAGAAACTCACATGTGGCCATGGAGAAAGCAACGAATTTACAGAGTAACCAAAATACAATAGCTTTGAACAACAAAAATAATTAGGGAAATAGCCAAAGAGAAAAGCAACAAGTTAAATCCCATTAAGGAAATTCCAACTAGTCATTTATAGAGTAATCAAGATAAAAGATAGTGATATACCTTGATAGGATTGAAAAGCTAGATTTTGGGGTTTCTTCAAAATGCAGACTTAGAAAGGACGACGAGATGACGAGACTTGGATTTGGAGGTGAGGCCAACGAACAGAGATGAGGAGGAGAGGCGGAGGCTGATAGACAGAGAGGAAGGAGAACGACTGTTGTGAATAGAGTGAAGGAGAACGACTGCTGTGATGAGAGTGGAGAAAAATGGAAAATGTCTTATAGAAATAAAATCGGTAAGACTGTTTTCAGTAAAAAGCCATTTTATTTACCCATATTTTAGAAAATATCTTCCAATAGAAATTTATTTTTCACTAAACAAACACTGTAAAATAAGGAAAATATTTTAAGAAAAATATTTTACTGGAAAACAAATGAAATTTAAAATTCTATTCCGAGTATTAATCCAATATAGTAAGATAAAGAATAAAAGTAACCAGCAAACTTAGGAAGTTGATGCCAGTTCCAATGGCCATATTTCTGGACATAAGTTCTTAGTTTATCATCTTCTTCAGCATTCCATTCACCCTTCTTCATTCCATTGTTATCATAGAAGGTAGCTCTCACCATCTTCCAACTTCCACCTCCTCTACCCCTCTTCAAAGAAAAGCTCCAAGCTGGATCTGGAGTACTACTACAGATTAAATACTAGGCAAACAGGGTTTCATTTTTTTTATTACTTTTTTAAAGGGTAACGTGGAGGATTCTTAGAAGTGTCACATGAGACAAGAGTGGAGCTGTATTATATATTAAATTCAGATACTGACAAAGAAAGATCAGATAAAAATCTCTAATTTGGTAAATTGATTTCTCACTTGTCTATCATAGGTAACATATATAATAATGACTATCTGATATAGTTTTTTGTTTTTGTTTTTTAAATATGGTAGAACTTGATCATGAAAATATATTTTATAATAACACATGATAAAAATGTAAAATAAATACTTTTTAATTAAATATTAGTATTTTCTCAGCCACAATAAAATATTATTAAAAAAATCCATAAAGGTCTAAACTTAGCAAACAAAAGCTTACAAGACACATGCAACCAAAATTAATCACCAGGAAGACAAACAAAATAAAGAGATACAAAGCACCTAACCACATAGACACCAAGCTTCATTCTTGAAAACTCAAGCACTCACTAAATCAACAAATCGAAGATAGTATCTTGATGAACTGAACTTCACCAGCAGGAAAAAAAAAGAAGACCCACATTGATTTCATCAAAATTGGTTCAGGGTCAAAATCCTATTCCACAAAGAGGGAACATTGCCAAAGCAATTAGTTTCAGTAAAACGTCCAAAGCAACCCAATATTTCAAAATGATTTTTGAATGTTAAAACCTAAACCCTAAAGAAGTCATTAAAAGCTGCTAAATGTTAACTTCATATGCGGGAGTAAGATGCAAAAGAAAATGCATTATTAGCGTTTAATAATTTGTAAATTTGGTAATTATTCTTTTTTAAAGTTAAATTTATTCTTAATCTTTAAAAAAAGTAAAATTATTATTTTAAATAAAAATATTGACTAAAATATTAATTTTTTACCGACGTTAGCAAGGCAATACATGTAGTCATCCATGTATAATTTATGTTGACATGACACTGCTTATATTATTTACTAAGCCAACAAATTATTTAAAGTTTATAAAAAAAACTCCAAGTTGTGGCCTATTAGTTGAGCGTTCACCATTTCCAGGAATAGCGTGGGTTTTCGAATCATCACTGTACTAAAAGAAATTATATTTTTATTCAAAAAAATAGAATAGAGTTCATTATTGCCATGCAAGCTACCATGTTTAAAAATTTAGTGTTTTAACCAAATTCCCGTTAAAAAAAACCAACAGTTAGATTCTTTTTAAAATGTTGATAGTTAATTTTGACCCTTTTTTGAAAAATATTGAGGGTCAAATTAAGTTAAAAAAAGAATAAGGGTCAAAATAATAAAATATGTAAATGTTTAGGGTTAAATTTGGAATTATGCGAAAAACTTATGTAAGAATATATTTATAAAAATTATAGTAAAATAAATGAGATTTTAGTTGAAATGGATCAAGATACTTCTTATGTATATAATACGACTTTGAAGAAGTACAATTTTATTTCATTTATACTTCTTATGTATATAATATAGACTTTGGAGAAGTATAGTTTATTTCATTTATGCTTCTTATGTATTTAATATAGGCTTTGGAGAAATATTGTAAATATGCTTATTGATTAATAAAATAGATTCTCTTTTGCTATTTTTTGTTCTTTATCCTCTTTATTATTTATTTCATAACACGTTATAAACACAATACTCAATTTCTTTTTCATGATTCTCTACTTTTTTTTTATATTCTCAATTGCCTTTCTCAATTTCCCTCCTACTTACCTTGTCCCATTCTAGAGGAAAGAAAAAAAAATTATCATAAGCACATAGGGCTAAAACACCAACCCCACCATCTTCCTTACCCTAGCCAAAATAGTAACAATAACCCAACCATGTCCCTTAAGATTCAAACTTGAATCCCTTTATTTCCAAGGTATTCACAACATTTGTAAGCCACTCAACTAGCCTTAGATGATCAACATTTTTCGTAATTTTTTTTATAAACTTAATCTCGACTAGAGAAGAAAAAATCAAAAAATCACAAGCAGAGGGATACAAACTTGCTCCCTCTAATATTAATGGAAGTCTTTTACCACTCAACCACCCTTCAACTTCTAAACCTTATCCACAAAAAAAGTTTTAAAACCTATCTATCCGTATCTAATAAAATTTATTTATCTGAGAATTAAGATCAGATGATATGGATGGGCGTAGGATAGGATCATAAGTTTGTCCAAGTTGCAGATTTGGCCTAGTGCTCTAGACGAATGAAAGAGAACTTGAAGTTTGACACATCTTGAAATGCAAACAAATCCAAGTCAAATTTAAGAATTAAAAGGGTAACAATTAAAACAAATAATTAAGATAGAAAAAAAAACATGAAATCCAAATAAAAAAATTAGAAACAATTAAACAAGAATAGAACATAATAGAATAACAAAGAAACGAAACAAGATAAATGGAAAAGATGAAAAGTGACATGTAGAAGTCCTTAGGAGCCTTAGAAACCAAATGAATCCACAACCCCCTTCAAAAGACTCTAATTTCCCCTCCAAAAAAGAAAACTTGGAAAGAAAAAGCTTGAAGATAATCCCCACAATTTGAAAAGATTGTTAAAACTCTTCTAAAAGAAAGCTCAAGGGAAATTCTAAAAGAGAAAAACTCAAAGAGAGAAGTTGTTGCAAGAATTATGAATTGTCTATAATGAATAGGTCTTTATATAGACTAACTAAGTATATCTTAATAAAAATCTCCAGTATATTGAAACTTTAATTAACCTAAGCAAGAAGTAATTTTAAACTAAACTTTCTTGTTAACATCAACCTCCAAAATAACTTAAAATACATAAAAAAAAAAACTATGGAGCGTGCCTCGCATTTTTTTGGCCAAAACAGAGTTGACGTCCTAACGAAGATAAGTGTTGTCTCGACGATGTGACCACCGATGTCACAACAAGAAGATTCACTACGTCGATGAAGGGCGTCCTGACAAGGCAACAACCATGTCATGACTTGGCGACCTTTAATGCAATTTTCTCAGTTTTCTTCTTCCAATCAAATTTTGATTATTTATCCTAGTCGAACTCTGATTAGTGTAGATTAGTTTAATATTCTTTGACCTACGAATTTAACCTATAAATAGACATTTTTCTACCCTAGAAAAGAAGTGAACCCATTACACATTTAGGTATTAGATTTTATAAGCTTTCAGAGAATTTTGTATTTACGTTTTGAGGGTTCTTATTTCAGATTTCGGGGTTTAGTTTTATCTCCATCTTTGTACTATTTGTTTTTTTTGTTATAGTGAAATTATCTTTTCACGTGGTTTTTTATCATCTTCGGAAAGGGCTTTCACGTAAAATATATGTGTTCATTCTTTTTAATTTTTTATTATTTTACTTGTTCGTTTCTTAATCAAGTTTATTCCTAACAAACTAGTATCAGAGCTAGTTCGATTTCAACATTCAACCTGTCCAAAGATGGCAACAATAAGGTTTAACATTGAGAAGTTCGATGGCATCACATATTTTAATCTGTGGTAAGTTCGAATGACAGCAATACTGATCCAAAATGGTTTGGAAAAGGTCATTACGAGGAAGAAGCCAGCGGATATAGAACAGTCAGAATGGAACGAGCTTAATGAAAAGACCCTATTTGTAATTCAGTTGTACCTCTTGAATAATGTATTGCAAGAGGTGTTGATGGAGAAAACAACATACACCTTGTGGAAAAGCATAGAAACCCTTTACGTGACAAAGTCTCTAACTAAGTTATTGGCGTTGAAACAACGACTATACATGTTCCGCATGAACGTAGGTGAGCATCTTAAAGGTCATATTGGTCAATTTATTAATCTTTTGAATGATTTAAAGAATGTTGAGGTTCAAACTGATGATGAAGATCAAACTATGCTATTATTGTGCTAGTTACCCTATCCATACAAGTCTTTCAAGGAGACTCTGATTTATGGTAGAGATAAACTCTCATTCGAGAATGTGAATGATTATCTATTGCGCAAAGATAAACTCGACAATGAGTTTGGTTCGAATAGCAAGTTAGATAGACAAGCCTCGGTTTTGGTAGTATCAATGAAACGAGACAAGAGATGTCACTATTATAAGAAGTTAGGTTACGTCAAGGTAGATTGTTACAAACTAAAAAATAAAAAAGCTACTAAGAGCAACGAAGAAGATTTAGCTAGTGCTAATTTGGCCGATGACAATGGTGATGATTTCTTGTTGGTGTCAATAAGTGAAAGCTCCGAGGTTACGTCCGAGTGGGTCCTGGACTCAGGGTGTTCTTTCTACATGTGTCTTAATAAGGGATGGTTCTCCACATACAGTTCAGTTGGAGGTGGAGTTATGTGTATGTTGAATGATTCACCCAATAAGGTAATCAATATTGGTACTTGTAACACCCCAAACCCAGCCTAGACGTTATGGAGTCAGAGAATGTCATAAAGAATGGGTTTTGAAAACTAAGTTATTTTGATTAACCATTCAACTTTTATAACTCGTATTCATTCATAATTATTACTGAAAACATCATTTAATTGGTTCATTTACCAGAACATAATTTACAGCGGAAGTCTTAAAACCATTATATTTTAAAAAGCCAGTTCGTGTTTTTAGAAAACCTTTATTTGCGTATAACCGTCATTTTCATAAAACATTTTGTCGAAGCATGCAAATTATCAGACAAACCAAATCAAAATCAACAGTTAATAAAAACCATACAGTTCAGAGAATCCCAGAAATTACAAAATCTCAATGAATCTAGAATTTTAAATACCATAAATTATTAAGTTTAAACAGTTTATGGTCAAGTGGTCACCGCTGAGTCTCCGCCGCACCGATCGGTCTAAGACTGTGGATTACCTGAACATAATAGACAAACAGATGTGAGTTTTTGTAAACTCAGTGTGTAACCCAACAGAAATAGACATAAAATATATACAGAAATCACATATACATTCAAATTCAGATCGGACCCAAGTCCTTTACAAAAATAGATAACAGAATCAGGTATACAGAATCTTACCCCCAATTTCTACACACCATCTCCGACCATCCCAACACACTATGTGAAGTTAATAACACCTACCCATCCCTACACATCGTATTGTATCATTATGACACGTATCAGATAATATACAGCCAAGTTGGCAGAATAAAGGTGAGGGTCGCCTTTCAGAACATTTCCTCCATATATACAATCCTACCCTAAAACAGATAAAAAATAAAAATTTGAATACAGATATAACATGCTTATCATACTTGTGTACAAATATCAGATATACATATATCATAATAGTCAGACATGCATAAAAGTGTCCTACTCAGAGCATACTATCAGATTATCAAATCACATAATCTAAGGTTTGATTAGCCCTTATGACCCTACGGTAGGCCCACAGTCTATTGGAACGACTCGTGTGACTCTAAGGAAAGTTTTAGAAATTTGGGCTCACATGCCCATGTGGATTGCTCGTGTGGCCCACACGCCTAGATTGGCCTTGCTAATTTGGCCCACATGGCCTGGCCTAAAACCCCCACAACTAACTTGGCCTAACCCGTGTGGCCTACACGACCACACTCACACCACTACACGGTCGTGTCTTGCGCATGGCCATGTCTTCGTCGACTACACGACCATGTCACACACACGGCCAACCACATGAGCGACCACATGCCCGTGTGGCATTGACAAAATAGTTTTTTAGCTTTCGTTTAAACCTCATTTTTCATATTTTGAGAGCACACCTTGCACGTTTAAGACGTTACAATAATCCCGAGCTCTCCGAAACCTAAGAAATAGCATACCAAAAACTGATTTAGCGGCTAAATTATGAATTCAACAACAAGAAATTATCACGAAACTGACTTACCGCCGATGACAATCACCGCTAAAGCGTACTAAATCGCTGGAGCACTAACCAAAGGTTCCCCATCCACTCCTGCACAAAACTTTCTCACGAATTGCTATCCTCATAGATTATTCCATCAATGAAAACCCAATGAATCGAGTAATCCCAAACAGTTAACAGAACAGATGAGGATATTGCTGACGCATCAAGTTCTCAGGTTCCCATGTGGCTTCCTCAGTGCCATGATTCTGCCACAAAACCTTTACTAACGGAATGGACTTCCTCCTCAGAACCTTAATATCATGATCCAAAATCTGAACCGACTCCTCTTCAAAAGAAACAACGTGAGATGGATCAGATCGATACTGCCTCAATATCGAGACGTGAAATACATCATGGATATTGTCCAACTCTGGAGATAGCTCGAGCTGATAAGTGACTAGTCCCACACACTTCAGAATCCGATACGACCCAATAAACCTAGGGCTCAACTTGTCATTACGACCGAATCTTAGAACTTTCTTCCACAGAGAAACCTTAAGAAAAACAAAGTCACCCACAGAGTACTCGATATCTCTTCTCTTTAAATCCGCATAGGACTTCTGCCTATCAGAAGCCGCCTTCAGAAAATCCCAAATCAGTCTAACCTTATCCTCAGTCTTAGAAACCAACTCTGGATCCAAAACCTGACGCTCACCCAACTCAGTCCAACACAGCAAAGTACGACTCTTACGACCATACAAAACCTCGTAAGGTGTCATTTAAATGCTAGACTGAAAACTGTTATTGTAGACAAACTCGGCTAGCGGCAAATAATCCTCCTAACTACCTCAGAAATCTATTACATAACTCCGAAGCATATCCTCTAGTATCTGAATCACCCTTTCAGATTGACCATCAGTATGAGGATGGAACAGAATACTAAAGTTCAATCTCGAATCTAGAGCCTCGTGTAATTTCTTCCAGAACCGAGAAGTGAAGTAAGGATCTCTATCATAAATTATTGAAACAGGAATCCCATATAGTCTTACAATCTCTGAAATATAGAGTTTTGCTAACTTCTGCAGAGAGTAATCCGTCTGAACTGGAATAAAATGAGCAGATTTGGTCAATCGATCCACGATGACCTAAACAAAATTCTTCTTAGTGGGTGTCAAGGGCAACCTACTAACGAAGTGCATCGTTACCCGTTCCCATTTCCATAAGGGAATCTTAATGGGTTGTAACAAACCTGAAGGTAACAGGTGCTCAGCCTTAACTTGCTGGCACGTCAAGCAACAAAATCCGTAACCTCACGCTTCAAACCTAACCACTAGTACAACTCACGAAGATTATGATACATCTTATTCTACTATGCGCCTCTCTCAGAATTCACTACCTCAGATCAGAATCATTTGGCACACAAATCTAACTTTAAAAACATAGAACCCCATCCTTATTCAGCCCAAAATTAGAAGTACTGCCACTCTTATCTGATGAAACTGCAAACCTAGAAACTCATCCCTTAACTGTTTATCTCGAATCTGATCAATCCAAATCGGCTTAACTTGCAACTCGGCTAACAGACCCTTATTATCAAATAGATTGAGACAAGCGAACATCGCCCTCAAATCAGTCATCGCTTTACAACTGAGAGCATCGGTCACCACATTGGCCTTACCAGAATGATACTCTATCGTGCAATCATAATCTTTGAATAGCTTAATCCATCGACGCTGCCTAAGATTCAACTCCTTCTAGGTAAGGAAATACTTGAGGCTCTTGTGATTAGTGTAGATAATACACCTTTCACTATACAGCTAGTGTCTCCAAATTTTCAATGTAAAAACCACAGCAGCCAACTCGAGATTATGCGTCGGATAGTTCCCTTCATGTGCCTTAAGCTGACGGGACACATAGGCCACAACTTTACCATCTTGTATCAATGCACATCCCAAACCGACGTGCGATGCATTACTATACACCACAAACTATTTACTAGATTTAAGCTGTATCAGAATAGAAGCATGAGTCAGAATAGACTTGAGCTTCTTGAAGCTTGATTATTGCGCATTAGTCCAAACAAAAAGAACACATTGCGCAGAAGCTTAGTTAAAATAATTGGGATTAGAGAGAACCCCTCGACAAACCGCCGATAATAACCCGCAAGATCTAAAAAACTACAGATTTTAGATACATTCTTGGGCTGTTTCCAATCAAGCACCGCCTCAATCTTTCTAGAATCAACTCGATCCCGTTAGCAGAAACCACATGAGCTAGAAAAGTCACCTCATGCAACTAGAACTCATATTTACTAAGCTTAACGTAGAGCTATTTCTCTTAGAGTATCTAAAACACTCTCTAAGTTGATGGTATCATGCTCTTGGAGTATCTGAAGCGTTACTCTTGGAGTATCAAGCTCATCCTTGGTCTTAAAGTAAACCAAAATATTGTCGATGAAGACCACAACGAACTGATCCAGATATGGCTAAAAGACTCGATTCATCAGATCCATGAATGTAGCTGGAGTATTCGTCAGACCAAAAGGCATAACTAGGAACTCGTAATGTCTATAATGAGTCCTAAATGCAGTCTTATAAACATCAACTTCTTTAACTCTAAGTTGATGGTACCCAGAACGGAGATCTATTTTCGAGAACACTGAAGCCCATAGGAGCTAATCAAACAGATCGTCGATTCTCAAAAGTGGATACTTATTCTTTAACGTCAGTTTATTCAGTTGTCGATAATCAATACACATCCTCATGGTCCCATCTTTTTTCTTAACAAACAAAATTGGTGCCCCCACGGAGACATGCTAGGACAAAGGAAACCACAGTCCAGAAGCTTTTGAAGTTGAGCCTTAAGCTCTGCAAGCTCCTTTGGTGCCATACGGTACGGAGCCATAGACACTAGAGCTGTACCCGGTAGAAGCTCAATACCGAACTCAACTTCTCGATTCAGAGGTAAACCCGGTAACCCTTTAGAAAAGACATCTGAAAAATCTCTCACTGTTCAGATATCCCTGATAAAAGAGTCCCAAGAAGTAGAAACACTAACATAAGCCAAATATACCTCACACCCTTTCCGAACCAGTTTATCAGCCACAAGAGCGGAGATCACATTGGACAGATAATCTCATCGCTCACTGATCACAACCACCTCCTTATTATCTATAGTTCTTAGAACAACCCTTTTAGTCTCACAATTCAAGCTAACTCAGTGCTCAACCAACCAGTTTATACTCAAAATCAAATCGAACTCCCCAAACGGTAACTCCATCATATTTTCTAGAAATACAACCCTTTGCACCTCTTATGGAACATCCCTATAGAGTTTACTAACCTGGTCAGACTGCCCTAATGGACTCAATAAAGCAATCTCACTAGAAGTGCTCTCAATAAAAATCTCTAGGTTTTTAGAAACAATACTAGTTACATAGAAGTGTGTAGAACCTATGTTTATCAAAGCAGTATGAGGTACATAAAAATAAAGAACGTACCCATGATAACATCAATACCATCTCTATCCTCTCGGTGTTGAGCAGCATAAATGAGTGCAGGCTGCCTCGCATCTGTTTGACTAGCACCTCTGCCCGGTGCTCCCTGTCCACGGCCCATACCATTACCACTAGAAGTGCTCTCAATAAAAATCTCCAAGTTTTCAGAAATAATACTAGTTATATAGGAGTGTGTAGAACCTATGTCGATCAAAACAGTATAAGAACATAAAAAATAAAGAACGTACCTGTGATAACATCAGGAGCATCTCTATCCTCTTATTGTCGAGCAGCATAAACCAGTACAGGCTGTCTCACCTCTATCTGACTAGCACCTCTGCCTGGTGCCCTCTGTCCAAGGCCTATACCATTACCACCCCTAGCCGATCCACGACCCTTAGGTGGCTGCTGAACTGTCCTTTGAAGCTGTACAGAACCCAGTCCTGAAGCTTGCATCTGATCAACCCACTGTGAACACTCTCTAATACGGTGCTCTAAAGACCCACATCTCAAAAAAGCCCCCAACCTCCTCCAACACTTGTCAGGATGGTGACTACCACAATCTCTACATGGTTGAATCCCAGTACGAGCCATATGAACCCCCACTCTAATCAGCCCATCAGATCTGACCATTTTTTCTTGAGCCTCTGAACAGAACTAGAGGGCTCCGAATCCTTCTTATTCTTGCCTCTCTCACGTCCCCTACTCTGGTGCTCTACGCGCTTAACTTCTTTGGCGATCTTCGCATTATCTACTAGAACAGAAAACTCGTGCTCCCTCTGTGGAGCAATCAGTACTCTTAAGTTATCCCTCAAGCTATCCTCAAAGTAGACTCATTTATCATATTCAGACACCACCATGTCTTGCGCGTAGCGACTCAACCTTAAAACTCAGCCTCATACTCGGCCACTGATCTATTAGCTTGTGTGAGATTCATGAACTCACGCCTACAAGCATCCACATAGCTCACTCTCACATATTTTCCTTAAAAGGAAATCTTAAAGAAGTCCCAGTTCAGATGATTAGGCTGAGTACCCTTCTCAACTGATAACCACCACTGATAAGCCTCATCGCGAAGCAAAGAGACTGTACCCTTAAGTTTTTGCTCGGGAATACAATCTATATCATTCAGAATCCTCTCAGTGCCCTCTAACCAATACTCAGCCACAGTAGGGGCGACTCCAGTAACACCCCTAAACAGCTCAGCTCTATTGGACCAGAGTAGTTCAGTTACTAACCCACGACCCCTAGATCTAGAATGGAGTCCAATGACCCTCTCCAATATCCTCAACATGGCTTGGGACAATGCGTCATCCCAACCAAACGGCTTTGAGACCTAGTCTCAGTAGCAGGTGAAACTGGTGTCTCACTCGTGTCTAAGTTTGGCATACTACTAAAAAAGGAAAACTCAGCTCGAGCCTTCCTACGACCTCTACCGCGCCCACGAATACCATAACCTCGAATACCATAAGCGCTCATCGTATAATTTAAATTTTTTCTACATTATAAAATTTTATGCATTAGTTCCAGTATTTATTAACAGATATTTTATGCATAAATTATCAGAAGTTCAAAAATATTTTCAGAGGTTTTAGTCTCTAACTAACTCAGTACAGTTTCAGAAAGGACCGGCGCCGGAGACTCGATGTACCACATACTTTCTTAAATTATTCAAACTATTTAAAAATCAATTCTTTTTTAAATAGAATTTTGGAACCCAAAATTCACATCTAGAGTCTTGAAACCTGGCTCTAATACAACTAAATATAACACCCCAAACCCAACCAGACGTTATGGCTGAGTTAGAGAGTGTAATAAAGAATGGGTTTTGAAAACTGAGTTATTTTAATAAACCATTCAACTTTTATAACTTGTATTCATTCATAATTATTACTAAAAACATCATTTAATTGGTTCATTTACTAGAACATAATTTATAGTAGAAGTCTTAAAACCATTATATTTAAAAAGACAGTTTGTGTTTTTAGAAAACCTTTATTTGTGTAAAAACATCATTTTCATAAAACAATTTGTCGAAGCATGTAAATTTTCAAACAAACCAAACCAAAATCAACAGTTAATAAAAACCATACAATTCAGAGAGTCCTAGAAATTACAAACTCTTAATGAATCCAGAATTTTAAATACCATAAATTACTAAGTTTAAACAGTTTACGGTCGAGTGGTCGCTGCTGAGTCTCCGTAGCACCGGTCTGCCTAAGACTGTGGATTACCTGAAAATAACATACAAACAGATGTGAGTTTTTGTAAACTCAATGTGTAACCCAACTGAAATAGACATGCAATTTATACAAAAATCACATATACTTTCTGATTCAGATCAGACCCAAGTCCTTTACAGAAACAGATAACAGAATCAGATATTCAGAATTCTACCCGTATTCTTTACACATTATCTCCAACCATCCTAACACACCATGTGGGGTTAATAACACCCACCCATCCTTACACATCGTATTGTGTCATTACGACATGTATCAGAAAATATGCAGCAAAGCTGGCAGAATATAGGCGAGGGTCGCCTTTCAGAACACTTCCTCCTGTATATCCCACCCCAAATTAGATACAGAATATAGATTTGGATACATATATAACATGCTTATCATACTTCTATACAAATATCATATATACATATATCAGAATAGTCAAACATGCATAAAAATGTCCTACTCAGAGCATACTATCAGATTATCAAATCACATAATCTAGGGTTTGATTAGCCTTTACCGACCCTACGGTAGGCCCACAGTTGATTGGAAGGACTTGTGCGACCCTAGGGAAAGTTTCAGAAATTTGGGCTCACATGCTCGTATGGATTGCCCGTGTGAGCCCACGCGCCTAGATTGGCCTTGCTTGTATGGCTCACACAGCCTAGCTCAAAACTCACACGCCTAACTTGGCCTAACTCGTGTGGCCCACAAGGCCACATTCACACCACCACACGTCCGTGTCTTGCCCATGGCCATGCCTTCATCGACTACACGGCCATGTCAATCATAAGGCCAACCACATGGGTGACCATACGCCCGTGTGGCATCGACAGAATAGTTTTTTGGCTTTCATTGAAACCTAGTTTTTCGTATTTTGAGAACACACTTGGTACGTTTAAGATGTTACAGTAATCCTGAGCCTTCCTAAACCTAAGAAACAACATACCAAAAACTGATTTAATGGCTAAATTACAAATTCAACAATAAGAAATCATCACAAAATTGACTTACAGCCGACGACACCTACCGCTAAAGCGTACTAAACCGTTGGAGCACTAACCAAAGGTTCTCCATCCACTCTTGCACAAAACATTCTCATGAATTACTATCCTCTTAGATTAATCTATCAATGAAAACCCCATGAATCGAGAAATCCCAAACAATTAACAAAACCAAAACTTGCAGTCAAGCAAAACCCTCACTTACCAAAAACGCATGAAGAACCGTATTAACGAAACACAAGATTGTGACAGTAGAGAAAAGAATATAACTGTTAGAAAAGGAAGAAAAAGAGAAGATGGTAGAGAACAGAGAAATATTGACGTTAGAATATGTAACATCCTATTTTCAGTGAAATCGAAACAGTGGTTTCGGGACCGCAAATCCGAGCCTGAAATAAAATTTATTTTTATATTTTTGCATGGTTAGTATTTTGATAGGAATGTCATAAGAAAATTCTGATAAGAAAATTTTACTAATTATGTGCTTAATTATGGAAAGGACCAAATTGCTTAAAATGCAAAAGTTGGATTCTAATAGCTAGAAGGATCAAATTGCTATGGAATTCAAAACTTGTGGTCTTTATATGGTAATTAGACCATTAAAGAAAAGTTAGTAGATATTTTTGGTGATTCATCCATGGAAAAATTAGAAAAAGATAGGGACTAAATTGGAAACTAAAATAATTAAAAGATGATAAATAATTAAAAAGAGAATATCATCTTATTTTATGTCATCTTCTTCTCCAAATACATGGCAACCCTAGGAGAGAGAGAAGAAAGTAATCAAGCTTAATTGAGTAAGTATTCTTGTCCCGTTTTTAGTAATTTTTATATTTTTGAGATCGGGATAATCTAATCTATCTATTTTGGGGATTAATTTGAAAAGTTATCAAAGTATAAATTTTTTTCATGGATTAATATGTTGAAATTTTGAAATTTATGGTAGAAAATGAAATGATAGATAAACAAATTTTACAAAGTGAATTTTGATGAAATTGTGATTTAGGAACTAAATTGTAAAGTTGTGAAAATTGAAGAAAAATTTTGAATTTTATAGAATACATAAAATTCTGAATTTTATAGAATACATGTGCTGTAAATTTTATATTGAAATTTTGGTTAGGCTTGAAATAAGGGTAAATTGCATGAATATTATTTTTCGAGCCTAGGGACGAAATTGGAATTTATGAAAAGTTTAAGAGCAAAATGGTAATTTTCTTAGGATGCAAATTGAGTTCAAGTGAATATGAAATGTGATAAATTGATGATTAAATTCATTTATATAGATCAGGATAAAACAAATTCAAAGCTAGATCGAGGAAAAGAGAAAGTCTCGATTAGTAGATTTTCTTGTACGAATTATTATCGAGGTAAGTTCGTATAACTTAATTATACATGTTAATATGTTTCAATTGAATGTTATATTCGATTTGAATGTAGTAGATGTTTATGTGATTTATATGAAAATTATAAATACATGGTATGATTACATGAATGGAAAGGTTATTAAAATATTAAATTCTGTTGGAATAATGAAAATCGATGGATACGTATGATTTTCCCTATATGAATGAGATTCTGCATATGTTACAAACGGGATTTAGCTCGGACAAGTAATCCCGATATAGACTTTCGAGCATCCTGTTATATAGTTCCTGCGAGCATCCTGATCGATAGTGATTTTGCATTTGTTGCACATTACCGCAGCTCTTTGTGAGCATCCTGTTACATGTTTTGATTGGTTGTGATCTAAAATATAATGCAGACACAAACTCGCTTGATCTCTCTATTATCTTATCCGAAGCTCCCTGATATTATCTCTTCGGAGATATCTGAAAGGCTCTATGAGCTTCCTCAGTAGAAACTCTTATGAGTTTCTTGATTAGCTCGGATAAGTGTCCTGTTACATGATTACATGGCTCGTTTGAGCATATTGACATGTGGCTCGAGAGTATGCTCTCTGAATAAGAATTGACGGATTATAGACATGTACATTTTGAGTGTACTATTTGAGTATCCATTGATATTTCAATAATTCAACGGATAACACTATTGATATGAGAAAATGATGAGATAAATAGAAATATGCCCCTAATGTATTTGAATTATTTGATGAAGAATTATATGATGAGCTCATCTATGTTTAGTTAACATTTACATGTATTATATGACTAACTTGCTTGATTGAGTATATGTGTTTAGGTAAATTTGTCAAAATGGTGAAAGCACGTTAATTGTATGCTTAGTGTTGTTAAATGTGATTGGTAAGTTTCAATTCCTGTTATACGAACTTACTAAGCATATAATTGCTTACTAGGTTTTATTTTCTCTATTTTATAGTGCTCGAAAGCTCGCGAAGGTTGGAGATCGGTTAGAGCATCATCACACTATCCACTAGCTTGTTTTAGTATAAATAGTAAACTTATTTTAGTATGGCATGTTTAGATAACTTGGCCATTGTTGGCTTAGAAATGTTATTTGTAATCTAGCCATTGGAATGACTAGTGATGATTATGTTTTGGTATATCTATTAAGGTTATGTTATGAAAAATATCTATGTGTTAACTATGTTGAATATAATTGATCAAGATATGCTTAACATATAAGTTAAACAAAAGTAAGATTATAATCACAAATGCATATGATAAAATAACATTTTAGATGTTAGAATTGACTTGGATTTAATGCTTGTGTTGGTTGGTATATACTTGTAAATTTTGATGTAGGTTATTGACAAATTTGGGTGAGAAATAAAGCTAGGAAATGGCTTTATTTTGTCCACATAGGTAGACACAAGGGCGTGTGTCATGATCGTGTGTGACACACGGCCTGGTACATGGGTGTGTAGTTAGGCTGTGTGTCCTCTGTATCTTAAATTTGAGAAACAGAATGCTCAGAATTGAGCACACGGGTGTGTCTCTTAGCGCTGTGTGCTACACGGCCCAAAACACGAGTGTGTGTCTTGGCCGTGTGAACTCTGCACCTAATTTTTGAAAATTAAATTGATCACACGACCTACTCACATGGGCGTGTGGCTAGCCGTGTGGCACAAGTTAGAGAGCTACATGATTTTGAACATGGCTTGTGGCACGAGCGTGTCTCAGGGTCACACGGGCGTGTCCTTGGACTATACGGGCATATGAGCCCTGCATCTAGGAAAATTTTAGAAATTTTGTAAAAAAAATTCTGAGTTCCCGATTTAGTCTCGACTTGATTCTAATACTCATATTGGGCCTCGAGAGTCCATTTAAGGAATGTTATGAATAATCTTAAAAAATGAATAGTAATTGACATGGATTACCTATAAATGTTATGAAAATTCCAGTAATGCTCTGTAACCCTGATCCGGCGACGGACACAGGCTAGGGGTGTTACAGAGTAATTCTAGGAGGAAAGAGAAAATTTTGAAAATAAAAATAGGAATAAAAATTAAAAATAAAATATTCTGATAACTCCCCATATCCCAACTCCCCACTATCTTCTGAATCAAATCCACTTCAGGATTCTATCTCTATCCAAGCACTCTCAAACAACTGGAGCAAAAATAAACCCCCTCGCTCACGCAGAGATTCGAACACAGGACCTTCAGCATAACAATCCCCTTACCACTTGAACCAGCAAGCTTATTCTAATATGAATTAACAAACAATTTAATGTAAACCCACTCCACAAGGGAAAGGCTTGGATTAAAATTTTTTTTTTTGCAAACAT
This sequence comes from Gossypium arboreum, assembly GCF_025698485.1. NCBI lineage: Eukaryota > Viridiplantae > Streptophyta > Magnoliopsida > Malvales > Malvaceae > Gossypium > Gossypium arboreum. The sequence continues at coordinate 12,242,245 of NC_069082.1, read as the reverse complement.
GGGGCTTGAACCCAAGACCTTACACACACACCCAGAACACTTAACTACTAAAGCAGATACTTGTTTGTGTCAAGCTTTTACATAAACAGAAATAAATTATTCAGGGCGTTACAGTACTGTTAAGATCAGGATGCACGATGGGACAATCAAGACATTGTCAGACGTCAAGTATGTATCTGATTTAAAGAGAAATATCATCTTTTTGGGAAATTTAGACTCGAAGTGTTGTAGAATTAACATCGAGTCAAGCGACATTAAGGTATCCCGTGGGGCTCTTGTTTTGATTAAAGGTAAAAGGCTTGTTAGTCTTTATGTTCTAGAAGGATCAATGGTGATCAGTGAAATAGGATGCCCCTTATCTATTAAGGGGACAAAGCCAACTCGTTTGAAGCAGAGGCAACTTGGTCATAGGAAGGAAAAAGGGATGACCGTTTCGTATAAGAAAGGTTCTCATTTGGGTGCAAGTTTTGAAAAGATTAGGCACTGCATTCGTGTAAATCAGACCCGAGTCAATTTTGATTTGGTAGTGTACAAGTCAAAGACTAGAAGTCTTTTAGCTTAAAGTTCAAGCACATATTTGAATCAGTTAATATCCTGCATAGTTAAAGTTAGGCCCGTAGCGATATTTGGCAATATTTATATGATGGTTGAAATAAACCTTATGAAATAAAAGTTTGAATCAAATTATACGCACATTATTTTAAATACCAATTCATCTAAAAATGACAAAATACCTAGTAACTTAGATAATGTATAAAATTTAAAGTAATTATAAAATACATGATAAGATATAATATACATAATAATTTCATAAAACCCATATGTATATATAAATTTGGAAATATTTGTTTATAAAAAAATGACATGAAATTGATAATGTATGAAAAATTAAATAAATATATCAATAATACATAAGCAAATTTAAAACATTAATCATATACTCAAAAAAGGGTAAAAAAAACATATTTACAAAATACTTAGATTAGTGATATATATCTATGTACCTATATTTAATAAGAGAACTTTGAGAACAAGTATAATATAATCTTATATGTAACAAATTGATTTGGGAGTGATGGAACATATAAATAATATATACATAAGGATAATAAAATATGAAAATATATACGATAAGTAAATTGTACAATTTAAAATATGGTCCTTAAAATATATATTATACACATGAATAAATTTAAAAGATGATATATACATAAAAAATATTTACATAAGTTATACTGAAATTAATAATACGTACTATAATAAAAATAGTTTAATATGTGTTATATACATGTGAAGACATTTTAAAATAATTGAATATTAAAATAATATAGAATAAAAAATGAATTATAAAATTAACTTAAAGTTAGTATAAATTATATATATAATAAATAACATAAAAAATACACTTATATACAAATTTGCTAAAATTATATGTATATAGAAAAATATTGCTTTGATAATGTATGCAGGTAAAATATAAGTTTAATAATAATTTAAATGATATATAAAAATAGATGAAATTCTCCAAAAGATTATAAACCTTAAGATATTTAAAAACATAGAATTAATAGCATACACAAACCAAAATAAATTTTACTTCAAATAATACACTCATTATTAAAATAATAGAACAAAAACAGAAAAGATTACAAAATTTAGCTATCAAAACAACACAAAATATCACAACCAATGATTAAGCATGTAAAAAAAAAATGTATGTGCGGTAAAATAAAGAAATGACTTAATTGAAGAAAAATTGAAACAGGAGAAACAATTTACAAATGAAATAAAATAAAAATAGGTCTAATGTGCCATGCACACAAATATGTGGGGACTGGTATTGAAAATATCCCATGCCCATAATGCAGCAATGAACCGCGGATCCAATTGAAAAAACGCATAAATTAGAAGGTCAAATTAAAAAACAAAATAAATAAACAGGATGCGATTGAAGGCTCCACGCGAAGGAAGGACCTAACGCGAAAATTGACCATTTAAAAGGGCAAGGCGCGGGTCCGGGTATTCCAACAAGTTAGTGCGCGGATCCTTAAAGCATTTTAAAACCCTTTTTCCATCCTTTTTTCCCAACTGCTGCCAAAACATTTCAAACAAAGAACCACACCCCAAAATTGAATCTGCTAGGGTTCTCAACATCTGCCAGATTCATCATTTTGTGTACCACCATGAATAGATCCATGCCTCATCCATGAAAATGTGGTAAGATACTTTCCTTTTTCTTTTTCTTTCGCAAAACATTTGAATCCATTATTTTTTCTTTTTTCTTTTTTTGAAAAAAAAACTTTAAATCTAATATGGTTTATTCGAAAAAAAGGCTAAAAACATTTGATTCCATTTGACCCTCGTCCAGATCTCAATATTACTGAGATATTTTGGATTTCATGGGCATCGATTCACATGCTGAAAAAAAACTAGCCAACCAAGGAAATTAATCAGAGAAAAAAAAAACTTGAGATCACCTTTAAAAATTCTCTTTCGAAATTTTCTTTGTATTCTGTATGTGTAAAGTGTGCGTGTATGCGTACAGTGTGAGTAATCTCTTTTTCTACATAGTACATTCAGTCCCTTTTTATAGTTGAAAAATGAAAATAAAATAAATAAGAAAAATTGAATTGCTTTGCTGTAATCTACTGTGTATTCTGTTACTTGTGCCTTCTCGTGTGTTCCATTTGCAGGTGTGGAGAAATGGCAATGCAGAAGAATCCGCTCGTGGAAGCCGTGCATGGGAATCACTCGTGGGATCGATCTGTTGCTGCTCTAGCGTCTTCCAGAAACTCCTAGGGTTTCTGGTGCTTTCACATTATTGGGCTCCTTTGGGCCGTTTAGGAATTGGGTCAGGGATTAAATTAGGGGTTTTGGGTGTAATGGGATTTTGGGTTGGTGTTTTGGGCCTTTATTATTTTTTTGGGTTAATTGTAAATGGACTTTTTATGGACATTTATTGGATTTTTGTTATTTTATTTTGTTATTTTTTGGTTTTGGTATGGGCCTGGGCGAAATGGGCTTATTACATGCGTAGTAAACTAGAAGTTAACTAGTCCAATTATATTAATTAGTCGGTGTAACATACTTAAAACCCCCTCAGTCGAGAGTAGTGTTAGTACAAGTTGACATATGTTAAGATTTTCAAAGGAAATTTAATAAGAACTATTACTATTAGTAAAGAAGGTAGCTAGATATTGAGAGAAAATTAAAAAGAAGGGTATTAAGAGGAATAAATTCGAGGTATTGACTAAAATATAAAGATATAAAAAGTTTTGAAGTTAAAGTGTAAATATTCAAAAGTTAAGGGATTAAAGTAAATATCAGAAAGTCAAAGGACGAAAAGTGAACATGAAACAAAGTTTCTTGTGACACAAAATTGGTAAGCATGGACCAAGTTGAATAAGTGGAGAAATATGAGGGATTAAATTGTAATTTTACTAAATAATTGGATGATTCAACAGAGGAATTTTAGAAAATGATGAGGGGTAAAATAGTCATTTCTCAAATAGGATGATTATCATGATGATTATGGGCTAGGTGTTAAGTTTTGATTAGGTAAAATTATTTAATATTATTTTAGTTATATTTTATTGATATTTATATTAATTAAAGTAAATATAAACAAAAGAAAGATGAAGAAAGTTCTTCATCTATCACATTTGTTTCTGCTAAACTAAGTTTTATTTGATAATATGTTTTGATATATTAAATTGAAGTGTTTTTGAATAAAATTTAAAATTAAACAAAATTAACAAAATGATTTTTCAGTTAAAGTCTAAGAGACAATTTTAAATCTTTTCTTTAAACTTTTAGAAAAATTTTAAATTACTTTAAAATCAAGTTAAAATGATTTTAATAAAGTGAAAATCCTTTTAACTTGTCGAAATAATTTTCAAACAAGTTAGTACAGTTCTAGGCCAAAAAGTATCGATACCTTTTTGTCCAAGTATCAATATTTTTGAAAATATTGATACCCCTCGGAAAAATGGTACAAAATTGACATTTTTATTTCAAAAATTCAGCTAAGTATCGATACCTTTTATATGGTATTGATATTTCAACTTCAACGGTCACTGAATTTAGCGTTTATTGCAAAAATATTGATACCTTTTTATCTGGTATCGATACTCGCTATTGCAGGTGAATTAAATGCTCTGGTTTTCACATCCCAACGATTTTATTCATATCTCCAACAACTACAAAGGTTGGAATTCAATTCAGGGGTATAAATAACAGCTTCCAAAGATCCTACAACAACAAGAAAGTATACTCAAGCAAAAATCATCAATTAAACAATCTTTCTGCCAAATACTTTTATATTTTTCTTTCATACACTTGTAAGCCTTATTTCTATTCTTTTGCTCAAGTGTATTTTCATTGTAATTGAGCTTAATTTGCAAACACTTTGATCTTGTAAGGATTATTTCTTTGTTTTCTTCTTTGAAATTCTTTGAGAGAGTTTGTAATTTAAGATTTGGGTAGAAATCTTAAGGGAGTTGTAAGGTTAAACCTTATCCTTAAAAGTTAATCAAATTCGTAATTTTGGGGAAAATGCTTAGTTGTGGAAAGTTAAGGTAGTGGAGTAGGCAATTGGGGAAAAATCACTCTAAATTGTTGTGTTCATTTTTCTATCTTTTCTCTCTAGCTTTCCTAAATTTTTTAAAAGCTAATTCACCCCCCTCTTTTCAATTTCGATTTGATCATTTGAGGTAACAGTTTCCAACTTACATAAGAAATGAAGAAGAGAGAAACTTTCTTTTTTCTAAAATTTAGTCCTTTTCAATTCACATTTTCACTCAAAATTCTTGAGTTAGAATATCTATTAAAGAAATTAGAACTGAGAGTGGAGAAAGTTGTGGAAAAAGGGAAGAGATTAAGGAGACAAGGTAAGAAATTCAAGTATTTCTTATAGAATTTATGTTTAATTGAAGTAGAGACATAAGAAAGTAATTTTAGTGTGATTTTTATTATGTATTTGATGTGTTCATGAAGTAGAAAAAGAGAGGAAATAATGGAAGTGTTGGAAATAAAGCAATGATGATGAAAAAAAGCAAGGAATGAAGAGAATTAAAGGCAAAATAGTGAAGTCCTAACAAAAGAGAGGTAAGTACTTCAAAATTTTACTTTACCTATTAAAATCTAAGTATGAAATATGTGAAATTTTATATTAAAAGTTCTTTGATTAATTTAAAAATATTTGTGTTATTATTTAATTTGAAAGTAATTAAAGTTTAGTGAAAATATTTATTTAATTTAAATTTCAAAGTGAATTGATGTTGTGTAATGAAAGCATGGAATAAGGGACTAAATTTAAAAGTGTACAAAAGTTTATGTATAGAAAAAATAGGATAAAGAGTTTAAATGAAGTGTTAGGTGTTAGTGAGTTAAATACAAAGTGATATTGAAGAGATATTATAGTGGTTATGCAATTTCATATGGCTAAGGACTAAATTGTAAAATATTCAAAAGTGGCTATGTGTACTAAAATATTGTAATAAAATATTTGTGTGAAACGACTATGGAAGTGAAATGTATGTAGAAGCGAAAATATAGTGATTATTGAATTATATGTTAAGAAGGACTAAATTGGAAAGATTGTAAGTCAAATAAATGCAAAGGAGATTAAGTAGCAAAATGACCAAAAATTGATTTGTGTAATAAAGTATTATTGGATAATTTTAATGAAGTGATTATGGTAGTAAGTTTCAATGCAAAGTGAGATTAAAGTGACATGTCAGTGAATATTGATTGTTTTAAATTAATGGTTAAATTGCAAATGTGTAGAAGTAACATGGGAAATATAACAATACTCTGATAGTGGATATGGAATATTATAAGTCAATGTGTTATATATTTCATGTGTCAAAGAAACATTACTACCGTGTTTATTGAGATTTTATAATAAGAATTGAATTGAAAAGAATGTAAAAGTATATAAATTCTGTTATAAAATGTAAAAGCGAAACTAAATTTGATATATTTTCCCAAGTAGACAAGATGTGAACTAGTGGGATATAGATGACATGCCATTAGGAAATTTTTAACGTGCAAATTGAAAGAGGCAGTCTGGTGCAATTGAAAATGTCACTTTGGGGCAAATTAGTGATTGTCCCGTATATCCATATGTTCCATTGAATCTCTAATAGGCAAAACAGAAAGTGTTAAGTAAAATCGATAGTGAATCAGTAAGTGAAATGTGGTAAGATTATAAGTAAAAATATACGTTTAATGATTATTTAGATAAATTTGTTATGCTACTTTTAATTATTGACATTTTAAATTTAATTAAGGAAATGATAAGTTTAATTCTTGATGTACTTACTAAGTTGTTATAAGCTTAAAGCGCTATTTTTCAATGCGTAGGTGGTAGAGGATTGAATTGAAGCTTTAGAATGAAGATACAATCTCATCTCATCATACCACATTTGAAAGCTTGGAAGAGGGTATGGTTTTGATCTTTTGATAATAGATTATGACATGTACTTAGATTTAAACAAAGTATGTGTGTAAGATTTATAATGAAAATACTTGATGAATTTTGATTGAGTTATATGTTGAATATATAATGCTAAAGGTTGAAAATATGCATATAAGAATGGTATATTGGCTAAATTGATTGAAATATAGTATATGAATATTGTTTTAAGTGTTGTGGATTGATGCATATGAATTTTTTGAAAACAAAATTCACGTCGAGACTTCGGATCCTTAACGCTACGATGAGAAATGGACAGTGAGTGATGTCACAACCCCCAAAGTCATAACATCAAATCGATAGTTTAAAGACTTTAAAATTTAATCCTTATTTGACCTCAAGTTTAGATATGATTATGAAGCCTGTTGTAAATGCATAATGATTTTAACAACATGCATGACTTGTTGAATTAAATTGTAATTGCTTGTCATTACCCCAATAATGAATGTGGCATCTAGTAGCTCGGACCCAGTGACTAGGTCAGGCATGGGGTGTTATAGTTGGCATGATTGGTTAGACCATCCCGATCAATAATTATGTGACAAGATATGTAGCACCCCAAACCCGGCCTAGACGTTATTGCCGTATCTGGCGATGTCACATGGAATGAAATTTGAAATCGAAATTACCAAGTTAAAACTGTTTCCGTTTATTAGCTTTTATTTATCTTTTGTCCATTTCAAAACTATTTTTTCATTAATTTGCTTCGTTCTTAAAAGAAAACATATTCTGTAGCGGAAGCTGTTAAAACCATGGTATTTAACAAAAAACGTTCGCGCTTAGGAAAAACGTTGTATTTAATAAAACCGAGTTTTCGTTGCAGTTCTAAAATTCTTGGAACCAGTTAAAATCCAAAATGAAGGCAAACAGTCCAAAAGTCCCAAATTACATAAAAAATTACCTTATAAAATCCAATAGGAAATGAGAAAAAACCATAAATGAAATTTAAACAGTTCAATAATCATGTGGTCACCGTTGAGCCCTCCGCCACATCGATCCGTCTAAGTTTGGGGATTACCTGTACAGATAAAATATGAAGGGGTGAGTTTACATAAACTCAGTCTGTAATCCCTACAGGAGACATACATACAATCAAACAACAGATATCAGTCAAATGCAGTCTGGGCCTAAGCCCATTACAGATTCAGATATAGTTTAGGCCTTAACCCATTCAGATACAGTCTCAGATATAAATTAGGGCCTTAGCCCATCTCAGATACAGTATGCATACAATAAAAAAAATTAGTATCCTACCCATCAGCCTCGACACACCCTCTCCAACCATCCCTACACACCATGGGGTTTAAAACACCCACCCAGCCTTATATACCAAGTCGTACCAAGTGCGGCACATATCAGTAATATTGCAACTGAGCTACCAAATAATAGGCATAAAAGCCTTTTAGTACACTTCCTCCAATAATCAGTCATCCCATCCCAATGCAGATGCAACTAAACATGCTCAATGCAGATATACAGAAATACATGCTTACACACTATTATTCAGTTATCAGTCATACATACAGATCAATAAACATGCATAAATTTAACATGCTTAATACATACATTGTATGTTCATATCATACAATTTAGGGTCTAAGTAGTGCTTAGCGACCCTACAGTAGGTTCACAGTCGACTTGGGCAACCCGTACAGCCTTAGGAAACGTTTTAGCTAAGTGGGCCCACATGCCCATGTGGTTTGCCCGTGTGGGCCCACACGCCCAGATTGGGCTTGGACCGTGTGGATCATACGGTTTGACCCAAATTTCCACATACCCGTGTGGCCCACATGGCCTAATCAGTCAAGCCCGTGTGTCGCACACGGCCTACCTAGCCATCACATGGCTGTGTCTTGCGTATGGCTTGACCTTCGTCGATCACATGGCCATGTCACTCACACACGGACGACTACACGCCCGTGTGGCATCAACAATTTGCAATTTCTGCTTTCGTCGAATCTCATTTTCTGCATTTTCGGGTACACACCTGGTTCATTTATGAAGCGATTGCAACTCCAAGCACTCCAAAACCTAAGAAACAGCAAACCATTGACCAATTAGCGATCATTTAACGATTTAACTCTTAATCCCAAAATAACACAAGCGACTGACTATCGACAAAAGCAAGTCTCGACACGATTCCAACTATCAGAGGCACTCTCCTTCACCACCGCCTTCTCCTATACCAAAGAATTCGTCGGTTACCACCACTTATCGACTATCACTAAGACTGCCCAAAAATCAAAGAAAATCCACACGTTGAGAATCGTCCAACTACTTACCAAACCAAAAAACAATTCCAATTGTAAAAGCCACAATTGGTCAGGAAGACAATGATAGCAATAGAGGCAAAAATAAAGATTGAATGCGAAAACTTTGAGGAAGATGAAAAGGTAGAAAGAACGTTAGAGAGATTGGGGATATTTGGCAGAGAGAGAAAAGAGGGAGAAAATTTTTCAAAAAGAAAAATAAAATCATGGAAATACCCACATACCCCTAATTTCACTCTCCCACTAACCCACTTCTCAGAATTCAACTTCCACCCAAACTATCTCCCAGAACTGAGTAAAAAATAATTACCCACACTTGCACAGGGCTTCGAACACAAGACCTTCACACAACACACAGACTCCCTTATCACTCGAACCAGCAGGCTCATTCTAATATGACTTTACACATAATTTGTCAGAGATAGGGCTTGAACTTGGGACCTCTCACACACACCCAGAACAATAACCACTGAAGCAGACAGATATTTGTGTCAAATTTATCCAGAAACAAAAATATAAATTTTGGAACGTTACAAGATAAGAATTTGCATGGATATTTATTAAGAACCTGAAGATTCTTCATTTATCAAGTGTTGCTTGTTCTCAAAAAAGATTTATTAAATCTCACTAGAAAAAGTTAAGATTGAATCTCTTGCAATTTAAAAAGAAATATGGGGCCATTTTATCCTGGAAGTGAATGTTTTAATTTGATTTTAGTAGATGTAGGGGTGAAGTCAGAAAATTTTTTTAGGGGCTGAAATGAAATTATCATTTTTTACAATAGTAAAAATGCAATTTCACCATTTTAATAACATATATTTTTTTATAACTTTTAAAGGATTAAATCAAATTTTTATCATTTTTAGAGGGCCCAAAGTGTAATTCTACCTTTACTACTATAAAATTTTAAAAATTTTAAGGGGGGCCGGAGGCCCTGCCAGCTCTCAACTACACCATTGGGTAGATGCATCTACAAAGATAATTACATTGAGCTATCAATCCACAACCTGTAGTTTGCGAAACTGCTTGTTTAATGACTAGTGTAAGAACAAAACTTTTGAGACAATTCTTGCTAATGTTTTTAAATTCATTTTTCAGGCTTTGAATGTTGGACTGTTAGTGCGAGTAACTATTGCAAAGCTTGCTGTTTATACATATAAAATGATTTATCTGAATTTATAAAGTATATGCCTCTAGTTAGGAGCAAAACCACATATTTTGAGAATGAAACTTTTGTATATACGTATAAAGATATAATATTTTGCATGAATTAGCACTTATACGCATCACGCCAATAAGTTATGATAAATACTCTCCATTACAATTGGCTTTTGGTTAGGAGCCAAATACAACCCATTTTAGAAGTTTTAAATGTATTATGTATGTTCAAGGTGCTCCACCACAATGAGAAAAATGAGTATTCAAAGAATGTTCGAATATATATTAATTATGAATCTCCTTATATTACTAGATGTTTTGAATGAATTTGAGATTTAATTATGATTTGAGTTTGTTACTATTTTGATTTGATAGTTTTCCCAACATTAGGGGGAGGGAAATAATTGTTTGGATGAATTATCATTATCTAGATCCTCATAAAAAGTAAGTTGAACCAAAAGTTCAAAAGATAGTTCACTTTATTGTAAGTTAACTGTCAAATGAATTTACTGACCTAATAATGAATAACCAAGTCTCATATACCAGCTGATATGTTGAAGTTCTAGTAGGATAACCAATTAGAATAAATGAAAGTAATGTGTAATGCATGCCTGAAGCATGCTAGACCGCTTGGTTCCAAAGATGAAAATTCTCATAAAAGAAAATAACAAATATAGATGGTCATATAATGGAGGCAGGTGCTCCTGAAGAGACTCAAGACATAACTAATTATTCAAACTCCAAATAAGATTCAAGTACCTGAATATGGAGATGATGAAAATAAATAGATCTCAATAACTTATGTCAATGAGAGAAATTATGGAACCACAAGAATAAAAAGTTGTTAACAAAGGTTTTAATGCAATTTTATTATTGAAATAATGAAAGAAAATGAGGATCTTGAAGAAATTTTTTGAGAATTATATACATGAAATAGATTGGCCAAAATGAAAAGATGCAATTCAAGTATAATTAAATTCATGAAGTTTTTGAACCAGTAGTCCAAATGTCTAAATGTATAAAGCTAGTGGGGTACAAATAAGTAGTTTTGAGAAAAATAAATAAGAAAAATAAAGTTTTTCACTAAAGTTTTCGTAATGATTATGAAAATGTATTTTTTTTTGTGGTGGATGCAATAACCTTTAGATATCTTATTAGTCTGTCAGTTTGTGAAAGATTTGACATGTGTCTAATGATTTTTTTTACAACATTTCTTTGAATCACTATATAGTGAAGTTTATAATAGAATTCATTAAAGGATTTACAATGCTAAAAGCATATAGAAATTCTCAATAAAATTTTCAATATATGAATTCAATTGATTTGAACATATATAGTAAATTCAACTCAATGAATAGTAGTTGAAGGAAAATTATAAAATGATCTCACATGCACATGTATAGAAGGACCATGATCAAGGTTTGTCATAATTATTATTAAAACTTCTAAAGAGATCAAACCACGAAATGGGAAATCATTAACAAACAAAAAGAGAAGAAGAGTGAGATAAATTACTTTTTATATAGTGGTCCGCATAAGGTGTAAACCTGATCATGAATTAGGGCCACCCGCCTAGGCCCGCTCGAAAAGTGGGAGAGTTTGGGCAAAAATATAGGCATGAAGAATGGGTTTGGACAAAAAATAAGGGTCATTTTCTAAAAAGGTCAGGCTTCGAGTAAGATTATTTTTGCTAGGGCTCGACCCAACCCTGCATATTTTTTTTTTCTAACAGTTTGTTAATTTTTTGTTGTCATTTTACTATTATTTTGTTGCTTTTTTGTTACTGTTTGAATATTGAATAATTCTTGTTTTATTTCTAATTTTTCTAATATTTTAGAGACATTTGCTTGCTAACTTGCAACTATCTTAGTGTTATTTAAGTATAAAAACTTTTTAATGTATTTTTAATTTGTTAGGAAACATTTATTTTAATGTTTTAGTTTATTTGATGTATTATATTTTTTAAAATTTATTTTATAGAAAAAATAAAATAAACTTTAATACGAACGGGTCGGGTTGGACTTGGGTTTAACATTTTATATCTAGGTCAGGCTTGGGAAAAATTTTAGGCCCATTTTTTGGGTTGGGTTGAGTCCGAGCCTAAAATTTTGCACCAACTCAAACTCGGCCTGGCCTTGCCTGTGATCAGGTTTAATAAGGCGTGGGACTTCCTACAATGATCCAATTTTTCCACAATCAACAAAGAAGAATATGCGAAACTTGAGGAGGGTAGGCTATTAAAGCTTGGGTTAATGATACTTAGGGTGAGTTTGGTTGGGCGGTGCATTTACCTACAGTTAGTGTAAAAATAGTGGTGACGGTAAGATTAGATATTGTAGCGTGAGACAAAAAAATAAACTAAATGGACTGCACTGCACCACACTGCCTATCCAAAGCCACACTTAATTCTACTAAAGTGAACTAGAATTACAAGTAGAAAGGGTTGATGTTTGTGGACATCAATATCGAAGGTCGAAAGACAAATGCTCTTGTTGATACATGGGCCTTTGATTTGATTATATTGGAGAAAGTCATAGGTGAACTTGTTCTCTCAATTAGCAGATCGACTAAGAGGATTAAGGCTGTTAATTACAAAGAGGTCCTAACTATGAGAGTAGCATAATGAGTTGAGCTGCAAATTGATAAGTGGAAAGGCAAGGAAGACTTCGGGGTAATTCACTTAGATGATTACGAATTTGTTCTTGGCTTGAATTTCCTTGACAAGATTAATGCTTTACTGATACTCATCAACGACAATGTGTTGCACCAGTGAGTCATGATGAAAAAAGTGGAACCAAGGTATTGTCGGCGGTCCAGTTAGCTGAGGATGTTCATTGTCATAAGAACATTGACTTGGTAGAATAAAGTGCAAAGGAAACCCCATTGGAAATGCTAGAGGTGTGGCAAATCGATGTGAAGCCTATTGAGTTATCAATAGGGCTACCACCTATGAGAGAGGTGAGTTGTGCATCAAACTTTGGGGGAAAAGTGATGATGTAAACTTGGCAACCAAATTGAGTGAATGTTATGAGCAAGGTACATCTCAAACACGTTTCTAGTGTTTTACATTATGACTTATTGTTCACTTGGGAAAGACATAAGGGCTCTTTCAAAGTTCTGAAGCGAGTAAGCCAAAGGGCTTACAAACCAAAGTTAGTAGAAATACTCAAGGTTAACCCAATGTTCAATGTGGGTGTGCCAAAGTCTTTTTGTCAGGATCAAGGGGATCCCGATTGAGGTAAGAAGAGTGATGGCCTCTTACGATCAAGATGTCCAAATGAGAGAAATAGTTCAAGTTAGATGATGGTGGAGACACAAGCCGAGGCAAATGTTTCGAAGGGCGAAACTACCTAACAAAGAGAATGGTTGGGAATCAGATTAAGTGTCATGGTAGTTTTGAGACGAGTTGGACTAGTGTCACTCTAAGGACAGGACGAAGGCGAGAATGAGTGGGGAAAAAACTTATGGGCCGTGGTTTAAAGCCTGTGAAGAATGCATATAAAACATCCCTGGAGGTCAATTGATTAAATGAGACTCATTTAACCCACTTGAACTGGCCCGATTTGTGGAACACATAGAGAAGCCCATCTACTTGAAGTTTTGTTGGTCTAGTGGAATACTCGAGTAAAACTAAAATTACCATGATCAATATTGTAAATCCTAAAGGATAAGATTGTATAGAGTATAAATCCCTTAGAACTCTCATATTGTAGATAGACACTAATCTTAGCAATTGATGAAACTCAATTTGTATCGTTAGATTTGGGGGAACTCGACTATAAATAAAGATCTCCCCCTTCATTTATAGTCATTTCATTCATAGTGATTGAATATATTTGAGAGCATTTACTCAAACATCTTATGTGCATTGTTTTCTTGTGGTTTTTCAATTCTTTCGTTGCTCTTACGTTTTGAGTTTGCTTCCGCTTTTATGTCGATGCTTTAGAGAATTTCCTTCATGGATTCTCACTTTTTGAGAGTTATTAACTTAAATGAATTTGAAGTAAAGAAATAAGCTAAAGCCACGCGATTTACTAGACTAAAATTCAACCTCTGGATGTAGTATATGTTGAACGTTATATTTACGTTTCGAATTACATTAATGTATAAAAGATTGAAATCAAAACAACGCGGTTTAATTCACTAATCACATATAATTTATTACATTAATTTTAAACTCAAGCAGGTTTTGGTCTCTTTTCTTTTTTACAATAGATCGATTTTAATCATATTTTAAGATTTCATTTCAAACACCGACATTTAATAATACTGTAACATTTGTTTTATATTTATACGTTATCTTAGTGAATAACATAAAGTTGTTCTACTAATAGTAATCTCAACTTTGTTTTTGTTTATATAAAAATATATATGCACACATTTATTTGTTATTATACCATATCAAATTCATTAATCATACACAAATTTGATAATATATTTAAGTATAACTAACAATTTTTCGATAAATCAAATATGAAATGCAATAACTTTTTCATTATTGTTATGTGGAAACCACTCATGCCTTAGACAAAGAGCCTATGCCTACAAATATTGAATCAACAATGTGGCTATGAAAGATATTGAAGATCTTAACTTGTCTAGCTAGAATTTAAAAAGAATTGTTGTGTAAAATTATCTATAATTTCTTTTATGAATTATAGATTGTCATGCAATTATTTTATTTGGTTTCATGTTCTGCTAATTTGTTTTTTGAACTTTGTGTTTTTGGGTAAATCCTCTCGAATCGAAATAGGTATTGGGCTTGATTTTTACTAAAAGTAATTAAAAATGTAACCATTTATGAGACAAATTTTTTTATATAAATGTTCAAAAAACTGGTTTAATACAAAAATAAAATCGCATTGTACTTAGGGTTCTCATTTTATTTGTGGTCAAAGCAGATGTTGATGTAACATCTAACGAAGCTAAAAGTCATTCCATCGGACGCCGTAAAGAACAGAACAAAATATCGACCATTACTGCATGGTGAAATCTAATTAAATATTTTTAGTAGTAATGAGTTTGATATTTCTTAGGTAAGTTTTAAATTTTAAATTTATGGATGATAAAAATAATGTTCAACAAGCTTCTCTAATTTAAAAGCCCAATTCCACTCAATTTTAAATTTAATTAAGATTTAATAGGACTTTTACACAAAAAATCTCAAACAAATATTTGTTAGGAAACTTTTATGTGAGTGTCTTTAATTCATTAAGTTAGATACAATTTTATAACATAATTCTTTAAAAATTAAATTAGATACTTTTTTTATTCAGATAAATAAATAAGAATATACCAATATACTATTGTTGTATAGGTTATCAACACGGGAGGAGGATAGGTGGAGGTGTGACGTTGGTTCACTCTTGTGGGCAAAGGAATGTAGAGGAGAAGGACGATGAGACGAAGAGCTAGACTGAGAGAGAGTGTGTGTTCTCGTGCTTGTGTATTTGTCTCCAGTAAGCTTCTGTATAGGGGATCGAGGTGCCACATGGAAGCGTCTTGTAGGTGGGCCACCTTGTGATTTGTTGGTGAAGGTGGCGACCTGACCACATAGGACAGTGATCTAACATTATAGGTCGAGCTATTGATAGATGATAGTTATCTCGACGATAGGAGTCTTTGGTAATGGTGGCCAAGTGGATCGCACGTGAGGTGGATGTGCTTCCAGCAAGTTGGCACTCAGTAGGGCATAGGAGAGTCGACTACCTAATGAATAACACTTTAAAGACTTCTCTTGAAGGAGAATACTCTCTTATTCTATCTACCTCTCTCTCCCTTTCTCACTCTCCACTTTGTCTCACCATCCTTCTCCTTTAAGGCTCTTCGCCCACAAGGGTGAATTGACGTCACACCTATATCTGTTCTCCTCCCTTATTAATAACTTATATAATCAGTTGTAGTAATTATATCTATATTTTCAAAAGTAAATAGCAAACTATCATCTAAATGGAGTGTTTTATTTTTTTGTAAAAAAAAAAGAAGGCTAGGGCCTTAACTCACAACACTCTAGATACAAATATTTCTCTTGTAAGTAAGCCCCGTACAAGCACTCAAGAGCTTATTCCTAAGCCCATAGGTGACTGATCAAAAATGAAAAAACCCTGGCAAGCCAGAACTAGGTTAGTTGGCCATATGGTCCGCTACTTAGTTTGCTTCACGGTATATATGTCTGATGATAACATTCTATTGCCGCTTTTTAAGAAAATGTATACTCCTTGCTTTGAAAAAATTGGATGCCTCGTCTTTCCTACAATTAAGCATGTGGACAACATTGTTATTATCAAATTTAAGGACAACCTTGTCCCAAGCAAGATTGAGTCCATCATAGCATGCTCGTAACTCAGCTTGAGTACTTGTACAAACTCCAAAGTTTCTACTAAAGCCAATAATCTATTGCCCATTTGAATCTCGAAGTTAACCACCTGCAGATGCACATCCCGATTTTCTTTTAATCACCCCATCTGCATTGATTTTGATCTGTCCTTACTCTGGCGGCGTCTACTCAATTTGTCGGGTTATTCTTAAAGGTTTCCTTTTAGCAGTCCATTACAAAAAACCACTCTTGATTGTCTAAACCATTTAAACCATATAAGTAGGTGTAGACACTGAATTTCATATGTAAACCAATATTCTATGATAAATTTAATTTTACCCAATTTTAATTCTCAATTTTTTCTTTTGGTGAAAAGTAAAACAAAATTACATAAAATCAATTGTTCAAAAGCACCACAAGCTTTATCTTGTTGAAGGGCCTCCATCACCTCATAAAGAGGCACATAAAAAATTTGTAAGCTCGACTTCCATGTAAGGCAAACCTTAGCCAATCAGTCCGCAATTAAGTTTGTTTTCCTAGACACAACTCTAATTTGCCACTTTCCTTTAGAACGCATGATCCTTTAAACCCTTATAAGAACTGTGATGAGTGAATCTTCCAACCCGTTATCACTCAAGGCCTTAGCCACGTTTGAATTGTTTGTCTGAATTTTGGTCTATTTGTATCCTTTATTTAACAGAATGAGGAGCCCATATAGAATACCCCATAGTTCTGCCTCAAACGGAGTACAACTGTCCAAGTATAAATTATATCCCAATATCCAATTATCAGCCTAATCGCATATCACTCCTCTGACAGAAGCATTCCCAGTGGCTCTCTCACTGCACCATCAGAGAATAGATGGACCCATGTTCCTTCAGTGTGCTTTTGGTATTCCAATTTTGGGAGGTTGGGCTTATATATGTTTTGACATAATTTGAATTGTTGTGCCCAACTAAGAGAAGCTTTGACAATTTCAAAATCTGACCAAGTAACACTTTGAAAGATGAATAGATTTCTACTCTTCCAAATTTTTCAGGTGATAAGACAAAAAAGACACGACCAGAAAACTCCATGTTCCTGCAATCTCATGTGGCAATAAAGATTAGAAGATAACCAAATATGAAAAGGATTAGAAAAGAACCTGTTTTGTTGATCAATTGGAACCACATGCTTCTATACTTCCTTTGCAGCCAAACAATCTTGAAGTACATGAATAGTGTCTTCTATTTCGTGGCCACATATAGAGTAAGAGTTGTTGTGACCCAGTCCCCTCTTGGTACGTTCTGAATAAGTTAATAATCTCAGTTGGAGTAATGTTCATGAGAAAATTTGACCTCAACATTTTTATTGAGATAGTTAACAATACTAGCTATTCAAATTAACTAATGACATTATAAAAATGGATGGAGAAAATTATGTAAAAAATTAAAGTATATAGATTAAATCTCAAGTTTTAACATAGCCTAGAGGCTAAAATTAAAATTTGACCATTGTCTTATAATTAAAAATGAAGAAAAAATGAGAAATCAGATGTCAGCCTCTAAGACTCTTAAGGTATTCGAACTATATATAACTAAGTAATGTTTTAATCAAAGAAACAAATATTAACTATTTGGATTAATTAAAACATAACAAAAATATAGAGACTAAAGTGTATAGATTAAATATCAAAATTAGACATATTAGAGGGATCAAATATGATATTTAACTATTTTTGTGAAATGCAAAAAAAAAAAAAAAAGGGAGAGAGGTTTGCCACGTGGCAGTAGAAGGAAGGTTCAAAGTAACTTTCTTTTATATACAAGTATATAGATGTTAATTGTACAAGTCTCAATTGTACCGATTGTTGTACAGGAATGCTACTTTGCTATGAAATGGGGGCTTGCTTTATCATGACATCACCTTTGTTGCACCGATGTAAACATTCAGATATATTTGTATTTGATAGTTATCCGTGTATCCTACTGAAAATCCAGAACACACAAATATTTGGAGGAGGATATGGTTTCTAGGTTATATGGTAATAAGATTAAGGTATCAACAATTGTAATCTTGTTAGAAAAGAATTGGGGAGCTCCATAAAAGACTAATTATACTTGATTATTTCATATTACTTAATTCTATACTACAAATCTTTAAGAATTTCACAAATTTATTAATTTACGCCAAGATGAAAATAAATATTTGATCTTGGATCTTCAAATTCTTTTGTGATTTTGATTTTTAATTTGGTGTATGTAATTTTTAATTTTTATAAAATATTGATAATTATGGTAATTAAAAAAGTTGTAATTTAAAAATAATATTCTATTTTATCCCTTATTTATATAATTTTGTCTGTCTAAGTTTTTCTTAGAAAATAGTAAAATCAATTAATAACTGACTTTTCAACTAAGTATTAGTTCAATTGAAGTTTACTCAATCCACAGGAATTTGTGGACTTGTGAGGGACAGTTTGCCACTACTAATTAGATTGCAAGAGCTCAAATACTAAAGAGAAGCTTTTCTCCCCAACAAAAATACAAATATGATAAAAAGTATAAATCTTGCTGTTTTAGGAATTCAAGCAGTTCAAACTATATCTTTTTATGATGATCATTGAAACATCATTTGGATTATTTTGAAGACGTTTTTGGAAAATAAAACACCGTTTTTACTCTTTTTTTTTTAAAAATTTTTTAGTTTGTAATATGAAAATGTTTTATTAATTGATAGCAAATAACTTTTTTTCTTTTAACATAATTATAAGAATTTATTTTTGTATGTTATATAAGAATAATAAAATTAGATAATCCTGAAATTAAATTAGGTAGCTATAAAACTTAAGAGTTTGCTTTACGTTATAACTTTTAGTTTCCTCTCAAGTGTAATCCTACATGTTTTCATGGTATTTATTGAGAATTTATATTAAATTCTCCGTAAATAATTTGAAACTATTATGTCTTCCCTATATTTATTGAGAATTTATGTTAAATTTTCCATAAATAATTTGAAACAACGAATTACTAGCATTCACTAATTTAAGTATGTATTTATCAAGAATTTTAATTTAAATTTCAAGTTTACCTTTGGGATCATGAGATGAATTTGATGCAAAATTTTGTGTATATATATATATCATGTTCATCTATAAAGCTTTGCTATTTGCACGAAGAATCAAAAAATCCAGAACTAAGTAGATGGAACATGGGTGAGAGGTTAGATACGTTTTAAGTTTGAAGTTAGAAAGTTCTTTGCTGGTAAAGCAATGTGCGTACAAGTCATATTGAGCTTGAGAGTTTAAGAAAGAACAGAAGATGCAACAGAAAGATTAATGAAAAAAAATGTCGAGATTAAAAGGCTGAAACATATCCAACAACATAAGGTCTGTCGTATAACAAACAAAAAGGAGCTCAAATAGTTTCATGCTATTGAAATGGTTTCAAAGTATTGAAATGATATGTTTACTGGATGGAGACAAAGAAGAGTTGATGGAAGTCGCTTATAGTGCGCATAAAACTAATATGATATATACTGTGTCACGTGCGACCTTAGATTCGATTCCTAAACCTTTGAATCTAAGTTCAACTTTCGGTCTTTGCTTGGAGAGGCTTTCGCACTTCTAGACAAACACACAAAGAGAGCTTAAGAGAGCTTTAGAGGATACAAGAGAAGATTGAAGAATGTGAAAGTATATTTCAACTAGCTTGTGTACAAATGAGGGAGGGGAGCCTTATCTTAAATAGGGAAGCCCCGTTTGATTTGATTCGATGGTTACAGTTGATCACTATAGACAGCCTAGATTGATCTCTAGAACATTCACACCTACCCTATTAAATGCTATACAATGGTGGATGATTGTATTTGCAATTTTAGAGTATTCTGCAACATTCTGTCAACCGCTTTGCTCATTTTTCTCATGATCACATCGTTTTGGACTTGATCTAATGCTTCTAATATTCTAACATTGTTTACTGACTTTAAAGCCCACAATAATCAAATCAGTAAGTAAATAATATAATAAAATTCAAGATTTTAAGAATCAAATTCTTTTTCTTGCTTGTTAATGATTGTGTGACGCTTCAAAATGCTTGTAAATCTACTAATTTTATCTCTGAGTTTGTGGAAGAATGTTGTCGTTTATCTTTTCAAATGTTTAGTGTTGCTTAATGCTCCATCAGAATCTTGGTGCCACGCTCTGCACTTATTACTTTTTCATCTTGAATATCATCATATTTTTCTTAATATCTTCTTATCCATACCTGTGCATTTTAAGACTAATATCTAAGCTATGCATTCTTAGTATTTAGTATATTTGAGTAATTTGAGATTCCTTTATATTTGCCAATTTGGTTAGATAGAAATTTTAAGACAGGTGGAGACTTTTGGCCGAGGAAATGTTTTGCATCCAATTCGATGGGTGGATCAATATCGTGGATCAATATCGTCTGAAGTTAACATAGGTGGATCAATATCCAAGTTGATATGGTGCAGATTTTCGATGTCTTGGGGTGTCGGTAAAATCGCTTGCCTAAACTCAAACTGTCGCAACACTCTATTCGATTTGTGCATCTCCACCGTAACATACACTACCAATGATATCTTCACATGCTAGATGTTGGGATTCATCAAGAATTCGGACAGGATGAATTCTTGAATTTTCGAATTGGAGTATGATGTCCATTCAAACTATATTAAAATAATAAAATTTTAGTTAGATATATGCTATTAATTTTTAAACCAACTATGTTAATATTATATGATTCAAATTTAAAAAATACATACCTCTGCTTCATATCACTGGTTTAATAGAAATCGTATATCTCGAATCTCATCCGATAGTCCCACGTAACCCGGCCCATGGTTCTACCTATTGAAATAATATGTTAAAACAATATGTTAACACAATAATTTAAAATTTAAATAATTTTATTATGGTAAATATATTATCTAATGAATTTTACCTTGTTACGAGTGGGAATGTATAGGAGTAGTCCGCTCGAGGACATAAAAATGACAGTCGGTACCATGCCCATGATTACAGTAGTAGCATACAACCATCGATTTTAATTATTTTTGGTTCTCTCACCCAACACATCTTCTAGTACAATGTCACCAACACGGCTGACCCCCAACTGAGTTTCCCACTTCTCTAAAGTCCACGAGTTTTAGCAGCGACCTTAAATGGACCATATTTCGTGACTTATTGGGCATTAGGAAACCCCCGATGATCATAAAGACGTTTGCTCGAGTGTGTTGTTCTCTTTGGACTTCACTTGAATCCGCATCAAGCCCACCAAAATTCCTTTTCAAACAATTCATATCTATTCGATCTCCATAAATCATTTTCGAAACCCTCCCAAAAGTTGCTCGCATACGTCTCTCTAATCGACTACAACAATTTACCTAGTCACTATCGACCCATCCACCAATAACCCGAGCTATAACTACACATCCTCGAGAGTGATAGTACACTCGCCATATGGAAGATAGAATGTGTGCGTCTCGGGCCTCCACCTTTCCACCAACGCATGCCACGTGCAAAAATCTCACATCTCTAAAGTATGGTTAGATTACGAATGATGGAGGAGCTAGTAGGTTACAAATGTACGTCTCCAAAATCCGATTTTCAAACTACATAAAAAAATAAAAAATATTAAATTTCACTAGAACAATAAAATTTTTAAATTAAATTAGATTAAATATAATAATAATAATAATAAATTCTCACCATTTGCAATTGATTGATTGAAATGTGCTTCTTATCCAAAGGGATTAAAGATTTTGCCATTACTAATTTCGAAAAACACTAAATAAGTTGTGATAGAAAAAATAATTTAAGAAATCTTAATAAAATTTTAATAAAAAATGAGAGTTGAGAAAGAAATAAAAATTAAGTGAGAAATTAAGAGGGAATTGTGAGAGATGTGAGAATAAAAGAGAGAGATACGTGAGATTGGATTGAAAAAAGAAATAAAATGTGGGGTTTATATTAAAAAATTATTATAGTCGTTAAGGGATGTAACCGTTGGGAATGACCATTAGGGGAAAACACTTCTAGTTGGAAACGTATTCAGCTGATGTGGCAGAAAGCACTTCCAGCTAGAAGCGTTTTTCTGCCAATACGCTAAAAACGCTTCCAACTAGAAGCATTATCATGAAAATCAGCTAAAAATGCTTCTTGCTCATTATTTTGATCTAATCTCGTAATTTTTGAAAAAATAGCTTAATCCAATATTTTTATAAAAATTGGTATTTTTAGCAATTCACTTAGAAATAAAACTATAAAATTTTAAAGGATTAAAAATAAAATTTTATATTAAAAACTTAAATGAAATTATTAAATTTTTAAAAGACTAAAAATACAATATATTCACTTGACTAAGGGATAAAAATGTTTTAAGTTTTGGTAAGAGTTGAAAAACAATTTTTGTTTATAGCCAATAGGACAGAGGCCCCGCATGCTCCTGAGTACAACAGACACTTTCTCGCTCTACCCTTAGTTACCTTTAATTCACTTAAATAATCGAAGTGTGAAGACAAAATGTTGAATATTTATTAATTTAACAGCTCCCAAAATTTCATATGGCAACAATTTTTTTTATTTATAATTAAAGATCCATATTAATATTTTTCATCAATTGTATATAATTTTGATTGGTACAATAGTCACTACAGCAAAACAGATTTTTAGTGGCGTTTTTTTGGGCCTATAAGCGCCGCTAAAATAATTTGCGGTGTTTTGATAAGCGCCACAAAAAATGGCGCTATAGATAATGCCGCTAAATTTTGCGGCATTTATGTGGAAAAACGCAGCTATAGAACATGACCTTTAGTGGCATTTCTCACAAAAATACCGCTATAGAACATGACCTTTAGGGGCACTTTCCTCACAAATGTTGTTAAAGAACATAACCTTTAGCGGCGCTTTCCCACAAACGCCGTTAAAGAACATGACTTTTAGCGACGCTTTCCCTACAAACGCCACTAAAAGTCACGTCCTTTAGCGACTCTTTTCCCAAAAATGCAGCTAAAAGTCATGTTCTTTAGCACCATTTTTCCTAAAAACGCCACTAAAAGTCATGTTCTTTGGCAGCGTTTGTGGAAAAATGCCACTAACTTTAGCAAATTTTTAACAACTCATTTTCATTCATATAGAAACCGAATTATCAACATAATTTCCTGTAACATCAACTCCAACCAAAAACTGCAAATCTAAATAATACTTCAAATCCAACGAAAAAAATATGTATATGATCTAAATTAATAAATGAAATAACAAAATTTATTATATTCAAAAGTTATATTGTTAAAATATTCTCACAATAAGAAAACAAATGTCTAAGATGGTAGATTCTGCGACTGCTGAAACATTTTCATCATATTCTAAAGTTGTAGCTGGTGTTCGTCATATTTTCTTTGAGCCTCTGCATCTCTCGATGCTGCCTCTGCTTTAAGTTGAACAATTTGCTCAACTATGCTTGCTTGCATCTGAGCCATCTAGTCTCTTAACCTTTGAACTTTAGCTTAAGCCTGATTCCCTGAAGGCATGTATTGCTGTAAGCTGGATCCAAAATATTGGGTTGGGTTAACAAAAGATCCTTGAAATCGAACCCGACCATACCTTTCAGGACCCAAAACTTCAGTAATAATTCGGTTATCAATGTTGTCAAGATTAACAAAACTATCACTCGAAGCGATTGCTTCATACTCTGCCCTTTTATCCTTTAGTTTCTCCTAATAAATCAATCAAATAATTAGAAACGAAATATATAATCAAAACAAATGCAACATAACTTAACATTATTTGCATTACAAACAACGAATTAAACCGTTATAATTAAACATGATAAATATTTAAAATAATTCAAATTTTATTAAGTAAATATACCGTAATTTCTGCAACTTCAGTAGTCATAAGAGATCCATCTTTCTTTCTATGTGTAATGTCAAAAAGCTGAAGGCGTCCAACTTTTTGAGCAGACGACAGTTCCTACAATATAGTAGAAAAAATATTATTTAGTAGAAAGTAATTAATATTTAACACAATTAATAAATTCAAAATACCTCATTATCAGCTACACAAGCAAAACTTTTCAACCCAATTGTGTACGTGAATTTTTGTTTTTGCCTACTTATAGTTCCAACTCTCTCACGATCCTACATTATGAAATTATTATTATGTATATAGTAAATACTATAAACTGAAATAATTATAAGAGTTTGGAAGTACGTAATATCTTTCCTTTCTTTAAATTCCAAAATCTAACTGCATCTTCCCATTGGTACATCAGCATTCTCGATGGGACATTTCACAATTTCTCTTTGAGGCTTATATTTTTCTTAAAATATTCTTTCTTTAAAGCACTTTTATTCATAACTTTAATTTTTAAAATTTACGCATTTTGTCAGTTTGGTTCTAATTTAACAAATTTATCCGCAACATTTTTGTAAATGCATAAACATTAAGGTTAAATTTGTTGAACTTTTTAGAATTTAGGCCAAAATGACAAAATATGTAAATATAAAAAGCTAAATTTATTAGTATAGCAATCAAAATTTATATACAATTGATGGAGAATATTAACGCAATAATTAATTGCTTAGTTTCAAATTAACAGAAATTAAATTTTAAATATAAGAAAAATTGAAGAAGTGTTTTTATTGAATATTTAATTACTTTAGTGAATTTGGATTTCAAATGTAATTAATGGATGATCATTAATTTAATAATACTTACACAACTATCTGTGCTCTCCTTTCATTACATATCCAAAGCCATAAGGAATATCCGGGAAGAAACTTTAAAGATGCCAAAATATAAGGATTAAGATGTTAAAACCTTATTATCAAGATATAAAAAATATTAATATTCTGTTTAAATTATTTAAATATAAATAATTAAACTCATTTCTCCACAAATTCTTCCCTCTTTCTACATTAAAATTCTTCATTGAAGTAATTACACAAATCTGATCTTTCATCATGTTGGTTTCAAGAATATAACTTTTGCTTTAAATGGAAGAAAATATAGAGAATCAAGTCTAATTATTTATTTTTAAATGAAGTCAATTTTTTTAATAAACTCATCCATCAGACTAAATTCCTTAAATAATCAATTAAATACCTAATACCTCCTTGGCATCTTCTTCTTAGCTCTAAACAACCAACATGTCCTTTTAAAGTATAGTAGTGTTAGATGTATTTTAATATGTTATTATAATCTATAACACACTCAAAATCTAGGGATTAGTAGGTGCCTCGACTTCTTTAAAATGAAAAAGTACTATTTAAGCGTTTAATTTTTTTAAAAAAATTTAAATTAGTAAAGATAAAATTACACTTTGACTCCTTAAAATTATAAAAAATTCAATTTAATCCTTTAAAAATTAAAATTAAAATTTTATTCAACCCCTAAAAATTATCCTAACTTCACCCCTATCATCTCCTAACTTTACTTATTATTCCAATTACGGTACATAAAAGGTGATTAATTATCATAGAAAATAGAATATAAGATATAAGATACATTGGTAGTAACCATTTTGTATTACTCATTAAATTGGCTACATTTAATTACATGCTACTCCTTTAAGTAATAAAAGCCAAAGGTCATTAATTATGTTATGTACGTAATGGGTAATGTTGTCATTGCTGTTCCTATCAACTTTATTTTAACCTCAAATCAAAAAATAAATGGTCAGCGGATAAAAACAAAATAAAAATAGATAAGGGAATCAGACTTGGAAATTTCTTCCCAATTATACACCTCAGAAAGTGTAAAAGGGCTGACTATATGATTTAAATTCCTTCCAATATACAAAAATCCCTTCCATTGGTAAGCAATTTCCACAGTCAATTCAAAAGAAATATTTCATTATTACTAGTCCAAGACTTTGCTTAGGTGATTAGTTATCATAGAATATAACCATTTTGTAACACTCATTAAATTGGCTACATCTTCCATTCCCATCTATAGTTAATTACATGCTACTTCTTTAACTAAAAAAAGCCAAAAAAGCCAGAGGTCATTAATAATTGTTAAGTACGTAATGGATGATGTCATTGCTGTTCCTATCAATTTTATTTTAACCTCAAATCAATAAATAAATGATCAGCGGATAAAAACAAATTGTTGTTCTCCGTTTGAGATTGAAGTTTGGAGCATTATTGATGGACTTTTTATTTTACTTAACAAAGGGTATAGATGAGTTATTATTTAAATTGTTAATTTTGAAGTTGCTCAAAATTTGATGGATTTGAGTTTAGAAAATTTTAATATTGGCGTACTCAGAACGACTCAGCGTATCATGAAGGTAGAAGAAAATTGATAAATTAATCATATTCCAAGATCTTAAAACCTAGTTACAGGTCATCTAATTAAACTCAGCTTGAGTTGAAAAACAAGCTTGTAAATCTTGAACGAGGCTCCAGAGGAAATAAGCGTTTTGTTACAAGAAGAAAAGGACAATGGGTGGTTTATATAGTTGATGTAATTCCTTTTTCTCACAAAAAAAAAAAAATTGAGAGCTTCCATCAGTTTGAACATAGATAAGCAATTTCCACAGTAAATTCAAAATAATTTCATTATTACCAGTCCAACGCATTGTTAGCTTAATTTTTTTTCATTAAAATTGTTAATATATAAAGATTATATTATAAATTATATTTGACGTTTTTCCACATGTAGTGAAATATAAAATTATTATAAACATAAAATTTTAACTAATATTTTTTTAAAAATTATTATCAACAAAGTAATAAAATGTGTAATTATTTGATACTTTTATTTATATAATAATTTTTTATTTTTAATAAATAATTATTTGGTCAACATGCGAGTGTCTCTTTAGTTTAGTAATTTATTTTTATTTTTAAAAGGTAATTATGTACTTAAAATTATTACTTTATTTTTAGAAATATAAAATTATTATTTTAGAAAATATTTTTTATAGAAAGAAAATATTGTTTTATCACCAAAGAAATAGGTGCCATAAATTCTAATAGTCTTCAAATACAATAAAATTACCGACTTCTTTTATTTTTATTATTATCTAAGGTTTTTAATACTTTTTTATCGAGTCGGTATCACTTAGTTTATGACATTAAATTTAGATAATTCAATTACATATGTTAGATTATGGCATACCCATGATGCGAGTTAAAACTTATGTATTAAAATATTAAAAATTTTGATATAAAAACTAAATCTTGTCTCATTGTCTTGGGTTTAAATCTTATAATTCTCATCTTATTTATGTAATTTAGTTTTATGTATTTATTAAAATATAATAAGACATAAATATTCTTAAAATAATATTTGTTGTTTCAGAAAATAAATAAATTTTGATAATTTTACAACTCAATTGGGATCCAAATTAATTGGTGATACTAACTCAATAAAACACTTATAAGATAAAAAGACAATGAAAGTATATAGTATAGATATGGATATTGCTAATGTAGATACGGAGGTTATAGAAATTAAGTTTAAAGAAAGAAGAAAAACGACCATAAATAGTTTTAAGGAGCAAGTTTTAGGGAAAAAAAAGTTAAATTCTGCTATTAATCTTTATACTTTACAAAAGTTATAGATTTAGTCTTTGTACTTTAATTTGTTTAATTTTAATTCTTGCACTTTTTGAATTGGTCAATTTTAGTCTCTCTGTTAGGGGTCGACCCCTATAAACGACGAACAAAAAATGTTGAGAAGGTGAAACACAAATATTTTGCATGGAAAATTCTGAAGAGGAAAACCCATAGCCAAAGGAGGCTTCGACTTTTCACTAATTGAACGAACAAACGAGAGTATAATATGAAGAAAATAAACCTAAATGTACTAAACGTACAAACCCAAACCCCGACAACAAAATCCTAACTCGGGAACAAAATTCTTTTCATAGTTATCACAAAACTCTCACCAAAACTCATATGCGACTACATCTTTTCGCCCTCAAAAAAAGCCCTTGCTGGTTGGCATATCAAAACAGGGATTCAATGGCCCCTTTAAATAGGTTTAGATTAGAGTTCTAATCATACTAAAACATCTCTGGAATAATTAGAGTCCAACTAGGAGAAACAATCCTGCTTGAAGTCTAAAACGCAGCTACTAATTAGGAGAACACGTTGTGATGTTGTAACGTGTCGGCTTTCCTTGTCATGACGTCAATGTCACATTTGCTTAGGGTTTACCTCATGTCGTCCCGGTGAGCCTTACCTGCTTGTCATAACGCCGGGCCTGTTTTGGTCCTTCTTCAGATGTTCATTGATTATTGTCTTAAGTGCCTGTAAACTTTTTGATAAATGCAAGGCACACCCTACAAATCTCCACCTTGACTCGTATTTATCACTCCTCCTTTTCCATGCCCCGTCATTGACCAAACTCAAATTTTTCAAAATGTGTACCAAGCCTAAATCGTGCTTGAACTTGAAAACATGAAAGATTCCACATCTTCAAATCAAATTTGTATAATGCAACATGGGCTAGTAATACCCGAACAAGAGAAAAAGCATCAACTTTCTCCACCTGACTGTAATGCACTGCGACCAACCTTAACTCAAACATTTTGTGAACTACTTGAGTCCTAAAGACCAAAAAGGGGATGAGATCCTTCTCTAAATCAAGCACATGTTTGATATTTCACACGACTCCACCTTCAACCGGATTACATGTGGAGAACAACGAATTATCACCCTTTTCCTCGGCCACATTAGCTACCTCAGTAATTATTCGAAACTGCCAAAAACTAAAATTTATGATCCCGCCGAATTTAAGTTTAAAGAAAGAAGAAAAACCACCATAAATAGTTTTAAGGAGCAAGTTTTAGGGAAAAAAAAGTTAAATTCTGCTATTAATCTTTATACTTTACAAAAGTTATAGATTTAGTCTTTGTACTTTAATTTGCTTAATTTTAATTCTTGCACTTTTTGAGTTGGTCAATTTTAGTCTCTCTGTTAGGGGTCGACCCCTATAAACGACGAACAAAAAATGTTGAGAAGGTGAAACACAAATATTTTGCATGGAAAATTCTGAAGAGGAAAACCCATAGCCAAAGGAGGCTTCGACTTTTCACTAATTGAGTGAACAAACGGGAGTACAATATGAAGAAAATAAACCTAAATGTACTAAACGTACAAACCCAAACCCCGACAACAAAATCCTAACTCGGGAACAAAATTCTTTTCATAGTTATCACAAAACTCTCACCAAAACTCATATGCGACTATATCTTTTCGCCCTCAAAAAAAGCCCTTGCTGGTTGGCATATCAAAACAGGGATACAACTGCCCCTTTAAATAGGTTTAGATTAGAGTTCTAATCATACTAAAACATCTCTGGAATAATTAGAGTCCAACTAGGAGAAACAGTCCTGCTTGAAGTCTAAAACGCAGCTGCTAATTAGGAGAACACGTCGTGACGTTGTAACGTGTTGGCTTTCCTTGTCATGACGTCAATGTCACATTTGCTTAGGGTTTACCTCATGTCGTCCCGATGAGCCTTACTTGCTTGTCATAACGCCGGGCCTGTTTTGGTCCTTCTTCAGATGTTCATTGATTATTGTCTTAAGTGCCTACAAACTTTTCGATAAATGCAAGGCACACCCACAAATCTCCACCTTGACTCGTATTTATCACTCCTCCTTTTCCAGGCCCCGTCATTGACCAAATTCAAATTTTGCAAAATGTCAACCAATTCTAAATCGTGCTCGAACTTGGAAACATGAAAGATTCCACATCTTCAAATCAAATTTGTATAATGCAACATGGGCTAGTAATACCCGAACAAGAGAAAAAGCATCAACTCTCTCCACCTGACTGTAATGCACTGCGACCAACCTTAACTCAAACATTTTGTGAACCACTTGAGTCCTAAAGACCAAAAAAGGGATGAGATCCTTCTCTAAATCAAGCACATGTTTGATATTTGACACGACTCCACCTTCAACCAGATTATATGTGGAGAACAACGAATTATCACCCTTTTCCTCGGCCACATTAGCTACCTCAGTAATTATTCGAAACTGCCAAAAACTAAAATTTATGATCCCGTCAAATTTCTCGATATCCAAATTTGTTGTTGTGTCACCAAACAAGTCAATCTGCAAAAGCTGAACCAGGCTCTGATATCAGTTTGTTGGGGATCGATCTGTGTAAATGAAGAATAAGAAAATTTGAGAAGATTTAACATAAATATTTTATGTGGAAAACTCTTCCGAAGAGGATAAAAACCACGAGCAAAGGAGGCTTTGAATTTTCACTAAATGAGTAAACAAAGGAGAGTACAATATAGTAAAAATAAACCTAAATGTACTAAACGTAAAAACCCAAACCTCGAAAACAATTTCCTAATTCGAGAACAAAGTTCTCTCCATAGTTATCATGAAACTCTTACCAAAACTCATATCGACATCGATACCATTCAGATTAGGATGAATGACAGGATAGTCAAAATGTTGTCAGATGTCAAACATGTGCTTGATTGAAAGAATAATCTCGTCTCTTTAGGTATTCTAAAATCTAATGGGTGCAAAATCGTCATTGAGTAAAACAACCAAAAAGTATCTCGTGGAGCTCTGTTGATAAGAGGGCATAAAGTTGATAGCCTATACATTTTACAAGGTGCAACAATGTCCGGTTTGACAAAAATTACGAAAGAATGGACGAAATCGTCGCCACGTCTCAACGAGGACTCCCCCAATGTCACGATGATTGAAAAAGAGGACTCAGTCATATGATTGAAAAAGGTATGACCATTTTGAGAAAAAGAGGTCTTCTTACAATCACCAGTCATTTTGAGAAAAAGAGGTCTTCTTACAATCACCAGATTTGGAAAGTTAGATTTCTGCGAGCATTACATTTATGGGAAGCAAACTAGAGTTAGCTTCGATTTGGCAGTATACAGGTTATAACAGCCAATTTTTTAGTAGTGTCAGAAACAATGGTTTCAAGACCCCAAATTCTGATTAACGAGTCAGTAAATATTATTTATTTAATATTTACAAGTTTATTGTAATGTTGTATTAATGTTTGGTTTAGAAATTTTGATGTTTGGTTAGCTAATTAAGTAAAAAGAACTAAACAGTAAAACATGAAAAAATTAATCACTATAGCTTTATTTGCATTAAATAGATATAAAATCACGAATTATGGGCTTTATATGATAACTATAACTATTTATATTATGGTTGACTGTTAATAGGTTTTAATTATGAAACTTTAGTTGATTTTAAAGGTTAAAATAGTAAACTAATAAACAAATAAAAAAAAAGCTTGTTGTCATCTTCATTCATCACCACCACTTAATTTGGGAGTGGAAAACACCATTTTTTGACTTCAAAATGTTTGGTCAAGCTAAATTCAATTGCATGGTAAGAATTTTTAATTCGTTTTTAGTAATTTTATATTTTTAGATTGTCGTAGCTTAATCTAGCTAACCCGGAGATTAATTCGTAAAACTATTAAATGTTTTGAGTTATGACATTGATAAGTTTGTGATTTTTTTTTTGAAGTTTTATTGTAAAATTCCAGTGGTGTCGGGCAACATTGATTCGAGATCACTAAATCCAACAAGTAAGTTTGAAAATTTAGTAATCAATAATTATGAGTCAAGTGTGAATTTAGAAATATATTTGAATTAGGGAATTTTGTGAATTAAAAGAATTTATTAGGTCAAGTGAGTAAAAAATGAGGTATTGAGACCTTGAATTTATAAAACCGAGCCATAAATATTTTTAGAAATATTTATGGAGTTTGACTGAGTTAATATTAAAGTTTTGTTAGAAAATTTTAACGTTTTGATAGTTAATAAATTAAAAAGGACTAAATTGTAAAAAGTGCAAAATTTGTTAAAGTGATCAAATAACTTAAGTGTTAAAAGATGGAGGACTTAAAGGGCAATTAAGCCTAAAATTAGGAAGGCTGGATGGTAAGGGCAAGAAAATCAGCAAGAAAATAAGGTGAAATAAGGGAAAAAATGGAAATTTTGCAAATTAACTAAATAAAATAAAGGCTAAATTGAAAAATCTAGATAAATCACCATTTTTCTTTTGAAAAAATGCCATAGGAGGTCTGGAATAAGCTTTTTTTTTTTTCATATTTTTGCACCATATGAGTTCAATTCTTGCTTTTTCTTTGAAATTTTTATGTTTTTGTGACTTTTACAATTAGGTCCAACTATAGAATTCATTAGTTTTTGATTCTATAAGTGAAATTGAAA
Organism: Gossypium arboreum; assembly: GCF_025698485.1. NCBI lineage: Eukaryota > Viridiplantae > Streptophyta > Magnoliopsida > Malvales > Malvaceae > Gossypium > Gossypium arboreum. The sequence continues at coordinate 12,209,825 of NC_069082.1, read as the reverse complement.
GTTTCCATAGATAAGTGCTGTATCTTTAAGATGAATTATCATGGATTTGAAGATTTTAATTCATTATATGATGAATTTATTAAGTGATTTTAGTGGAAATTGATTTTTAGGACCTAATTGTGAAAAAGTTTAGAATTAGGGTTTGATGTTGAAATTTTTATTACTAAAGAGTATATAGTGGTTTAGAATGATGGAATAAAGTGTTAATTGAGGAAAAATTAGCTCAATTGATGGGTTAATTAAGCAGGGACTAAATTGAAAAAATTATAAAATTTAGGGTAAAAGTGTACTTTTGAAAATTAAAGGGAATAAATTGTGAAGTGAATTAGAATTGAATTTGGTGCTCATAAATGGAAAAAAAAATTATATTTTAGATCAAGAATCCGAAGATAAACGCGGGAAAGAAAAAGTGACAGATTAGTCTCTAAAATTCTACAAATTGACCCAAGTAAGTTCATATGGTTAAATTTTATAATTGATTGTTAAAATTAGAGAGTATATAATGTATTATTTTATATTTTTGGTATGAAATTATGATTATTGTGATAAAACGAAATTCGAAGCTAAAGTTCAAATTAAGGGAAAATGCAGGATTGGGTATGTTTATTTAGTGATTAGTGATGAATTGACGGATAAGACCATGGTTAAACCATAGCAAAGTGTGACATGTGTGACCATAGCGGAGCTATGACATTGTGAAAGTGAACGTAAGACCATGATTGAAACATGGCAGTTACATATATGTGTAAGTGTAAGACCATAGCTAAGCTATGGCAATGTGATAAAGTGTGTGATAATGGAAAGGCCACGGTAAAATATGTGCAAGTGCAAGACTAGTGCTAAGCTATGGCAGTGTGATAAAGTGTGTGATCAGGGCAAATCCATGATAAAAATGTGTGCAAAACCAAAGTGGAATGTGGCATTAAGCTAATGACGTACTCAATTCCATAAGACGTTCCCTAATTTGACAGGTAATGGTAAGTGTTATTTGAATTTAAGTGTTGGGATTTAGTTAGTTGTTGATATTGAGCTCAACTCATCATTTGGAATTGCGAATGGTAGGAAGTGGTAGTGAATTGCATATTTTATGATTTATAATAATATGTTCGGTAAAGGTTAATTTAAAACCTAAGAACTTACTAAGCTTTCATAAGCTTACTTTTGTGTGTTAAATGTTCTTTGTAGATTAACAAGAGTTCAGAGGATCGAATCATCACACCGGGTCACACTATCCAGATTTCACCAGTAGATTTTGTATTATAACTTAAGGTTTATATGGCATGTATATGATGAAATGGAAAGAAAGTAAACTTGAAACATAGTTATGAATGACTTTCATACATACATGTTAGTTTATGTGTTTGTATTTATTAGTATATAATAGTGGTTCATGAATGAAATAACATAGTAAGTTTACATAAATAAGTAGTGTAATTATAAATTTGGCTTACCATATAAGTTATTGATTTGAATTGGTTGTTGATTTAGAGTATCTTGCTATATGAAAGTATTGTATGCAGGTTGAATGTGTAAAGGGTGACAAAAGTGGCCTTAAAATGGCCTATTTTCGTCTACACGGGTAGACACACAGGTGTGTGTCTTGACCGTGTGTGACACACAGCCTAGCATATGGGCATGTGTTCTAGCCGAGTGTTCCCTGCACCTTAAAAATGGGAAACAGAATGCCCAGAATTGAGCACGCAGGCAGAGACACGGGCGTGTGTCTTAGCAATATGGGTGACACAGTCTTGGACACGGACATGTTACATGGCCATGTGAAAACTGCACCTAATTTATGAAAATTAAATTAACCACATGGCCTAGCACACGGGCGTGTGACTTGGCCGTGTGAACTAAATTTCTTCATGCCTTATAAGTCAGAGAGTTACACGGGTTAGGGACAGGGGGCGTGTGTAGTCACACGGCCGAATATATGGGCATGTTTTATGGTCGTGTGAGCCACACGACCTGATCACACAGGCGTGGCCCTGGACCACACGGGCTTGTAGGCATTGTTCATAAGAAAAAATTTGAAATTTCATGAAAAATTTTCTAAGACCCTGATTTAGTCCCAATTCGCTTTTACTATTCATATTGGGCTTCGAGGGTCAATTTAAGGGACTATATGGTTATTATCGAATGTGAATAGTATTTTTGGCTCGATTTATCTATAATCCTTGGTAATACTCTATAACCTTGTTCCGGTGATGAATACGAGTTAGGGGTGTTACATTTATGATATATTTATAAGCTTGATAGTTAAACATGATATCTTGTAAAGTGGTTTTGGTTAATTTTAAAGTTTAAGGACTAAGTTGTTAAAATAGTAAAGTTGTATGAAATTCTTGTGAAAATATGATAAATATGGGTTGTATAGGGACTATAGAAAATTTGACTATCATGATTTAGGATTAATTATTTTCAATTTGAAAGTTTCGGGTTTAGGGGCTAAATTGCATAAAGGGTGAAATTTCAGGGTAAGATTGTGAAATGATAGTAAATGGACTTATATGTTGAATTTTAATTGTTTAAGTTGTTTTAAATGATTAATTGAATTAAAATTAATATGTAGATCAAGAAATGAATCAACCGGACAATAATCATGGAAAAAGAAAGTTAGAGAAGTAAGTATCGATGTCGCGTTCATTGCCGTTTTTGATTAAGTAAGTTCATATTTTGATTAATTTAATTAGTTGTTGTTGTTGTGATTAATTACTATCTATATATAATGTGATTGAAAATGGAAAACTATATGGGTGAATTTATGAAATGAAGTAATGTTTATATGATTAAATGATATGGACATGAAACATGGTCTATATGAACCTTGTGAGTTCTTAGGGTACAAATGACATGTCATTAGGGTTATTATTGTTTTAGGTGATGGTCTTGGATGTCCTACCAATGGCTAAGATACCTGCATTTGTTGCGAATTATTCACAGCTCGTGTGAGCAGCATCATGTAGCTTAACATCCAACGCACAGCTCATATGAGCAGGTTCATTTCACAACTCGTGTGAGCATTGACCGTCATAGTTTGTGTAAGCATTACTCCCGCGTATCAAACGTTACTTCACTATGGTTCATTGGGTGTAAATGGTTATACGAAATGGTTATATATATATATATATATATATAAGATGAATGTGAAATGAAAATGTGAAAGACTAATTGAATCTATTATGGTTGAGTTATGTATCAAATATGTTACTTATATATGTACTATGGCATGATAAGGTTACATGTTTCATATATGAACTCATTAACCTTGGGGTATTTGTCATGTGTATATGAAACAAATGAATTGATGATCTTGTTTATGAAATTATTATGAAATGTTAAGCTTACTACATATACTATAAGTTAAATTTTAAGTTTATTATTGTTGGAACATTTTCAAATATTTATAGTGTTCCAATAATTATAAATGAATGGGTGTAATTAATCAAAAGATTATATTATATTATTTTTGAAAAGAATTATAACTATTTAAATAATATTATTTGAATAGTTATAATTAAGTGAGTAATTATGTGTTTATTTTAAAGACATTATTATTCAAAAAGACACTGTTGATGAAAGATGTCTCTATGAAGAGATATGAAAATTCTTATAAATAGGAATGAGATTTCATTTGGAAATCATACCAACAAATTCTAATATTCTTTCTTTCCTTTCTTCATTTTCTAATATTATTAGATTATTCTATGAAGTATTACTGCAGAAATCCTTTATAGAAATTGAGTTTCTTGTCATAAATTACTTAGTGTGTAGTGGGCTATTCTCGTCAGTGCAAAACGCAAATAGTTATTGGCTTCATTGTATCCTCAAGGTTAATTTGCTTGGAACTCATTTGCACACTGAAGATAGGTGGGGGCGAATATAACCTTAAAGATAGTGGCTTGATACACGCCTTGGAGCGTTGTCCTATTTATTCTTCTGTTTGAGTTCCATTTGTGTGTTCGATATTTTCCTCATCGGAGATTTGTATTAACAATTTTAAGGTTATATTTCATGATGACTACCACAACACATGAAAATGGAACACTAAGGTAGTTGGCCTCCAATTTTGTCAAACTTGATCGGTTTGATGGTGGCAATTTTCGACGAGGGCAGAAAAAGATGCACTTCTTATTATCAACTTGAAAGATTGCTTATGTTTTGGATACTCCAAGACCTGAAGAGAATGAAAATGGATCTGTTGCTGCAACCCGAGAAAGACAAAAATGGGACAATGCTGATTACATGTGCATGGGCCACATATTGAATGGTTTATCTAATGGTTTGTTCGACACCTACCAAAACGAGGTCACCGCTAAAGAATTATAGGACAAATTAGAGACAAGATACATGACCGAAGATGTTATAAGTAAGAAATTTCTTGTCAGTCATTTCAATAATTATCAAATGGTTGATGGTCATTCTGTTATTAAATAATTCTGAGATATTGAAAAGATGTTGAATCAATTCAAACAATATGATATGAAAATGGATGAAACGATTGTTGTATCCTTCATAATAGATAAACTTCCTCCATCTTGGAAGAACTTTAAAAGAAGTCTAAAACATAAGAAAGAGAAAATATCTCTTGAAGCTTTGGCAAATCATCTTCGTATTGAAGAAGAATATCGAAAGCGAGACCAGAACCTAAATTCTAAAAATGCCAAAGTGCATGTTATGGAGGAAGTACAGACTACTAAACCATTCAAGAGAAAGTTCAAACAGACTGATAGAGCACCTAAGTTCAAAAAGAAACAAAAGGGCTCATGCTATCATTGTGGTAAGTTGGGACATTTCAATAATGAATGTCGATTTTTAAAGAAGAAATCATTGTCTAAGGCTGATAATAACGAAAATTTCGTTGCAATGATATATGAAATTAATATGGCACAAGATGATAATACATGGTGGATTGATACTGGAGCAACCAAACATGTGTGCAAAGACAAAAACATGTTCACAAAGTTCACACAATGTGAAAATGACAATATCTTGTACATGGGAAATTCTTCCACCGCAACAATCAAAGGCAAACTACAATTCACTTCGGGAAAGGTTTTAACCTTAAATGATGTATATTATGTGCCAAAAGTTAGAAAGAATTTAGTGTCTGGAAGTCTGTCGAATAAGTTTGGTTTCAAACTTATTTTTGAGGCAGATAAGTTTATTTTGTCTAAGGGAGGTATTTTTGTACGAAAAGGGTATATGTATGAGAGTATGTTCAAACTAAATATTATTAATAAGAATAAAAATACTATTTATGCTTATATGGTTGAATCTTTTGTTTATGGCATTATAGATTAGGTCATTTGAATTATAGGAAATTGAATGACATGTATAAGTTAGATTTAATTCTTGTTTTAATAATAATATTGAAAATGTAATACATGTATGTTGACTAAAATTACAAGAAACCCTTTCCCTAAGGTTAAAAGAAAAACAAAATTTCTTGATTTGATACATAGTGATTTAGGTGGAAAGAAATATTGTTACTTTTATTGATGATTGTTCTAGATATTTTATGTATATTTATTGCATTTAAAAGATGAAGCGCTTGATAAATTTAAAGTTTATAAATCTGATGTTGAACTTCAGTGCGAATTATTTATCAAGTGCTTAAGATCGTATAGAGGTGGAGAACACTATAATCCAAGTTATATTGAATCCACTGGGATTGTCCATCAAGTTTCAGCCCCTTACACACCACAACAAAATGGTGTAGCTGAAAGAAAAAATAGAGTCCTAAGTGAAATGTTAAATTCAATGTTATCATATTCAGGTCTTGGACAACGTTTTTGGGGAGAAGCTGTTCTAACATCTTGTCATATATTGAATAGAGTTCCTAATAAGGAAACTAAAATAACCCCTTATGAACAATGAAAGAAAAGGAAACCAAACCTTAATTATTTGAAGGTTTGGGGTTTTAGAGCTATTGTCAAGGTTCCAATACCTAAACATAAAAAGCTAGGTGAAAGAGGAATTGAATGCATATTTATAGGATATGCACATAATAGCAAGGCATATAGGTTCATGGTAATTGAACCAAATGATTCAATTTCAATTAATACTGTTATTGAATTAAGAGATGCTATTTTTGATTAAAATAGATTTAATTCTGTCTCAAGACAATTACAGCCACAACAATTGATTCATTCTTCAAATGAGAATGAGATTCCATTAGAACAAATTGATAATAATAATGAATCTTGTCAAGAATTAAGAAGAAGTAAAAGGATTAAAAAGGTCAAAGATTTTGGACCAGATTTTATTATGTTTCTTATAGAAGAAAAAGGTGAAAGTATATGCAATAAGATATCTTATTATTATAATACATAATCTGATCCTATTACATTTGAAGAGGCAATGAAATCTCAAGACTCTACTTTTTGGCAGGAAGCAATAAATGATTAGATGGATTCAATAATGGGAAATCAAACTTGGATCTTAGTTGATCTTACACTAGGTTCCAAACCAATAGGTTGTAAATGGATCTTCAAAAAGAAAATGAAGGTCGATGGAACCATTGATAAGTTTAAAGCAAGATGGGTAGCCAAAGGATTTACACAAAAATAAGGTATTGATTACTTTGATACCTATGCTCTAGTAGCAAGAATTGTTACAATTAGACTCTTAATATCACTTACCTCTATATATAATTTGGTTGTTTACCAAATGGATGTTAAAACTGCATTTTTAAATGGTGAATTGGAAGAGGAAGTGTACATGGAACAACCAGAAAGATTTTTTGTTCCAGGACAAGAGCATAAGGTATGTAAGCTTGTTAAATCTTTATATGGACTTAAACAAGCACCAAAACAATGGCACCAAAAGTTTGACAATGTTGTTTTATCTAATGGCTACAAAATAAATGAATCCGATAAATGTATATATAGCAAATTTAAAATGGAAAAGGTGTCATAATTTGCTTATATGTAGATGACATGCTCATTTTTGGCACGGATTTGGAACAAATAGAAAACACAAAGAAATTCTTGTCAAACAACTTTGCTATGAAGGATATGGGTGTAGCATATGTTATTCTTGGGATTAAAATAACCTGAAATGAAAGCTATAAAAATGTGCTTAAAAAGTTTGATCTTTTCAACTGTATACCAACATCTACACCCATGGATCCTCAAAAAAAAAGTATCTAATGCTGGTAGGAAAATTGATCGATTGAAATATGCAAGTCTAATTGGTTGTCTTATGTACATAATGACTTGTACAAGACTAGATATTGCATATGCTGTTGGGAAATTGTGTAGGTACACAAGTAATCTAAGTAGTTTGCATTGGCAAGCTTTGAATAGAGTACTTAGATACTTAAAGAAAACTATTAGCTATGGATTGTGTTATAATGGATATCCTCCAGTTTTAGAAGGGTATTCGGATGCTAGTTGGATTACAAGTTTGGAAGATCATGCATCTACTAGTGGATGGATTTTCATTCTTGTTGGATGAGTCATTTCTTGGGGTTCTAAGAAACAAACATGTATTACTGATTCCACTATGGCAGCATAATTTATTGCATTAGCTGCTGCATCTAAAGAAGCAGAATGGTTAAGAAATTTGCTTTATGATGTACCTTTATGGCTTAAGCCAATTTCACCTATTTCTATCCGTTGTGATAGTGAGGCTACTCTAGCAAAGGCATATAGCCAAGTATATAATGGAAAGTCTAGACACATTGGATTAAGACATAGCTATGTTCGACAATTAATCTCTGATGGAGTGATCACTATTAATTATGTGAGGTCAAGTGAAAATTTGGCGGATCCTTTGACAAAAAGTCTTGCTAGAGATGCAGTAAAAATGACCTCAAAAGGGATGGGACTCAAGCCCATTAATTAGAGTCACCCATGATGGAAACTCGATTCAACGCTTGGTATAACGTCAAGTCTTGAGTTCAATGAGACAAAGTACATCATTAGTATGTGACTGTTAACACTATAAATAAATCCATCCTAAGATTAAAGTGCTAGGTACCCGTAATGATAAGGGAAGGATGAGTAATGTACTCTTAATGGACCCATAACATAAATATGTTAGAGTGTTACAATTACGGGAACACTCTTGATGGGAGCTACCTATGTGAGTGGAAGTGTGGCTACTTTTAGGAGCTCAAGGGCTTGGCTCTGACAGCACTCATGAAAAAAGGACACAGACACATGGCCATAATAGTGTCCCTAGATATTATGCATTGATCGATGTTTAAATCATTGTGTGAGATATGTTCGGTTAATCAAATGAAATAGTTGGTTCAAAGATTAGTCTACCATGCAATGTCGATTAACTTGAACATGTTTTTACTAAGTGAATGTTCAATTTAAGATACTTCATTTATGAAAATTGATTTCCAAGAATATCAAAATCTAAAATATTTTGAAAATGGGGGGAGATTGTTGGAACATTTTCAAATATTTATAGTTTTCCAATAACTATAAATGAATGGGTGTAATTAATCAAAAGATTATATTATTTTATTTTTGAAAAGAATTATAACTATTTAAATAATATTATTTGAATAGTTATAATTAAATGAATAATTATTTGTTTATTTTAAAGACATTATTATTTAGAAAGACACCTATTGATGTAAGATGTCTCTATGAAGAGACATGAAAATTCCTATAAATAGGAATGAGATTTCATTTGGAAATCATACCAACAAATTCTAATATTTTTTCTTTCCTTTCTTCATTTTGTACTATTATTAGATTATTCTATGAAGTATTACTGCAAAAATCCTTTATAAAAATTAAGTTTCTTGTCATACATTGCTCAGTGTGTAGTGGGCTATTCTCGTTAGTGCAAAACACAAATAGTCATTGGCTTCATTGTATCCTCGAGGTTAATTTTCTTGGAACTCATTTGCACACTGAAGAGAGGTGCGGGCGAATATAACCTTAAAGATAGTGGCTTGATACACGCCTTGGATCATTGTCCTATTTCTTTTTCTGTTCGAGTTCCGTTTGTGTGTTCGAGATTTTCCTCACTAAAGATTTCTTTGTAGATTATCAAAAGTTTCGGTTGGTTGGAATTCAAGTTAGAACTCATACTATCTGTTCAATGATTTGGTAGAACTTTTGATCGTTTTGATTTAGGTTATAAGTGTCATAAATTAGGTGGTTTAAACTTCTTATATATTTAGTTAAGTTGTGATATAATTCTAGTTATGTATTTATGGTTGATAACCTTGGAATATAAATATGGATATACATATACGAATGATTTTGATCATGTTTGTTAGGTTGGTTTGGCATGTGATAAGATAAAATGACTTAAATGATAGATATAAGTTTTGTGAATTGATGATTGATGAATATGAATGGTAATGTTTGGTAGTTGAAAATGTTTGATTTGTGGTGCCATTGATGGCATATTGGTTAGACACTTAGGTTGGATTGAATGAGTTTTATACATGTTAAATGTTACCTATATGTATCTAAGAAATGAGTTTTAGGTTTGGCCATGAATTTGACTTTCAACTTGTAGTTTTTGACCATTTTGATATAAGTATCAATAAAATGGACCAAAGTATCGATACTAGACCAAGTTAATAGTTTCAAAATTAATAGATTACAGATTTGGTATTGATAACTTTGTTTTGTATCAATATTTTCTAATTGGTATCGATACCTTGAAAATAAGATCGATACCTTGAATTGGCAGAACGCCAAAATGGTATCAATAAATATTTTTGAATCAATACTTATTTATTTGGTATCAATATTTGTCCAAAGATGCAAAGTTTTTTAATTTAGTCCATATATTAAAACTCTATTTAAATTTTAAGTAGTTTAAAGCTAGTTTTAATTACACTAATATACGAACAACATATTTTTAGTTGTGTATAACATCATTAGTAAATGTATGGAATGTTTTAGTCTGATATAGCATGTACTATTCTGTTTTGTTTGGTAACATCCTGTAACCCTAATCCAATGACGAAGATGGATGAGGTGTGTTACATAGGACTAAAAGGAACCTAGATTACGTTCATTCTTGTTTACAGGGTCCGACTCTAGTTGTCTCCAAAGGAGGTAACAAATATATTCTAACTTTTATTGATGATTTGTTGGGAAATGTGCCCATATTATACTAAACATGTAATTGTTTTCTATGTATTTAAATGATGAATAAATAAATTTCACATTTTACTATTATGTCTTTTGTATTTCTATATTTCATATTTTACATGCATAGAGAAATTGTGACAAACAAATATTAGCTCATTGATTGTCTAAGTTCAAACTGATGATAAGTGGCATTGTAAGAACGTTTACATTGCGAGAAAGAAAACTTGCTTCAGTAGATAATCTGAACGATCTAAACGAGTCCGTAATCTCGTAAAAGAATCAAAGTGAGCATTTAATTCAAATATCAAGAAGGATTGTCACATCTCGAAAACTGAGTTAGTAGAAATTGGGTTAATAAATCGAAAGTGGTCACGTCTGAATTTTTTTAGATGATCTTTTACTTATTTGATAATAAATAAGTATCAAGTATAGTGGTGGAGTTGTCCTTGATGACCTGTGTTTGAATCCCTTCCCTTACATTATTTTCTATGTGGTGCAATTTTACCTCAAATCTTAGCAAAGGTCACACAATGTTTATAAAATAAATGTTGTAGGAATTATAACAAGCTAGTGAATAGTTAAATGGCTAAGTGCTTAGTTAATTCCTAAAAGCCTTATGTTCAATTCCCCACATTCTCATGTCTTTTTATTTAATTTTTGGCTCATAAAACTTTGGCCAAAGCTTCCATAACTGTCTACTCCTAGTTACCATGCAAAGAAAGATTCTTTCCTTCTTTAACTAGTCAACCTATAATTTTTTGCCCCATTTTTCACTCCATGTGTTCTCCTCTTTTCTTTTCTTCTCCCTATTTTCCTCTCTTGCCTTTGAACTAATGTGTGCCACCCCTAGCAAATGAAACCATCCACTTTTATTTTTTCATTTTTTTCTTTCATCTTTTCCATTCCCTTTTCTACTCTCTTTGTCTCCTTTTCTTTCCAAAAAGTAGAGTGTTGATTAGGGAGTTGTCTAACCCTTGAAGGCTATACACACATTTTTTTTTTCATTTTTTCAAAAATCCTCTCTTTCTTCTCCTTTGAATCACCTTGTGACACCCCTTATTTGGTTGTTCTCCTCTATCTTTTACTTCATTTTTCATTCATTTTTTAGACCACTACCATTAATTAACTGCACTGTAACACCCCTAACCCATATCCGTCGCCGGAATGGGGTCATGAGGTATTACCTAACAAAACACAACTTGAAATTTACACGTATTTCATTTCATACTTAATATATTATTCCCATCAAAGCACTTAAGCCATTCAATTTTAAAACCTTATTGCTAACATAATCTCTTTACAAATCATTTCATTTCTTATAACGAACATATATATAGTCACATAATTCATAAGCAATAAAAATCAATTATATCATTTTACCACATAAGCATGTGCAAATATCCAAACTAATATAATTATTTCATTCCATTATTTCATACATGAATCATATAATCAAACAATCAAAACACATATATCATTTTGACCATATCATAATAGGCACAATATGTATTTTCATTCTACGGTTAAGTTGGTTTATGACCTAAATGGTTATCTAACCAAGTTTAAAGCATTTCTAAACATTACCATTTCTCTATCATCAATTTGGCTAACAAATAAACCGTGAAATCAAAATCCAAATCAAACATTTACAACCATGACATAAGCATATTATTCATTTGGTCATTTTCCAGTGTCTTAGCCAAATATAAAATTGCTAAATACATATGCTTATTCAAAGTCCACTTTCATTTTACTCAACCATATCACACACATGTAACCTTTCATAAAATTAATTCTATACATCAACCATAATTTATATTACATGTCAAACATTTCACAAGTTTATATATATACATAATTTAACCAACTCTCAAATAAAACACAAACATATCAACAAAACATATAAATATAAACATGATCGAAATGCATAAAATTGAATATTAATCATAGGCATTTATGAATGAACATTAATATCTTAATTAATCTATTGCTGAATTACTAAGTCATTTACATCTGTATCCTATTCGTATACCACATAACCAAATACATGGCAAAACTAAATAAAACATGTTTCACATATTTGTACATAGCATGGCCGAATCATCAATCAAATATATCCATTACCTAAATTCAACATTTAGCCGAACACACCCGTTAACCAAATTAAACCATTACTATCAAATACAAGACATAACTGAATCATTAAAACCATGAGTAACATAACAAGCAGAATTCATACTTATGTACATACCATAACCTATTCAATCAAACCAAATAAAATCACCACTTGAGCAAAGCATATGAACCAGACTTAATAAAATAAACAAGCTATTCATAATACATATATATTTATATATTTTAGCCGAATCAACCAAACCACATTCAAAATCCCCAACCATTTTCATTGCATACTACACATATAAACTTGACTAAAATTTCATATACTTACATAACATATTAGCCATTTTCGCATGGCTTAATATATACACAACTTCAAACTTAACCAAATATAATCTAGTCTATACATGCCATAGGTTCAAGTTCAAACTTATAAAGTACCGAAAATAATCGATAGTGTGATAGACTTCTCTGACGATCCCTGAGCTCGTAACTAGCTTCCACAATCTATAAAACAGAGAGTAAATGTACACACAGTAAGCTTTCACAGCTTAGTAAGTCATAAGCAAATATATATCTAAGAATGCATATTAACATTATATTAACAAGGTCGAATCAATTTGTTCTAAATCAAGGGTACATACTCATGCTTGTAACTCATGAATCATCTCACAAATATTCACATTTTATAGTCATAAGACCAAATATAACTATTCATATATGTTTGCACATAGATCACAAATATGATATCACTTATACATAACCTTTGGCTGGATATACTTTTCATATACACATATATTTTTATTTGCATCATATATAATTAGTATCACATATCAAATAGTCAACTTACCTTATTTTCAAATAGGCAATTTAACTATCACATACCTGATCACTTTAGCTCAATTACACATTTGATCATAGCTTATCATTGCCCGTTGAACCATTAGAAATTTAAAAGGACACTCGGATAATCACACATATCATACAATGCCAACGTCCCAGACGTGGTCTTACATATAATCACATATCGATGTCATTGTCCCAGACAAGGTCTTACACGAATCTAATATGATGCCGATGTGTAACGCCCCATACCCGAGACCGTTTCCGGAGTCGAACACGAGGTGTTAACGGACTTAATTCATTACTTAAACAGCTCATACAATTCATTTTAAAATTTCCGGACAAGTGGCTAACTGCATCACACCGCTTTAAAAATCATATCTCGAGTTCAAACTTGAAATCCAATTCCGTAAATTTTTCCTGAAACTAGACTCATATATCTATCTACTAATTGTTTTCTAGAATTTTTGGTTGGGCCAATTAGTATAATTTATTAGTTAAAGTCTCCCCTGTTTCAGGGTTCGACTACTCTGATCTCTGTGTATTACGAATCAGATATCTCCCTGTACAGAGCTTCAATGACTATTCTGTTTGTCTCTAATAAAACTAGACTCAATAATGAATCTGTACATATAAAGCATGACTTCTAATTATCTTTTTAAAATTTATGGTGAATTTCAAAAGTCAGAACAGGGGTTCCAGAAATCGCTCTGGCCCTATTTCACAAAAATTTAAACATCTCATAAAATATAGCTCATATACCTGTTTCGCTTCTTCCATATGAAAATAGACTCATCAAGCTTCGATTCCATAACTTATTCATTATTTAATTCCATTTATACTATTTTTATTGATTTTTCAAATTCACGTCACTACTGCTGTCTGAATCTATTTTATGGTAAATTTTACCTATTTCATGGTTTCCATGGATTAGCTAGCAATTTGACATACATAACACCAAATATGATCATGATTAGCCATTCCAATGGCTAATCATTACCAAGCATTTCCATACCACTCAATAACCATATCATAAGACCATATATACAAAATGATTATAATGCTATACATGCCATACTCAAAATATACAAGCCATTATGCCAAGATGGTATACGGATAGTGTGAGCGTGCCTCCGACCGTTTCCGATTTCCGAGCTGGCTTGTCAACACTACAAGGAATGAAAAGGAGGGAGTAAGCATAAATGCTTAATAAGTTCACATGCAAATAGCAAGTAACATAACCATATAAGCAAACATAAAACATCATTTGCATAATCATCACCAAGACATTCATATCACATTTTCATTTATCATCTTACCATATTGTTGTTATATCGAGTTTTCAACCCGAGGGTTAAGTACATACCTGTTCAAAGTATCCATTTCACAACACTTACCAATACGTCCCTTTCATCTTGAGTATTCCTCCATTTGAGTAGAACTTTACCTGTTGAACACATCGGAATATAATTCGGATACATGGAAAGTTTGCACATAAGTGCCACATATGTAGCCAAGCTACTATGTAACCCGCCCATAAGCGAACTCGGACTCAACTCAACGAGCTCGGGCGTTCGCATCCATGAGTGAACTCTGACTCAACTCAACGAGTTCGGATGCCTAGTTACACCTCACGAACTCGGACTCAACTCAACGAGTTCGGACATTTGCATCCATAAGTGAACTCGGACTCAACTCAACGAGTTCAGATGCTCAAACATCCTAGTGACATGTCACTTGTATCCTAATCTATTCCTAAGGTTCAAACGGGCGTTTTCCTCGATCACACATCTTTGCCATCTTCCACGGAATATCGAAATTGATACTTCGGTGATAGTTCATACTCATCAAGTAATTCACATAATTACATATTATTCAACAATAATCACAAAACATAACATTTCATGATAATAATAAGCATCATATCATATAAACAACATTAAATTGCTTAAAAAGACAATTATGTTATTACATTTACACATGAACTTACCTCGTATGCGAAAATGGCTACTTTTACCATTTCGTCCACAACTTGGTATTTTCCCTATTTTAGCCCGAATTTTAGTTTTCCTTGCTCTATCATTTAAAATATAGTCTAATTAGGACTTACATTATTCAAATTGACCCAAAATCATATTTTGGAAAAATTACAATTTTGCCCCTAAACTTTTGCATATTTACACTTTTGCCCCAAAGCTCGTAAATTAAACTTCAGCCTATTTTCTTATGTTTTATGACATGCTGATCATTTTTCCCTTCTATGGCAACATCAAATTCTCACTCATGTACTTATGACTATTAGGTTTTTTTATCGATTAAGCCATTTTGCTCGTTTTCACTTAAAACCGCGTAGCACAAGTTGTCTAACATAATTTAAAACCTCATATTCTATCATAAAACACCAAAATTCACAAATTTAACCTATTGGTATTTTTACAAATATGAACCCTAGGTTGAATTATTGCTAGTATAAGCTTAATCGAGCTACCGAGACTCCAAAAACGTAAAAATCATTAAAAACGAGGCTAGAACGGACTTACAATCGAGCTTGGAAGCTTGAAAAACCCTAGCCATGGTTTCTCCTTGCTATATTCGGCCATGGGGTTGAAGATGAGCAAAATTGGATTTTAATTTTGTATTTTAATTCATTTTACCCCTAAATGACCAAAATGCCCTTACTACTAAACTTTCCAAAAATTCCATCCATGTCCAATTTTTGTCCATAGACTTAGAAATTGGTAAAATTCTATTTAAGACCTCCTAATTAATATTTCAAAACAATTCCATACTAGAAACTTCTAGAATGCAAGTTTTACAAATTATTAGATTTAGTCCCTAATTTCAATTTAAGCACTTTATGCATAAAATTTCTTCACGAAATTTTCACACAATCATGCAATCATATCATAGACCTCAAAATAATCATAAAATAATTATTTCTATCTCGGATTTTGTGGTCACGAAACCACTATTTCGACTAGGCCCAAAATCAAGATATTACACGATGTCCTAGATGTGGTCTTACACGTAATCACATATCGATGCCAACGTCCCAGATGTGGTCTTACACGAGAACAATATCGGTAATCCTATGTCATGACATATGTATCCTAGCTATTCCTATGGTTCTTACGAGGATTTTGGACGTCGTAACTCGGTCGAATCGAATTCGTAAACATAGTTCCCAAGCATATTCATATTCGGCTACCACATATATACTTTCATGTAGTTCATTTCAGCATATAAAACTCATATTTATTTAAAATTAACAACAACTATTTGCTTATAAACTTACCTCGGACAACGATAATCGGAACTGGACGATTATTCAATAACTTTGGTTTTCCCCCTATCCAAATTCGATTTCTTTAGTTCTTGATATAAACATATTCAAATTGAACTCATTCAAACATAATTCCATTCAATTTAGTCCAAAAACAAATAAATGGGCAAATTACCATTTTGCCCCTAACATTTCACACTTTTTACAATTTAGTCCAAATTGCACAAAACACGAAACAAGCAAAATTTGAGTATACCATGCTTAGACTGAATCCTCCTTATGCTCATAAAAGTCCATACATTTCATTTATTTCACATTTTAGTCCCTCAATTTATTATTTTTGCAATTTAGCCCTAATTACTCAAATTCATCAAAAATTCCAATACAAAACATATTAATCCAAAACATATCTTTCATAATTCATCAACTAACATCACAAAGCTCAATTATTTATCAATTTCATAACTGAAAATATTCATAAAAATCATAAATTCAAGCATGGGCTTTGTACATTACACTCCAACGATCTCAAAAACGTAAAAATTATAAAAAGTCGAGCTAGTTACATACCTTAATCAAGCTTCAAGAATGGCTGAAACTTTGAAAACCTTATTCTTTCTATTTTATTTTAACATTCGGTCATATAAAATAAAAGATAAATGCATGATATTTTATTATATGTTTTATTATAATAACATATTTACCATTTTACATATTTAACCTTTAAACTAAAATATAAAACCATTATAATTCATGTCTTAAACCGCCCATCACTTTAACTATAGTAATATTGCATTATAAATACCTCAAATTAAAAAGAGAACAACAATTCGATCCTTTCACATTTAACCATCAAATTTTCATTTTACGCGATTAAGCCCTTTTTTTTATTAAATCGTCACTCAAAAGAAAAAATTAAAACACGATAATTTCACAGATATAAATTCACACATAGTAAACACAGAAAATAATTTTTAAATATTTTTCTAACTCATATTCGTGGTCCCGAAACCACAGTTCCAAATAGGGTCTAAATCGGGCTGTTACAACTCTCCTCCTTTTGGGATTTTCGTTCTCGAAAATCTTACCGGTGAATAGGTTCGGATAAGGTTCTTTCATTGCATATTCTGGATCCCATGTTGCCTCTTCAACTCCGTGTTTATGCCACAGTACTTTAACTTCTTGAGCTAGAATACGAATCAGTTCTTCCTCATATATCATATTAGACTTAATCTCAATCTCTGACGGATTAATCACATGTAAGGGATCAGATCAATAGCTCACCCCCTTTAGCTTTTTGATTTTGCAAATAACCCTGAGGTTAGGATTCGATGATGGCATTTGGATGAGTTTCTTGAATTTCTTTTTAAATTAAAGTAATTAAAGTTTATCTTAATATTTTGTTATTTTGGGATTGTAACAAGTTTGATTATGGATTGTAGCATAGGGCTTCACTTTAGGGATTTTTCATTCTAATATGCATGATTTGATTGCATTACATTAAGTTTTAAAAATTGGATAAATTATATTTGATAAGAATACACATGAAACTTGGTTTTGTATTAAAACTTGACAAAATCGCTATTTTTCGCTTTGATAATGAAAATGAGTTTTAGACAAAAATACGACTTGGTTTTTGAGGTTTTAAATTGTCTATTGATATTTTATCGAATTTACATGAAATATTGATTTTTAACAAATATGGTTTTAGTAAAATTTTTCGTTGCGATTCTTATAAAAATATGTCAATATCACATTTTTCCGTTGCAATTATGAGAAAAGAGTTTTTAATAAAATTAGACTTAGTTTTCAAAATTACTAATGTTTACAATTGAGATTTCTTAAGACATTTGATTTCTAAAGTTAACTTGGTTTTCCTAAATAATGACGAATAACCAAGTTCTTTAGTTTTGAATAAATAAACAAATGATTTTGAAATATAATTGAAATTAAGAAAGTTTTTAATAGCAATCAAACTTTTACAAATACTGAAATTATTAATTTCTATAATTCTCATATTTTTGCGAGATTAAGTTACATATTTGATTTCACTAGCTCTGAATGATTTACACAAATGGTTTAAAAAGAATGTTTGAAAACTAAGAAAAGTTTTCTGAGTCATTCCAGTGGCCATGTAGCTTTCTAAATTTGGTCATAACAACAAGCCAGGTTTGGGGTGTTATTGGGATTATTATATCATCTACAATTCCAATTGAGGAGATGGTTAGTCTTGGCTATCAGAGCAGTTGACTCCACGAGTAGAGACATATATGTCTTTATTGGCAGAATAATACATTGGATTGGACCCAAGATGAATTAATTTTAAATCCATTTGTGATTTATTTCACTTGTGACATTCACGGTGTGATTTACCTAAATTGTAACACCCCAAACCCGGTCTAGACGTTATGGTTGTATCTGGCAATGTCACACGATAGTGTTTTTGAAACCTCATTGTTACGATGAAAACATTCCATGTTATTATCTTTGGTAAACCTTTGTTAGAACTTAGGAAGTCGTCTTTATTCATTTAAAACTTTTGTTTTGAAATATCCCTTATTGCGGAAGCTTTAATAAAACGGTCTAAATAATCATGCATTTAGAAAATACTTTAACTTTTTGAAAACTAAATTTCCTATGACCAGCGGGTATAAATCCATAAAGTAAAATAAAAAAAACCCAAATTTAAAACTAAAGTCCCAGAAGGTCCTTAAATTACAACCCAAATAATCAATAATAATCAAATTATAAATCTTAAATTGAAAACTATAAAGTCCAAAAATTACTGTGGTCACCGCTGAGTCCTTCATCCCATCGATCTGTCTAAGTCTGGGGATTACCTGTGCATATTAAACAAAAAGGGTGAGTTTACGTAAACTCAGTGTGTAATCCTGTAGAAACAAACAAACAATCAAGATTCACAATTACAGCTGAATGTCTTTGGCCTAAGACCTTTTCAAGATCGAGAATATTTGGGCGTTAGCCCATCTTAGTATAGTGTCAAAAATGCAGTAGGGCCTTATCCCATCACAGTATCAGTAGCAATAACAGTTATGCAGTAGCAAAATCCTACCCAAGTAGCCTCTACACACCATCTTCGTCCAACCCTACACTTCATGTGGGGATATAATCAACCCACCCATCCCTACACTCCAAGTAGCACCAAATGCGGCACAAAACAGTAGTTTGCAGTTGAGCTACCAGTAAATTAGGCTTTAAGCCTTTCAGTACACTTCCTCCGAATAACAACCCCCAACCCAATTAATGCAACATACAATGGATGATATGTTATTATGCAATTTTAGTACATATATTCAGTTCAGATATTAACATGCTCAGTACAGATATCATTCAGTCAATTTAACACATTTAGGGTTCTAAGTAGTGCTTACCGACCTTACAGTAGGTTCATAGTCGACTTGGGCAACCAGTGCAACCTTAGAAACATTTTGGTAAAAATGGGCTCACACGCCTATGTGATCTGCTCGTGTTGGCCTACACGCCCGTGTGGCCCACTCTGCCCAAATTGGCCTTGGCTGTGTTATCCATTTTTAATGTAACCAATGCTTGCTAAATATTCATATATGTTTTCACTATTTACTTATATGTTCATTCAAAGCTGTCTACTTGAGTCATTGTCACTATTCAAAGCTGTCTACTTGAGTCACTGTCACTAAATTATTTATATCTTGAGCTACAAAATTCCAAATTAAGATCCGCTTGATGTTTTTAAAACTAAACTAAAATACCTTTCTACCATAAAATTTTCAGAATTTATAGTTTCTCAAATAAGTATGGTAAAATCTTCAAATTTATCCCTATTCTACTATTTGACAGGTTCAATCTTTCCTTACTAAAAATTATTTATCTCTTAGTAAAAAATTTGGATGATGTTTCTGTTTGTTTCTATTAAAAATATACTTATTAAGGATTTAAACATCTAAATTTAACCCCTAATTATTTTTTTAAAAATTTTTGAAGATTTTCCAAAGTCAGAACAGGGGAACCCGAAATCATTTTGACCTTGTCTCACAAAACTTATTATATCTCATAATTTACAATCCCATTGCTTACACTATTTCTTCCATGAAAAACTAGACTCAATAAAATTTAATTTCATATTTTATTCAACCTCTAACTCAATTTACACTATTTTTTATGATTTTTCAAATTTAGACTACTGCTGCTGTCCAAAACAATTTTAGTGCAAAATGTTGATTTCCAAGTTTATAACACCCTTATTTCCTTTCTTTACAATTTTTTTCACATCATTTTCTCTTATTTCTATTATTTCTCGACAGCAAGCAATTTTTACTTTTCCCCAAATCCCGTTTTCTATGTTTCGGGCACACACCTGGTATCGTTTCTGATGCGTAGGCACTCCTATGCCTCTAGAACCTAAAAATCGACCAACATATCTCCAGATTAATCACTTAATTTGTTTTTAATCAACCAATTTTGGAAGGAACTCGGCTAAAAACTTAACAAAACCCTTACCTCGCTTGAGTAACCATGACTTCGTACAATCACAGCGTCGATTCAAAACCACCAGCCCCTTGATTAACTTTTAAACACCAAAAGGAATCCCTATTTTAGAGATTAACCAAGAACGATTAACAATAGACAAAATCATTACTTACCGAACGTGCAACCAACGATGAACAACCAAATCAATTGGAATAAAAGAAAGAAATGAAAGTGAAAAAATAATGGAAATTCGACAGCAACTAGGGGAAAGAATTGGCAAAGGAGAGAAAAAAGAAGAAGAAGAAGAAGAAAACATCAGAAAAAGTTTAGGGAATTGGGGAGAAAACTGAAACTCTATTTTTATTTTTATTTTTTGCAACAAAAAGATAATTAGATTATTTTCTGATAACCTCTCTCCAATTATTTCCTAAAATCACTCCCTATTATCCCACTAAAACACAACTATTCAGAATTTTTCCCCAACACAACTCTTAGCCGAAATTGGAGCAAAAATATTGTCTCCATGCCATCATAGAGAATTAAACACAGGACCTTCAACACTCCAACACTCTACTTAACCACCGAACCAACAGATCCATTCTGATGCAAACTTACCAACAATTAAACTTAAGCCCTTTGCACAAGGTTAAGGCTTTATTTATAAAAATATCAAAATTTTCCCAAGTAAGGCTTGAACTTGGGACCTCACACACACACCCAGAACACATAACCACTGAAGCAGATACACACTTGTGTGTCACACATACACGAAATCAAAAATTAAAATTTTGAGGCATTACATAAATCTTGAGTTAGTCATTAACCATGCGTATGTTAACTCGTGTGCTTTAATATTAGTGGAGGCGTATGCTCTAAAGATGATCGAGCCAATAGCTGGTATGTTTGGTACATGAGTTGTGTATGGCATTATTTTACTAGCAACAGTGGAATTCATAACTCAATTAAAGAGTTAATGATATCCTCTCATTGGCATTGTGTCGATTGATAAATATGGAACATGGCCACGAGTTGCTAGTTCTCAAATGAACAATTAATCACAGTCATATGTTGACAGTAATCATATTAATCATTAAGAAGACACAATGGTGATAATGAGATAAAATAGGATTGTATTGAGTGAACGGATTTGGCTCTAAGAAATTAAGGATATCATATGAGGTTAACACACACATGACAAGGTCATTGGACAAAGCAGTTGGATGTATTGCTTTCGTAAAGAGTATGCAATAAGGAGTTTTCAATCATGATAATTATTGTGAACTGACTCCAAGATTAAGTAATTGCGAATTATCAGAACGGTGCTTCTGGACATAATTGCATTTACTAGAGCCTAATTGTATATGTTCGATTGGTCCCTCTACTAGCTCAACAAAAGTTCGATCGAAATGCATTTGAATTAGAAGAAAATTTTATGAGTTTGGAAATAATTTAATTGAGTCAATTTATTCGATGTGGAATTAAATTGGGCAGTGGTAAGAATTGTTCAACTAGAGAACTTGATTAAAAAGTTTTCTTGAAAATTTAATTTGGAAAATAAAAGTGGTTTTTAGGAAAATTAATTTTGATCGTGTAAAATTAAATTAATCAAACTAATTAAAATTAATATTATATTTTTAGAAATTAATTTTCAAGACAGACAATTGACCTAATGGGTAATTGGACATGAGATCGTAAACTGGGCTTAGGAGCCCAAAATCGAGATCTAGACCCAAAAACTGGTCGAACTTAGCCTAGTATCTAAAACTGGGCTGATGGTTGGACCAGACTGGTCGGGTTGTCACTAGTTTGGACTGAACTGGCAGAAACTGAATCAACTCGGGGTGCTGGCTAATGCAACGGCGGCATTTCGGTGGCCCAAAAATGGTTGGGGACGGTGGGCCTTCGGTAGTTAGGTAGTGGAAGAATTACACTCCGATTGGGACTCTACTAGATAATTTGATTTTAGATTAACTATTCCAAAAATAATATTATTTTAATAGATTGAATATTAAATTAAATTTAATACTTATCTTAATAGGATTTTATTAATTTAATATTAAAGTGATTATCCTAATATTAAATTTAATTTAATGTTTATCTTGTTGATAAATATTCTCTTAATTTAATAAAATTTAATATTAAATTTAATCTAACATTTATCTTGATTAAAATCATATTAATTTAATATTAAAGTGATTAAGTTTAATCATAATTGAACTCTCTAAACTCTCCCTATATAAAGAGAGCATTGGGTTATTATTGACATACACTTGAACTCAAGAGAAAATTATAGAGAGAAATTCTCTGAAGAAATTGTTTCAGAAAATTTCTAGAGATATTTTTCTTATTTAGAAATTGAATCCAAAAGTTTAGAGAAATTACGAGATTACTCCACTGTTAAATTTTGTGAATTTTTTTTGATTCAAAGTGAGCTCACACTCGGCAGACGTGAGCTTGAGGATAGCGGTGAAGACTACTCGGTCAAAACATTCATCTTATATGAATGGAAAAGGTACAATTTTGATTAAGTATCTTATACGAATCGAAAAGGTACAATTTTGATTAAGTATTTATTACTTTAGATATCACAACCAAGTTCTTTTTTGGAAAAAAAAATTAAAATCTGGTTTTTCCCTAAATTTATTTTCTACTGCTTTTTCCAAACCTGATTTTCCAACAATTAGTATTAGAGTCAAGTTGTACTTTTTAGATCTTATGCATGTTTTGAGTTATATATGGGAATGGATACGATATTATATATTTTTTATATAATTATTTTTTTGTCAATGTTATGGTTCCTAGGAAATAGATTGTGGACTATCATCTCCATATAGGACTATCTTTTTAGTTCATAGAATTCTTATTAGTCAGAAATGGACATAGGACTTAAATGTAATTTTTTCAAAAGAAGACCATGACGAGGATAATATAGAGAGATGGTGGTTAAAGAAGTAAGGAATGCCTTGTGGTGAAAAACTATGTAATATTATTTTTTTTTCATTTGTTTTCTAGAAATAAAACCATGGAAACCTTGGCTAGCAATTTTATTTTAATTAACTATCTCGTTATATATCCATTTTCTAGAAATAAGATGATCCACATTTGATTGATTAAAAAATAAGAAGTGTGGTAATGAGAAAATATATGTGTTGTATTGTTCTATTCATTTATTTAGGTTATTTGATTATTGTAAGAAGTGTGGTAATGAGAAGGTGCATGTCTAAGATTGGCTCCAAATTTGACTCACCTCCCTTTCCTGGGACCCTACCTAGTATAGGGTTCACATTCAGTTATTCATTTTTTCCCTCAAAAGAAAAACTGCGGAGAATCAAAATTGTTTGTTTTATGATTGATTGATTCTTGTGAATAAATGAATTTTAATATTATTAAATTGTCATAGCATGCTATGCATATATTGGAAACATGTCATATAGATTAGGTAAGACTGCCACTAGGACTATTGTATAATCATTCTTAAAATATGGGATAAAAAAACCTTGCATGTTATTTTAAAATATTAAGTGGGAGAAGGTCATTAAACAAGACCTCGACCTCCATTGATGGTTTCTAAATGATAGCATGATAAAGTTTTGAGCCGGTTCCTACCCTGACCGCACCCCATGGTAAACTTTATCATGTATGTTCACTGGATGAGATTTCCTTTTAAGGTTAACTAGTCATGCATGACTCTCAGTGAGATTGTCCCAAGCTGACTCACAAATGACAACGTGTTCATGATGGGCGTTGAGTTAATGGTAGTATACTCAAGATCTTATCTTATTAAATATTTTCCCAAGAAATGATATTTAAGCTAGAGATGATGGTCAAACGTTAAATAGTTGTTGGTCCATGTAGAGTCTTGAGAATTAAGATTCACGAACTAATTGGATGTAATCCATGTTCTTGCTAGTCAATCATAAGACCCTCAAGGCGACATGGTTGATGGGTGTGAGAATGATCATAGTGATGGAAAAAGGTTTTTCAATGTTCTAATACAAGATGCATGCATCATACTGCATTCTTGATATGTTATTGAAATGAAAATATTTGCTTAATACAAATATAGTAATTAATGAATCTTTATTTTTTTTAGTTCAAATTTGTCTCCTACTCTTTTTATTAGTATTCTTACTAAGAATAAATTGAATAGGGATAACTTTCGAGAATGGAAATGAAACTTTCTAATAGCTCTAAGCTGTGAGAAACATAAATTCGTTCTTGAAAAAATGTGCCATCTTGAAGCTCAGCCTAAAGTGAGAAATCGCTGGAGAGATTCCGACTCGATTGCTCGATGTTATATGTTAGTGAGCATGAGCAGTGTGTTGCAAAAGCAACACGAGAACTTTTGTACTGCCAAAGAGATCATGACAAATTTGGAGGATTTGCTTGGAGGCCAAGTCATATTGGCTCGACAATACGCTATTACAAATTTGATAAACTCTCAACAGAAACCCAACACTCAGATCAAAGAACATATGCTTAAGCTTATGGGATTCTTTGCAGAAGTGGAGGACAACGGGCCTAAACTTGATGTGAACACTTAAATTGAAATAATGTTCAAATCCTTAACCAAGGAGTTTGCTGGACTTGGGGAACAATGCGCTTACCTTGACTCAACTCATAAAGGAATTACATTCCTATGAGTTGATATTGAATGGAGGTAAGCCGGTTCAGGAGAAACCTAAGGTAAACTTAGTTTTCAGCCTCTAGTTTTCTAAGGGGAAGCAAAAACTAAGGAAAAGAAGAAACCGACGAAGTCTTCAGTTCTACCTCACATGGATAGGAAGAAGGCTAAAAAGTAAAAAGATCCTAAAAAGATTAAATGTTCTTCTGCAATAAGAAAGGGCATTTCAGATCAAACTACAAGGAGTATTTGGATTACCTAGCCGAAAAGAGAAAAGGTATGGAACTCTTTGTGGTTGAAGCTTGCTTAGTGGGAGAATTAATTGATAATTGGGTTATTAATTTTGGCGTCACTAACCATGTGTGTGTTTCTTTACAGGGGTTCAGTAAAACGAAAAGTCTATGTGATAAGAGTCTCTCGTTGCGGACCAGAAATGGGAGTTATGTTTCAGCGGAAGTAATGGGAGAAGTTATTTTATATTTTGATAATTTTAAGAAGATTATTTTAAAGAATGTATTTTATGTACCTCATTTTAAGAGGAATTTAATTTTTGTAGCATGTTTATTTTGTAACTGTTATACCGTGACATTTAATAAAGGGATTGCTATTCATAGAAATCGTTCTTTAATCTGTAATGGATGGATGGAAAACAATCTCTACTTTATCAAACCAAATAATTACTTTAAAACTGAAATAGTGAATAAAAAACTTAAAATTTCTCACTCTAATGAGAGGTACCTATGGAACTTAGGACTTGGTCATATTAAGCAAGAAAGAATCACAAGACTCGTAAGTATGCTTAAGGAAGTTAGTCTTCCACAATGTGAATATTGCTTGGAAGGTAAAATGATAAAGATACCTTTTAATGCAAAAGGTACAAAGGCCAACCAACCCTTAAAACTTGTGTACACTAATATATGTGGTCCCATGATCATCAGTGCCCGTAGAAGTTACGATTATTCTCGATATGGATATGTGTATCTAATGCACTTCAAATGCAAAATCTTTGATAAATTTCGAGAGTTTCGTGTGGAAGTAGAAAAGAAATTAGGTTTATCCATAAAGAATCTTTGGACTGATCGAGGTGAGGAATACTTGTCTGACGAATTCTTAGGATACCTCATAGAGAATAGGATTTTATCCTAGTTGATTGTACTGGACACTCCACAATAAAAATGGCATAGTTGAAAAAAGGAATAAAAAATTTCTTTACATGATTCATTCAAGATTAAGCTATTCATAAATCCCTGCTTCCTTCTGGGATATGCGATACAAATGGCTTGCTATATTCTAAATGATGTGCCAACCAATTCTACTTGTAAGACACCTTATGAACTGTGGTATGGAAAGAAACCCGCTCTAAATCACTTTAGAATATGGGTTTGTCCAACACACGTTCTGGATAAGGATGCAAAGAAGTTAGATGCATAGACAGAATTGTGCATGTTTGTAAGATATTCGAAAGGAAGAAAGGGTGTATTATTCTATAACCCAAAACATAATACGATGAAAGTTTCTACTCATGATACTTTCCTCGAGGAAAGGTACATGGATAACTTTTAGCGTCAAAGTAAAGTAGTACTTGAGGAACTTTCGGGAGTTGTAAAACAATCACTAAGTTTAATTCTCAATAAAGTTGTAGAAAGACCTGCAAACAATCAAAAATATAGGGGAATCTGTTGTAATTAAAGAGTTTCTAAGAAACCAGACTTCTTTATATATAATGGTAGTATTTATAATACAGAAGTACATCATGATGATAATGATCCACTTACTTACGGTAAGGCTATACAGGACGTTGATTCCAAGCTCTAGAAACATATCATGGATACCAAGATAGATTCTATAAAATCCAATACGATGTGAGAACTTGTAGACTTATTGGTGGGGATTAAACTCATAGGGTGAAAGTGGATCTACAAGAAGAAGAGAAATGTGGAAGGGAAACTACAAACACATAAAGCTAGACTTATAGTGAAAGGCTGTACACAGAAAGAAGAAATCAATTCCGATGAGACCTTCTCTCTGGTAGCCATGCTCAAGTCTATCCGCAAACTCTTATCGATTACCGCTACTCTTAATTACGAGATTTGACAAATGGATGTCTAGAAAGCATTCTTAAATGGCTATCTTAATGAGACTATTTATATGGTTCAACGCACTAGCTATGATGTCAAAGGAAAGGAGGAGAAAGTTTGCAAACTACTAAGATCCATTTATGGACTTAAACAAGTGTACCGCTCATAGAATAAAAGATTTGATCAAACGATCAAGACTTTTAAGTTTGAGCAAAACGCTGATGAACCTTATATTTATAAGCGTATAAGGGATAAAAAGGTGGTCTTCCTCGTTTTGTATGTCGATGATATTCTACTTATCAGAAATGATGTAGAAGAATTATCATCAATTAAATTATGGTTAGATCAATAGTTTAGCATGAAAAACTTGGGTGAAGCTAGTTATATTATTGGAATTTGAATCCTTAGGGATCGAAAGAATAAAACAATAGCTCTATCACAAGTTTCATACATCAATAAAGTACTAGAACATTTTTCAATAATTGATGCGAAGCCAGGCACACAGCCAACTACATTAGGTTTTCATCTTTTTTTAGATGACTTTCTTAAGACAATAGAAGAAAGAGAGCATATGAGTAAGGTTCCATATGCTTTGGCAATTAGAAGCCTTATATATGGAATGCTTTGCACATGTCTAGATATTTATTTCGCAGTAGGAATAGTTAGTCGATATCAGATGAATCCTGGTCTCAAGCATTGGTAAGTTGTAAAACATATATTAAGGTATCTTAATGTAACGCCCCAAATTTTAGTAATTTTGGCTTTTGTGATTCTTGAGCATGGAAATATCGAAATTTTTTTTTTCTATTTGGTATATATATATGTGGTTTAAGAGGTTATGTGCTTTGGGGTGTGTTTGGGAGGTCCCAAGTTTAAGTTTTAACTTGGGCTAAATTTTGGTTTTATTTGAGTAAAGCCTGACTTTAGGTCAGTGGGCTTATAAGTAATTCATGCTAAAAACCTAACAGAATGGGCATGTTGGTCTAGTGGTTAAGATGTGTGTTGGAGTGTTAGAGGTCTGGAGTTCGATTCCCTGCAGTAGCGATGGGATTATTTTTGCTTCAAATTTCAGTAAAGTGTTGGGTTTTATTAAAATTCTGAGTTGAGGGTTTTAGGAAAAATTAGGGGTTTTTTTATTTCCTTCTTTTTGGAAAAATATTTTCTCTGCCATTCTTCCTCTTCCAAACCCTAGCTGTCGAACTTCTCTTCTTCTTTTTCCCTTCTTCTCCATTTTTCTTCTCCTTCGTTTTCTTCTTTTTCGATTAGTTGTGGCATGTTGCTAGTGATTTTGTCGATTTGGGAATATTCTAGGGTCTATGGATCATTAATCGAGCTCTTAACAATGAGGAATCACCGTTATTCGTTAAAGGTTTTGGAGTACTCGTGGTTAGATTACCAGCCAAAATGAACCTGGTGTATACTCTGATTACACAAAAAATGAGTTTTGGTAAAAGCCAAAAAGTGGCCTGTCGACGACAAACCGGCGTGTGGTCTGCCTGTGTGGTAGCCTGCGTCGCGAGACAGAGTGTTTCACTGACGAGAAAGGCCCTGTGCGAGGCACAGGCTCAGGCAAATGGGTTGTATGGGCCACACTGACGTGTGGGCCCACATAGGTGATCCATACAGACGTGTGAAAATTTGGGCAGTGTGACCCACACGGACGTGTGGACCCACACGAGCAAGGTGCACGGATGTGTGAGCCCCTTTAATCTGAAATGTTCTATAAGCTTGCACGGGTCGCCCAAGTCGACTGTGACCTGTAGTAGGGTCAGTAAGCCTTATCTAGACTCTTAATTCTGTGATGTATGGGTATCCATGACAAACTTAGCATGATTATCTGATCTGTTCTGTTCTGTAAATAAAGGTATGATCTGTTTGTCTGCATTATAACATGCCATGCTTGTATGATGCATTGCATCAGGGTGGGTTGGACGAAGTGAAGGGAGTACTTAAAGGGCTTTATAAGCCCGTTATCTGGCAGCTAAGCTGCATACTTATGATATGTGCTGCGATGCGGTACTTTATGGTGTGTAGGGTTGGATGGGTCGATTATATCCCCATGTACGGTGTGCAAGGATGGGTGGGCCGATTTTATCCCCACATGGTATGTTGGGCTAGACGGAGATGGTGTGCAGAGTTGGTGGGCATTATATTTCTGATATCTAATATGTTATGCATGCGATATCTGTATGGCTGAGGCTGAATAACTGTATTCTGTTACCTGTTTGTATGCATGTTGTTTGTGGGGATGTACATACTGAATTGTGAAAACTCACCGCTTTATTTATTTATTTGTTCAGGTAATCCCCAGCAGTAGATGGATCGGTGTGACGGAGGACTCGATGGTGACCACTGGTAGACATTTACGGACTTTTGAGTAGCACTTTATTTTGTCTGCTTTATTTAAATATTTATTTTGGGTTTATTTTAGGGATTTTAAAATTGTTAAATTACTGATTTATGAATTAATGGTGTTTTAGCTTCCGCGCTAATGAAATGTTTTTACTTAATATTTGGAATAGAGATTTTACGACTTATGTAAAGATAACAAATTGGACGATTTCTAACTTGCTAAGGTTTTTCTAAAAAGCACTCACATGTGATGCCGCCAGATTCAGCCATAGCGTCTAGGCCAGGTTTGAGGGTATTACATTTAGTGGTATCAGAGCCAGGTTTAAAACTTGACTGTGAATTTTGGGTTCCAAAATTGGTTTTAGAGAAACACTTTCGAATGTTTTCAAATGCTCTGATTAAGTATGTGGTTCACTGAGTCTCGGCGCCGATCTTATAATTTTCTGAAACTTTGTATGAAATTGTTTGAAAGCATGCTTAGAATATACTGAATTCCTGTTTGAAAATACTAATGTTTGCTATGAAACTACTATAGGTAGTATGCTTATTGAAACACTCTAGGTAGTGTAAATTGAAAACTGTAGTAAACTACATTTTGTGATAACAGGCTCTGAGTACTCTGATAACTCTTCTGCACAAAATATCCGATAAAAACTATCGAAACTGTAAACTGGCCTACATAAAATTTTTAATATAGATTAATTCGAAATTATAATGAGCGCACGTGGTACTCGTGGACGGGGTACTAGAGGCCGAGGTAGAGGCCATAGAGGGATTCAAGCTGAGTCCTTTGCATCTGATACGATCCCTAATCTGGACACTAGCGAGACGCCTGTGTCACCTATTACTGAGACTAGTACTGAGTCTCAGGACCGTGCAGCTGGGGATGATGCATTGTCCCAGGCCATGCTGCGAATCTTGGAGAGGGTCGTTGGGGCTAATGTTGGATCTGAAGGCTGTGGGTCGGTTACGGAATGACTTCGGTCCAATAGGGCTGAGTTATTCAGGGGCATCGCTAGAGTTGCTCCTAATGTGGCTGAGTAATGGATGGAGGCCACAGTGCGTATTATGGATGATCTAGATTTTACTGTCGAGCAAAAGCTCAAGGGGGCTGTTTTGTTGCTTCGCGATGAAGCATATCAATGGTGGCTGACAGTTAGGGATGGCACTCAGCTTGACAGTCTAACGTGGGATTTGTTGAAGACGGCTTTTCAGAGTAAGTATGTGGGGGCCAGTTACATCAACGCTAGAAGGCATGAGTTCTTGAATCTTACTCGGGGAGATCATTCAGTGGCCGAGTATGAGGCCGACTTTCTGAGGCTGAGCCGTTATGTACGCGGCATGGTGGGGATTGAGTATGTGCGTTGTGTTCATTTTGAGGAAGGCCTTAGGGATAACTTGAGGATCCTAATAGCTTTGCAGAGGGAACGTGAGTTTGTCGTGTTGGTTGAGAAGGCCAAGATTTTTGAAGAGGTTAAGCGCGCTGAGCGCCAGAGCCGTGACAGAGTGAAGGCTAAGAGGGATCTAGAGTATTTGAATGCTGGGGTGAGGCCTAGAAAAAAGGCCAGATCTGATGGGCCCCTGAGATTTGGGCCTACTGTTGCACCTTCTGGGGTTGCGATTTGTCGGCTTTGTAATAGACGTCATCCAAGTGAGTGTTGGAGGTCTACTGGAGCTTGTCTTAGATGTGGATCATCTGAGCGTAGTGTTAAGGACTGCCCATTAAGGACTAATCAGATGCAAGCCCTGGCTACTGAGACTAAACAACCGTCGAGGGGAGTTCAATAGCCACCTAGGGGCTGAGGTCAGGCTAGGGGTGGTAACAGTATGGGCCGAGGATAGAGAGCACTGGGCAGAGGTACTGGGCCGTCTGAGGCGAGGTAGCCTACGCTTGTGTACGTTGCACATCGTCGTGAGGATGGAGGCGCTTCTGAAGTCATCACTGGTGCGTTCCTAATCCTTAACATACCTTATGTTGCACTGATAGACATAGGCTTTACACATTCCTACGTTGCATGTTCTGTGTCTGTGCCCTTGGGAATACCGTATGAGAGCACTTCTAGTGAGGTTTCAATGGTGAGTCTGTTGGGGCAGTCTATTAGGGTTAGTAAACTGTTCAGAGACGTTTCGTTGGAAGTCCAAGGAATGATATTTCTGGCTGATCTGATGGAACTTTCATTTGGAGAGTTCGACTTAATTCTAGGTATGGACTGGTTGGTGAAACATCGTGTAAGTCTAGATTATACTAAAAAGAGGGTGGTTGTAAGGACCGAGGAGGATAATAAAATAGTCGTGGTTGGAGAACGACGAAATTGTCTGAGTAATATGATATCTGCATTAGTGGCAGAGAAACTGGTGAGGAAAGGATGTGAGGTGTTTTTGGCCTACGCCAATGCCTCAGATTCTGTGGAGTTATCGGTTAAAGACATTCATGCTGTGAAGGACTTCCCAGATGTTATTCTAGAGGAATTACCAGGATTGCCTTTGAGCTGTGAGGTAGAATTTGGGATTGAGTTTATTCCTGGTACAGCTCTGGTGTCTATCGCCCCTTACCGAATGGCACCGAAGAAGTTGGCAGAACTGAAGGCTCAAATTCAGGAGCTATTGGATCTTGGGTTTATTCGTCCTGATGTGTTTCCGTAAGGAGTACCTATTTTGTTCGTAAAGAAGAAGGACGGTACAATAAGGATGTGTACCGACTATAGCCAATTGAACAAGTTGACGATTAAGAATAAGTACCCACTTCCAAGGATTGACGACCTATTCGATCAGTTTAGAGGGGCTTCAGTGTTTTCTAAAATCGATCTGTGGTTAGGTTATCATCAGTTGAGAGTAAAGGAGGCCGATGTGCATAAGATGGCATTTAGGACTCGTTATGGGCATTACAAGTTTCTAGTCATGCCTTTTGGGTTGACCAATGCACCAGCGGCATTCATGGACTTGATGAACCGTGTGTTTCAGCCCTACTTGGATCGATTTGTGGTGGTGTTCATCGATGACATTTTGGTGTATTCTAAGTCTGCGGACGAGCACAACGAGCCTTTAAGAGTGGTTCTGCAGATCCTTCGCGAGAAACAGTTGTATGCAAAGTTCAGCAAGTGTGAGTTCTGGCTTCAGAAAGTGACATTTCTAGGTCATGTAGTTTCTGTGAAGGGGATTCGAGTGGATCCTCGTAAGATTGAGGCGGCATTGGATTGGAAATAGCTGAAGAGTGTGTCAAAAATTCACAGTTTTCTTGGACTAGCAGGGTATTACCAACGTTTTTTAGATGGGTTCTCGTTGATCCCAGGCCATTGACTAAGTTGTTGCTTAAAGGAGTTCTTTTCGTTTGGACTGATACGCAGCAGGAGAGCTTCGTGAAGCTCAAGATAGTTTTGACTCAGGCTCAAGTTCTGAAATAGCCTGAGCCTGGTAGGGACTTCGTGGTTTACAGTGATACGTCACATGTGGGTTTGGGTTGCGTCTTGATACAAGATGGTAAGGTAGTTGCCTATGCATCTCAACAGCTTAAAACTCACGAGGCTAATTATCCGACGCATAATTTGGAGTTGGCTGCAGTGGTCTTTGCATTAAAGATTTGGAAACATTATCTGTACGGAGAGAAGTGTACTATCTACACTGATTACAAGAGCCTCAAGTATATCCTCACTTAGAAGGAGTTAAATCTCAGGCAGCGTTGATGGGTTGAGCTGCTCAAGGACTACGACTGCAGTATTGAGTATCACCCTAGAAAGGCCAATGTGGTGGCTGATGCACTAAGCCGTAGGGCTGTGATCGATCTGAAAGCAATGTTAGCTCGATTGAGTCTTTATGACGACGAAAGTCTTTTGGCAGAGCTACAAGTGAAGCCGATATAAATTGAACAGATTAGAGCTAAGTAGTTAGAGGATAAGGCTCTTAAGATGCGATTTTGTCAGGTTTAGACTGGGACTACTACAGATTTTAGGCTGACTAATGATGGGGTATTATGCTTCTGAGGTAGGATCTGCGTACCTAATAATAAGGATTTGAGGCTGTCGATTTTGAGGGAAGCGCATAGTAGTCCTTACGCTATGCATCCTGGTGGAAAGAAGATGTATAAGGATCTTCGAGAGTTGTACTGGTGGCCAGGGTTGAAACGTCAGGTTACCGACTTTGGTACTCGCTGTTTGACGTGTGAGCAGGTTAAGGCTGAGCATCAGTTACAGTCGAGTGTGCTATAGCCAGTTAAAATACCAATGTGGAAATGGGAGCGAGTAACGATAGACTTCGTTAGTGGGTTGCCCCTAGCACCCACTAAGAATGACTCTATTTGGGTCATTATGGACCGATTAACCAAGACCGCACATTTTATTCCTATTAGGATAGACTTCTCTCTATAGAAGTCGGTCAGGCAATATGTTTTTGAGATAGTGAGGCTACATGGGGTACCTGTCTCGATCATTTCTGATAGGGATCCTCGTTTTATATCTCGGTCCTGGGGAAAGCTTTATGAGGCTTTGGGTTCGAGGCTAGACTTCAGTACTGCTTTCCATCTTCAGACAGACGAGAGGAGTACTTGCCTCTAGCAGAGTTTGCTTACAACAACAGTTATCATTTTAGTATACAGATGGCACCGTATGAGGCACTTTATGGTCGTAAGTGTCACACACCTTTGTGCTGGACTGAATTGGGTGAGCGTTGTATTCTGGGTTCGAAATTGGTATCAGAAATTGAGGATGAGGTCCGTTTGAATCGGGAACGTCTGGAAATGGCTTTTGATAGACAGAAGTCCTATGCTGATCTAAAGAGGAAGGACATCGAGTATTCTGTGGGGGACATGGTTTTTCTTAGGATCTCACCGTGGAAAAAGGTTCTGAGGTTCGGTCGCAAGTGTAAGCTGAGCCCTCGGTTTTTTGGGCCGTACCAGATTCTGAAGCGAGTAGGGCCAGTCGCATATCAATTAGAGCCACCTCCAGAGTTATACCTCATACATGATGTGCTCCATGTCTCGATGATGAGATGCTACCGCTCTGATCCTACACACGTTGAGCCCGTGGAGGAGATTGAGACTAGACCAGATCTGACGTTTGATGAGGAGCCTGTTCAGATCCTAGATCGCGACATTAAGGTCTTACTTAGGAAGTCTATTCCCTTGGTGGAAGTGCTGTGGCAGAATCATAGCACTGAGGAGGCTACTTGGGAGCCAGAGGATTTGATGCGACAACAATATCCTCACCTTTTCTGATCAGGTAAAATTTGAGGACGAATTTCTTTTAGAGGGTAGAGTTGTAACGCCCCAAATTTCTGTAATTTCGGCTTTTGTGATTGTTGAGCATGGAAATATCGAAACTTTTGTTTTGATTCTTTTTGGTATATATATATGTGGTTTAAGAGGTTAGGTGCTTTGGGGTGTGTTTGGGAGGTCCCAAGTTCAAGTTTTAATTTGGGCTAAATTTTGGTTTTATTTGAGTAAAGACTGACTTTAGGTCAATAGGCTTAATAGGAATTGATGGTAAAAACCTAATAGAATGGGCCTGCTGGTGTAGTGGTTAAGATGTGTGTTGGTGTGTTGGAGGTCTGGAGTTCGATTCCCTACAGTAGCGATGGGATTATTTTTGCTTCAAGTTTCAGTAAAGTGTTGGGCTTTATTAAAATTCTTAGTTGAGGGTTTTAGGAAAAATTAGGGGTTTTCTTATTTCCTTCTTTTTGGAAAAATATTTTCTCTGCTATTCTTTCTCTTTCAAACCCTAGCTTCCGAACTTCTCTTCTTCTTTTTACCTTCTTCTCCATTTTTCTTCTCCTTCATTTTCTACTTTTTCGATTAGTTGTGGCGTGTTGTTAGTGATTTTGTCAGTTCGAGAATATTCTAAGGTCTGTGAATCATTAATCGAGATCTTAACAGTGAGGAATCACCGTTATTCGTTGAAATCTTTGGAGTGCTCATGGTTGGATTAGCTGCAAAAACGAACCAGGTGTGTACTTTGATTACGCAAAAAATGAGTTTCGGTAAAAGCCAAAAAGTGGCCTGTCGACGCCACACGGACGTGTGGTCTACCCGTGTGGTAGCCTGCGTCGCGAGACACGGGCGTGTCATTGACGAGCCAGGCCGTGCGCGTGCAACACGGGCGCGACGGACATGGGCGTGTGATGGCTTGTAGGTCATGTGCAAGGCATGGGCTCAGGCAAATGGGCCGTGTAGGCCACACGGGCATGTGGGCCCATATAGGTGAACCACACGGACGTGTGGAAATTTGGGCCAGTCCGTGTGATCCACACGAACAAGGCCAGTTTCTGTCGTGTGACCCACACGGGCAAGGCATACAAGCGTGTGAGCCCCTTTAATCTGAAATGTTCTGTAAGGTTGCACGGGTCACCCAAGTCAACTGTGACCTGTTGTAAGGTTGGTAAGCCTTATCTAGACTCTTAATTCTATGATGTATGGGTATGCATAACATACTTAGCATGATTATCTAATCTGTTCTGTTCTTAAATAAAGGTATGATCTGTTTGTCTACATTATAGCATGCCGTGCTTTTATGATACATTGCATCGGGGTGGGTTGGACGAAGTGAAGGGAGTACCTAGAGGGCTTCATAAGCCCGTTATTTGGCAACTAAGCTGCATACTTATGATATATGCTACGATGCGGTACTTTATGGTGTGTAGGGTTGGATGGGTCGATTATATCCCCATATACGGTGTGCAGGGATGGGTGGGTCGATTTTATCCCCAAATGGTGTGTTGGGTTGGACGGAGATGGTGTGCAGGGTTGGTGGGAATGATATTTCTGATATTTTATCTGTTATGCTTTCGATATCTGTATGGCTGAGGCCGAATAAATGTATTCTATTATCTGTTTGTATGCATGTTATTTGTGGGGATGTACACACTGAGT
Organism: Gossypium arboreum; assembly: GCF_025698485.1. NCBI lineage: Eukaryota > Viridiplantae > Streptophyta > Magnoliopsida > Malvales > Malvaceae > Gossypium > Gossypium arboreum. The sequence goes on along the minus strand of NC_069082.1, from coordinate 12,173,125 downwards.
TGTGAAAACTCACCCTTTGATTTATTTATCTGTTCAGGTAATCCCCAGCAGTAGATGGATCGGTGTGACAGAGGGCTCAATGGTGACCACTGGTAGACATTTACGGGCTTTTGAGTAGCACTTTATTTTGTCTGCTTTATTTGAATATTTATTTTGGGTTTATTTTGGGGATTTTAAAATTGTTAAATTATTGATTTATGAATTAATGGTGTTTTAGCTTCTACGATAGTGAAATGTTTTCATTTAATATTTGGAATAGAGATTTCACGACTTAAGTAAAGATAACAAATTGGACGACTTCTAACTTGCTAAGGTTTTTCTAAAAAGCACTCACATGTGACACCGCCAGATTCGGGCATAGCGTCTAGGCCGAGTTTGGGGGTATTACACTTAAAATAATCAGGGATTATATGCTTGTGTATTCTGGGGAGAACCATAATCCAATTAGATACATAGACTCAGACTTCCAAAGATGTAAAGATTCGAGGAAATCAACATTAGGAAATGTATTCGTCCTAGGCCATGGAACCATAGTATGGAGAAGTGTAAACAAACTTGCATTGTTAACCTACTATGGACGCCAAGTATGTGGTTGTTTCTGAGGTAACGAAAGAAGTAATAGAACTTTGAAAGTTTTTAACCGATCTTGAAGTCATTCCTGGCATGGAAAAAGCTATAACATTGTATTGTAAGAGCAGTGCTGTAATAACTAATACTAAGGAAAAGAGATGTAACACCCCCTACCCGTGTCTGACGTTGGGACCGAATACGAGGCATTACCAGACTCAAACATGTACACAAACGAAAACCGGCCCTAAAATTTCATTTAATTCAAAAATGTTCAGACATATGCCTAACGTCCTTTATTTGGGTCTACGAAGCCCAAAACATACTTTGGAACGGTTTCGGGACTAAACCGAGAACTTACGAAAACCTGGAAAATTTCACGCAACAACAAGTCTTTCATTTTAAACATATTTCACTTTAACCAACATCCATGACTATCAACCTCAACACAAGATATTAGCACATACATGATTTCAATAACATTTAATATCTTCTATTTTAATACCAACGTATCATTTGCCTACCATCATGTATATAATGTACATTCTTACATTAACTAGAACTAGATATTCCAAATCTTATTCTCCTTTAATACCATCTTACTGTGGTTACCAATTTGTCCATTAAACATTCATGTTCAAGGCATCATTACTTATTTCCATTTAATTCATGATCCATAGGTATGCTTTCAACTTACCTAATGTATTACCAATCATGCACAACAAACAAAGCTAACTACCTCATCACAGCAGAAACATAGAACATGACATGATTAATTAAGCTTACAAACCGTAATGAATATGGGCCACATCCCATGGCCATATACGATTACTCAACGTAGATCATGTAATATCCTAAATTAGGGCTTAATCGGAATAGTGGTTTTGTGACCACAAATCCGAGATAGAAATAATTATTTTACAATGATTTTGATGTTTATGATATGATTGCATGATTGTGTGAAAATTTCGTGATGAAATTCTATGCCTAAAGTGCTTAAATTGAAAGTAGGGACTAAATCGAATAAGTTGCAAAACTTGCATTCTAGAAGTTTTTAGTATGAAATTGTTTTGGAATATTAATGAGGAGGTCTTAAATAGAAAATTTACCAATTTTAAGTTCATGGACAAAATTAGGACATGGAAGGAATTTTTGGAAAGTTTAGTAGTAAGGGTATTTTGGTCATTTAGTTATTAAAATGAATTAAAACAAAATTAAAAGCCAATTTTTGTCCATCTTCTTCATTAGGCCGAAATTTCAAGGGTTCTCCATAGCTAGGGTTTGTTTCAAGCTTCCAAGCTCCATAGTAAGTGATTCCAAGCCCGCTTTTAATGATTTTTACGTTTTGAGATCTCAGAACTCGATAAAGCTTATGTTAGCAATAATTTAACCTAGGGTTTATATTTGGAAAAATACCCATAGGTGAAATTTGTGTATTTTGATGTTTTATGATAGAATATGAAGTTTTAAATTATGTTAGACAACTTGTACTACTCGATTTTAAGCAAAAACGAGTAAAGGGCTTAATCCAGAAAAATACCTAATAGTCACAAGTACATGTTAGAGTGAGAATTTGATGTTGCCATAGAAGAGAAAAGTGATCAGCATGTTGTAAAACATAAGAATAAGGAATAAAGTTTAATCCCGAGCCTAGGGGCAAAAATGTAAATATGCAAAAGTTTAGGGGTAAAATTGTAATTTTTCCAAAATTTGAGTTAAGGATTAATTTGATAATGTGAGTATTAAATAAGCTAAATGTGTTATTTTAGATCAAGAAAGACGTGGAATCGACCTCAATCGAGGAAAAGAAAAGATTGTGGACTAAATTGCAAAATCTTTGTATTTTGGTACCAAGGTAAGTTCATGTGTAAATAATGTAGCATAATTGTTATTTTTAAGTTATTGATATTAATTATGTGTTATGCTGAATTTTATTATGAAATGTATGCTTTGTGGTTAATTTCAAATAATATGTAAATTATGTGAACTACTTGTTAAATATAATTGTTACGAGTATTGATTTCGCATTCTACTAAGACGGCAAGGATAAGTGTTCGAGGAAAAGCCCGCTTGAACCTTAGGAATAGATTAGGATACAAGTGACATGTCACTAGGATGGTTGAGCATCCGAACTCGCTGAGTTGAGTCCGAGTTCACTTATGGATGCGAATGTCCGAACTCGCTGAGTTGAGTCCGAGTTCGTGAGATGTAACTAGGCATCCGAACTCGCTGAGTTGAGTCCGAGTTCACTTATGGATGCGAACGCCCGAGCTCGTTGAGTTGAGTCCGAGTTCGCTTATGGGCGGGTTACATGATTGCTTGATTGCATATATGGCACTTATGTGCAAGTTATCCATGTATCCGAATTATATTCCGATGTGTTCAACTGCAAAGTTCTACTCAAATGGAGGAAAATTTCGAGATGTAAAGAGACGATTGGTAAGTGATATGAAATGGATATTTTGGACAGGTATGTATTTAACCCTCGGGTTGAGTATTGATACAACCACGATAAGGTAATAAGATGATGAAGAATGATTAAAATGTGATATGTGTTTTAGTGATGTATGCTAATGTTGACCGGTATAACTGCTTGTTATGTTACTTATTATTTGCATATGAACTTACTAAGCATTTATGCTTACTCCTCCTTCTTACTCATTGTAGTTTTGGACAAGCTAGCTCAGAGTCGGGATAGGTCAAGGCTCACCACACTATCCGTAAGATTTTTGGTAAATGGCTTGTAAATTTAAGTATGGCATGTATAGCAATATACCCATTTTGTGTAAATGATCTTATGGTATGGTTGTGAAATGGTTGAGGAAATGCTTGATAATGATAAATTATGAAAATGGTTAGTTTAGATTATGTTTGATGTTAAGGAAAACTATTAAGATACTTAGTGCATAAAAACTCATAAAAGGATGAAATTTACCATAAACAAAATACCGCAGCAATACTAACGCGAGTTTGAAAATTTACTAAAATCATAGAAATTGAATTTGGTGGTGAAATACATATCAAATTGAAGCTTATTATGTCTAGTTTCATATGAAAAATGAAACAAGTAAAGGAAGTATATGTTAGAAGATATTTTAATTTTAGTGAAACAGAGTCATAGCAGTTTCTGAATCCCTGTTCCTACTTTAGAAATTCACCATAAATTGTAAAGATATAATTAGGTGGTATATTTTATATCCTCAGAATCCTTATTGAGTCTAGTTTTAGTATAAACAAACCTCATAGTCATATGAATTTTGTACAGAGAGAAATGTGGTTCGTAGTAAACAGAGGTCAGACCAGTCGAGTCTTGAAACAGGGGTAACTTTAACTAATAAACTGTACTAATTGGCCCAACCAAAATTCTAGAAAAAAATTAGTAGATAGTTTTATGAGTCTAGATTCAGCGAAAATTTACGGATCTTAATTTTGAGTTTCGTAACTCAAGATATGATTTTTCTTGTGACTGTGACGCAAGTAGCTTAAAAGCTGTGAATGTAGAAACAAATAATTCAAAGTTCTAAAATGTTAAACTAAGCTTAGTAACACCTCATACTCGACTCCCATGACGGTCTCGGTGTGGGGCGTTACATTTAGTGGTATCGAGCAGGTTTAGTCGGTTCTCGGACCACGTGTTGTATGTACTGATTTTGCTATACATGCCATATGTATGAATTGTGATAGTGTGACGACTTCGACCTTTTAAATGAATTTTTTATATAGTAAATGGATCCCGATCCAGTGTGGGCAGATGAAGTACAGAGTAATGCGCCACTCCGCTGATGGAGCAATACGATCGAAACCCACCCCTACTGTTGGTCGTGGAGGAGGGAAAGGGATCGGAAGCTTTTCTCCAAATGATGAGTGCATGGTACATCGAGTTCGCTCAGACGAACCCAAATGTACGACCTCCCCACCTCCCCCAATTCCTCAACCTATGCCTCCAATGCCTCAAGGAGTGGATATGATAAAATTTCACAGAACCCCGCTGATAGAATTCGTAAACAAGGGCTGAAGAATTTAGAGCAAATATTGATGATGATGCGAGAAAGCAGAGTTCGCTTGAAAATTCTATCCGGTATTTGATGAATTATCTTGTACACCAAGAATGTTTGAAATGTGCTACATCTTTGTTGAGAGATTCAGCCTATAATTGGTGGAAGACTTTGATTTTGGTGGTACCGAAAGAGAGGGTAACTCGGGAATTCTTTCAAGAAGAGTTTCGAAGAAATATATTAGTGAAAGATTTATTGATCGAAATGTAAAGAGTTTCTTGAGTGAAGCAAGGTAATATGACGCCTCGTAATATGAAAGAGAGTTTGTTCGATTAAGTAAGTATGCTGTGGAATATGTTCCTCTGAAGCCAAGATGTGCCGACGATTTGAAGACGGGCTTAACGAAGACATTAAGGTATTTGTTGGGATCCTTGAACTAAAAGAAATGGTGGTACTTGTCGATCGAGCTTGCAAGGTGAAGAATTATCAAGGAAAAGAAAAGGTAGAATCAAACACGAAATTGGAAGAAAAGACCAATGAGTAATGCACCTCACAAAGAAACCGAAAAGTCAAGAAATATGAACTCGCTCCCAAGTTTCACCGGGCAATCATATGGAAATTTTAAGAAGCGAAATGTGGGTCCTAAATCTCGACTACTTCTGGCTAGTGTGGAAATACGAGATTTGTTAAACCCGAAAGCCGCCGTGTGGTAGAAATCATTTTGGTTCGTGCAGAGCAAATGAATGTTTTCGATGTGGTTCTCCTGATCATTTTATTAGAGACCCCAGAGAGTTGAGAAAGAAAAATTTCGTAATGTAAAAGCTAGTGGTGCAGACTCGAAGGAAGGTATCCGAGAAAAGTTAGAAGTGAAACAAGCAAGAAGAATGTAGCTGTGGATGCACCTGTTAGACTCGAAAGAAGGGCTCCGCTAGAACTTATGCTCTTAAAGCGCGTGAAGATGCTTCCTCACCGATGTGATTACCGGTACATTTTCTCTATAATGTTAATGTTATTGCTTTGATTGATCCCGGTTCTACTCATTCATATGTGTGCATGAAATTGGTGTCTAGTATGAATATACCGTTGAGAATACGTAATTTATGATTAGAGTGTCGAATCCGTTAGGCAAATGTGTGATCGTTGATAAAGTATGTAAGAAATGTCCTTTAATGATTCGGGATCATTACTTTCCTACCGACTTGATGTTGTTGCCGCTTGATGAATTTGATGTTATTTTGGGTATGGATTGGTTGACATTGCATGATGCTATAGTAAATTGCAAAGAAAAGGTTATAGAATTAAAGTGTGGAAATGGTGAAACTCATGGGTTGAATCAGATAAATCAGAGGCATTGCCTAGTGTGATTTCTTCAATGTCGGCTCAAAGATATCTCGAGAAAAGGTTATGAAGCTTATTTGGCGATGTAATTAATACAAAAGAAGTTGAAAAGAAAGTTGAATCGGTCTTGCCAGTGTGTGAATTTGCGACGATTTCCGTAAGAATTGCCGGTTTGCCTCAATGTGGAAGTAGAATTTGGTATTGATTTGATACCGAACAGCTCCGATCTCGATTGCTCCATATAGAATGGCACCAACAGAGTTGAAAGAATTAAAGTCGCAGCTTGCAAGAGTTGACTGATAAAGGCTTTGTGAGACCGAAGTTTTTCACCTTGGGGTGCTCCTGTTATTTGTGAAAAGAAGGATGGTTCTATGAGATTATGTGTTGATTATCGGCGGTTAAACAAGGTGACAATCAAAACAAGTATCCGCTGTCGAGAATTGATGATTTGTTTGATCACCTAAAAGGAGCGACATGGTTTTCAAAGATTGACTTGAGATCCGGTATTACCAATCGGGTAAAGGAGTCGGATGTACCTAAAACCGCTTTTAGAACAAGGTATGGTCATTATGAATTTTAGTTATGCCATTCGGATTGTCAAATGCTCCTCATTGTGTTTATGGATTTAATGAATCGCATATTTCGCCATACTTGGACAAATTTGTTGTGGTGTTTATAGATGATATTTTAATTTATTCAAAAGATGAGATGTAACATGCCGAGCATTTGAGGATAGTTTTGCAAACTTTGAGAGATAAGCAACAGTATGCTAAGTTTAGTAAAAGTGAATTTTGGCTCCGGAAGTTGGATTTTTGGGTCATATTGTTTCGTGATGGTATACAAGTTGATCCTAGTAAAATTTCAGCCATTGTTGATTGGAAACCACCAAAAACGAATCGAAGTTAGAAGTTTCTTGGGGCTAGCCGGGTATTATCGGCGGTTTATAAATGGATTTTCTATAATTGCTGCTCCTATAACTAGATTACTCCGAAAGGATGTTAAATTTGAATGGACGGAAGAATGTCAACAGAGTTTTGAAGAATTGAAAAGTTATTAACAGAGGCACCAAAGTGTTAGTACAAATTAATCGTAAAGAATTTGTGGTGTATAGTGATGCTTCTCTAAATGGTTTGGGGTGTGTGCTCATGCAAGAAGGAAAAGTGGTGGCATATGCTTCGAGGCGCTTAAAACCTCATGAGAGGAATTATCCTACTCACGATTTGGAATTGGTCATGCGGTGGTGTTTGCTTTGAAAATTTGGCGACATTATTTGTATGGTGAAAATGTCGGTATATACCGACCACAAAAGTCTTAAGTACTTGATGTCACAAAAGACTTGAATTTGAGACAATGAAGATGGTTGGAGTTGTTGAAAGATTACGAGCTTGTTATTGATTATCATCCTGAAAAGCGAATGTGGTTGCCGATGCTTTGAGCGTAAAGTTGTTGTTTGCTTTAAGAGTTATGAACACTCGCTTGAAAGTGTCAAATGATGGTTCGATTCTAGCAGAGTTAAGAGCAAAACCAATGTTTTACAAGAGATTTCAAACTCGTAAAATGATCAAGATTTGCTAGCCAAAAGAAAATAAAGGTGAAGTCGACACGGATCGATTTTAATTGGTTCGATGGGTGCTTAATGTTTAAAGATCGGATTTGTGTAATCAAGAATGAGGAATTGATTCAAAAGATCCTACAGAAAGCACATAGTGGTTATTTCTCGATTCATCCGAGTAGTACGAAAATGTATAATGACTTGAAGAAAATGTATTGGTGGAATGGAATGAAAAGAGATATATCGAGTTTGTGTCCAAATGCTTAATTTGTCAACAGTGAAAGTGAACACCAAGTACCTTCGTGATTACTCCACCTATTATGGTTCCCGAATGGAAATGGGATCGGATTACTATGGATTTTGTTTCAGATTGCCATTGACTCGGAAAGAAAGATGCCATCCGGGTAATAGTTGATGATTAACTAAGTCGGCTCATTTTATCCCTAAGACGCATTTAATTATTCTCTTAACAAGTTGGCTGAATCAGATATTAAAGAAATTGTTAGATTACACGGAATACCATTATCGATTATTTCAGATAGAGATCCAAGGTTTACCTCGCGGTTTTGGCAAAAGTTGCAAGACGCGTTAGGTACGGTTAAATTTCAAGATCGCTTTCATCCACAAACCGATGGACAATCGAGAGAGTAATTCAGATTCTTGAAGACATGCTCGATGTTGCGTATTGGAATTTCAAGAAAGTTGGGAAAGATATTTGCCGTTGGTAGAATTTGCTTACAACAATAGCTATCGACGAGCTTGAAAATGGCACCTTATGAAGCATTGTATGGTCGCAAGTGTCGAACGCCTTTGTATTGGACTGAACTCAAGGAAAATCGATTTATGGAGTTGATTTAATAAAAGAAATCAAGAAAAGTGAAGATAATTTGAGATTGTTTGAAAGTCGCTCAGATAGATGTAAATCTTATGCGCACCTAAAGCGAAAGGACATTGAGTTTCAAGTTGGTGATAAGGTATTTTTGAAAGTGTCTCCATGGAAGAAAGTCCTTAGATTTGGACGAAAGGGCAAGTTAAGTCCGCTTTTATTGGACCGTATGAAATAATTGAAAAGTTGGACTCAGAGCATATCGCCTAGTTTTACCACCCGAATTAGAAAAGATTCATGATGTGTTTCACGATCTATGTTACGTCGGTATCGCTCAGATCCTTCACATATAATTTCACCGATGAAATTGAACTGCGACCGATATGACTTATGAAGAAGAACCGATTAAGATTTTAGCTCGAGAAGTCAAACAACTAAGAAATAAAAGTGTTGCACTTGTGAAAGTGTTGTGGCAAAAGCATGGGGTAGAAGAGACTACATGGGAAACTGAAGAAACTATGAGAAACCAATACCCACACTGTTTTTAGTAAGATTTTCGAGGACGAAAATCTTTAAAAGGGGGAGAGTTGTAATATCCTAAATTAGGGCTTAATCGAATAGTGGTTTTGTGACCACAAACCGAGATAGAAATAATTATTTTACAATGATTTTGATGTTTAAGATATGATTGCATGATTGTGTGAAAATTTCGTGATGAAATTCTATGCCTAAAGTGCTTAAATTGAAAGTAGGGACTAAATCGAATAAGTTGCAAAACTTGCATTCTAGAAGTTTTTAGTATGAAATTGTTTTGGAATATTAATGAGGAGGTCTTAAATAGCAAATTTACCAATTTTAAGTTCATGGACAAAATTAGGACATGGAAGGAATTTTGGAAAGTTTAGTAGTAAGGGTATTTTGGTCATTTAGTTATTAAAATGAATTAAAAACAAAATTAAAAGCCAATTTTTGTCCATCTTCTTCATTAGGCCGAAATTTCAAGGGTTCTCCATAGCTAGGGTTTGTTTCAAGCTTCCAAGCTCCATAGTAAGTGATTCCAAGCCCGCTTTTAATGATTTTTACGTTTTGAGATCTCTAGAACTCGATAAAGCTTATGTTAGCAATAATTTAACCTAGGGTTTATATTTGGAAAAATACCCATAGGTGAAATTTGTGTATTTTGATGTTTTATGATAGAATATGAAGTTTTAAATTATGTTAGACAACTTGTACTACTCGATTTTAAGCAAAAACGAGTAAAGGGCTTAATCCAGAAAATACCTAATAGTCACAAGTACATGTTAGAGTGAGAATTTGATGTTGCCATAGAAGAGAAAAGTGATCAGCATGTTGTAAAACATAAGAATAAGGAATAAAGTTTAATCCCGAGCCTAGGGGCAAAAATGTAAATATGCAAAAGTTTAGGGTAAAATTGTAATTTTTCCAAAATTTGAGTTAAGGATTAATTTGATAATGTGAGTATTAAATAAGCTAAATGTGTTATTTTAGATCAAGAAAGACGTGAATCGACCTCAATCGAGGAAAAGAAAAGATTGTGGACTAAATTGCAAAATCTTTGTATTTTGGTACCAAGGTAAGTTCATGTGTAAATAATGTAGCATAATTGTTATTTTTAAGTTATTGATATTAATTATGTGTTATGCTGAATTTTATTATGAAATGTATGCTTTGTGGTTAATTTCAAATAATATGTAAATTATGTGAACTACTTGTTAAATATAATTGTTACTGAGTATTGATTTCGCATTCTACCAAGACGGCAAGGATAAGTGTTCGAGGAAAAGCCCGCTTGAACCTTAGGAATAGATTAGGATACAAGTGACATGTCACTAGGATGGTTGAGCATCCGAAATCGTTGAGTTGAGTCCGAGTTCACTTATGGATGCGAATGTCCGAACTCGTTGAGTTGAGTCCGAGTTCGTGAGATGTAACTAGGCATCCGAACTCGTTGAGTTGAGTCCGAGTTCACTTATGGATGCGAACGCCTGAGCTCGTTGAGTTGAGTCCGAGTTCGCTTATGGGCGGGTTACATGATTGCTTGATTGCATATATGGCACTTATGTGCAAGTTATCCATGTATCCGAATTATATTCCGATGTGTTCAACGGGTAAAGTTCTACTCAAATGGAGGAAAATTTCGAGATGTAAAGAGACGATTGGTAAGTGATATGAAATGGATATTTTGGACAGGTATGTATTTAACCCTCGGGTTGAGTATTGATACAACCACGATAAGGTAATAAGATGATGAAGAATGATTAAAATGTGATATGTGTTTTAGTGATGTATGCTAATGTTGACCGGTATAACTGCTTGTTATGTTACTTATTATTTGCATATGAACTTACTAAGCATTTATGCTTACTCCTCCTTCTTACTCATTGTAGTTTTGGACAAGCCACTCGTGAGTCGGGATAGGTCGAAGGCTCACCACACTATCCGTAAGATTTTTGGTAAATGGCTTGTAAATTTAAGTATGGCATGTATAGCAATATACCCATTTTGTGTAAATGATCTTATGGTATGGTTGTGAAATGGTTGAGGAAATGCTTGATAATGATAAATTATGAAAATGGTTAGTTTAGATTATGTTTGATGTTAAGGAAAACTATTAAGATACTTAGTGCATAAAACTCATAAAAGGATGAAATTTACCATAAACAGAATACCGCAGCAATACTAACGCGAGTTTGAAAATTTACTAAAATCATAGAAATTGAATTTGGTGGTGAAATACATATCAAATTGAAGCTTATTATGTCTAGTTTCACATGAAACAAATGAAACAAGTAAAGGAAGTATATGTTAGAAGATATTTTAATTTTAGTGAAACAGAGTCATAGCAGTTTCTGAATCCCCTGTTCCTACTTTAGAAATTCACCATAAATTGTAAAGATATAATTAGGTGGTGTATTTTATATCCTCAGAATCCTTATTGAGTCTAGTTTTAGTATAAACAAACCTCATAGTCATATGAATTTTGTACAAAGAGAAATGTGGTTCGTAGTAAACAGAGGTCAGACTAGTCGAGTCTTGAAACAGGGGTAATTTTAACTAATAAACTGTACTAATTGGCCCAACCAAAAATTCTAGAAAAAAATTAGTAGATATTTTTATGAGTCTAGATTCAGTGAAAATTTACGGATCTTAATTTCGAGTTTCGTAACTCGAGATATGATTTTTCTTGTGACTGTGACGCAAGTAGCTTAAAAGCTGTGAATGTAGAAACAAATAATTCAAAGTTCTAAAAATGTTAAACTAAGCTTAGTAACACCTCATACTCGACTCCGGCGACGGTCTCGGGTGTGGGGGCGTTACAGATCAATAGGTTAGGCCAAATCATAACAATAATACATGTCATAAAACTAGCTTCCTATACATGCCACTCACTTGATATTTCTAATATTTGAATTAATTCTCCCAAAAGTTATAGCTTGATAGTGTGATTCTGCCTCTGACGATCTCCAACCCTGAGCCGACCTGCCAATACTAAAGAAATGGAGAGGAGGGGTAAGCTTTACGCTTAGTAAGTCCATATGAAATTAATAAGCAATTACTAACATGCTTTTCAAGATAAAACACTATAATTGTACAATTACACATGTTCAGGTTAAGCTATTTTATTGAGTTATAGTTACTAAATCATTTATATCTAAAGTTACGAAACTCCAAATTAAGTTCTGTTAATTTTACTTGAAACTAGACTCATATACCTTTCTCCCATAAGATGTTCAAAATTTTTGACTTATCCAATTAGTACATTTTATTCATTAAAATTTCCCCTATTTCACTGTCCAATAGTTCTCACCCCTCTTCACTAAAAATTATTTTTCTCATAGTACAGAATTCAGATAATGCTCTCATCTATCTTTATAGAGAATAGATTCAATAAGGATTCTAATAATATAAATTTTAACCCATAATTATTTTTGTAAAATTTTTAATGATTTTCTCAAATTAGAATAGGGGATCACGAAGTTATTCAGACTCTATCTCACAAAAATTTAAATATCTCATAATATAGAATTCAATTGCATGTACCATTTCCACTATGTGAAACTAGACTCATTAGGCTTTAATATCATATTTTATCCTACCCATAACTCAATTTCCACAATTTATGGTGAATTTCCAAAGTTACACTACTGTAATATCCCAAAACTGCCAAGGCTAAATTTACTCAATCACAACTATTATTCACTAAATCCATACAATATCATTTCATCCATCATGGAAAGAACACATAATTATGCTTCATAGGCATAGATCCATAATCTCAATGTCATCAAGTATCAAGAATTATTCCTCATCATGTCATTTCCATAGTATTCACCAATACTATATATATCATATATCAACGCATCACACATAAGTTTAGTGTACATACCTGTACAACTTGTAATTTAACTCAAGAATATACTCACCAATGGCTTGTCTCATTGGGACCATTATCGAATACTCCGTCAAATTACTCGTTGAACACTCAGAATTTAATTAGATACACGGAAGCCCGCAGCTAGACAAACTCAATAGCCTGTGGTTTATGTAGGAAAGCTACCATAATCTCACCCATAATGAACTCAGAACGCAACTCAAAGAGCTCGGGTGTTCGCATCCATAATGAACTCAGAACACAACTCAACGAGTTGGATGCTTGCATCCATAGGTGAAAACAAAACGCAAATCAACGAGTTCGGATGCCTCATAATTTTCACTAACTCGGACCACAACTCAACGAGTTCGGATCTCAATTTCCTAGTGACATGTCACTTGTATCCTAACCTATTCCTAAGGTTCAAACGGGCTCTTTCCTTGATCATATGCCTTTGCCATCTTTCTCGTGATGTCAATATTGATACTCAAGTGGCAACTCATATTTTTCAAGTATTCCACATAATTTGTATAATAATTCAACAATAATCGTAGCATGCAACAATTCGTAAATAATAATCATCATACCATTATAAAGACATCAACAACATATAGTAATGTTACATCATTTACATAATATCAAATTAATCACATATATGTATACTTACAATTCATATAATATCATAACATTAACATTAAAATACACATTGCATTATTAAAATCATATGAACTTAGCTCGTATGCGAAAATGGTCATTTTACCATTTTGTCCACAACTTAGTATTTTGCCGATTTTAGCCCGAATTTCGATTTTTCTTTCTCTATAATTTCAAATATAGCCTAATTAGGACTCATATTATTCAAATCAACCCAAAATCATATTTTGAAAAAATTACAATTTTGCTCCTAAACTTTCACATATTTACATTTTTGCCCCAAATCTCGTAAATTAAACTTCATCCTATTTTCTTATGTTTAATGATATGCTGATCATTTTTCCTTCTATAGCAACATCCAATTCTCACTCTAACATGTACTTATGAACATTAGATATTTTTACCGATTATGTCATTTTACTCGTTTTCACATAAAATCGCTTAGTAAAAGTCGTTTATCTAACACCCAACCTTCATTTTCTATCATTATACATCAAAATACATGCATATTATTCATGGTTAAATTTTTAGACACGAACCTTAGCTCAAATTAATGGTAGAAATAAGTAGAACAAGTTATCGGGATTTCAAAAATGTAAAGAACTTTAAAAACGGGGAAAAGATGGACTTACAATCAAGCTTGGAAGTTTTAAAAACCCTAGCCATGTCTTCCATCTTCGTATACGGTTATGTCATGAGAAAAACGAAGAAGATGACATCTTTTTCTTAATTATTTTAGCTTTATTAACCAATTTACTAAAATACCCTTAATGAAAAATAAATAAAAACATACCATGCCATGTCCATTTTTGTCCACTAATTACAAAATGGGCTATTTACCATTTAAGGACTCCCAATTTAAAAACCCATTACTTACAAGTACTTAGTACCTTTGTAAACTAGAATACACATTTTGCAACTTTTACAATTTAGTCCTTTTGACTAAATTGAGTGCCCGAGCGTCAAAATTTTTGAACGAGATTTTCACAAAATTATTCCATAAAATCGTAAACCATAAAAATATAATAAAAATAAAAATTTTCTTCATCGAATTTGTGGCCTCGAAATCACTGTTCCGACTAGGCCCAAAATCGGGATATTACAAGAGAAGTCACAAGAGGACGAAACACACTAATAGGAAGTATCACTTGATACGAGAGGCAGTAGTCAAAGGAATTATAGATGTGGTAAAAGTAGCTTTTGAATATAGCCTTACGGATTTGTTTACTAATACTCTTGTAAGTAGGAGATCATTGGACAAACATGTTGCGGATATGAAAATACAAAACATGACACATTTACTTCACTAGGGTAAGTGGGAGATTGGGAAATGTATCCATATTTAAGTAAACATGTAATTATTTTTTATGTATTTTAATAACGAATAAATAAATTTCACCTTTCATTGTTATGTCTTTTGTATTTCTATCTTTCATATTTTACACGCATAGTGAAATTGTGACAAGAAAATATTAGCTTATTGATTGTCTAAGTTCAAGCTAATGATAAGTGGCATTGTAAGAACGTTTATATTGCGAGAAAGACAACTTACTTTAGTCGATAATCTAAACAAGTCTGTAATCCCATAAAAGAATCAAAGTGAACATTTGATTCAAATACTGAGAAGGATTATTCTGTCGTCTACAATTCCAATTGAGGATATGGCTAGTCTTGGCTATTGGAGCAGTTGACTCCGCGGGTAGAGACATATATGTATTCATAGGCAGAATGATACATTGGACTTGACACAAGATGAATTAATTCTGAATCCGTTTGTAAATTATTTCACTTCTGACATAATTGCAATTACTAGAGCCTAATTGTATATATTCGATTGGTCTCTCTGCTAGCTCAACAAAAGCTCGATCGAGCTGCATTTGAATTAGAAGAAAATTCTATGAGTTTGGAAATAATTTAATTGAGTCGATTTATTCGATGTGGAATTAAATTGGGCAGACAATTTTATATTTTTGGAAATTAAATAATTTAATTAATCAAATTAATTAAAATTAATATTATATTTTTTGAAAATTAATTTTCAAGTCAGACAATTGACCCAATGAGTAATTGAACTCAAAAATTGGACATAAGATCATAAATTGGGCCCAAGAGCCCAAAATCAAGACCAATACCCAAAAACTGGTCGAACTAGGCCTGGTATGTGAAACTGGGCCGGTAGTTGGACTGGACTAGTCAAGTCATCACTAGTTCAGACTGAACCGATAGAAACCAAACTAGCTTAGGGTGCTGGCGACTGTGACACTGGCACTCCTGTGGCCTAAAAATGGTCGGCGGCGGTGGGTCTTTGATGGTTGAGCAGTTGAAGAATTACACTCCTACTGGGACACTACCAGATAATTTGATTTCAGATTAACTATTCCACAAATAATATTATTTTAATAGATTTAATATTAAATTTAATTTAATACTTATCTTAATAGTATGTTCTTAATTTAATATTAAAGTGATTATCTTAATATTAAATTTAATTTAATGTTTATCTTGTAGATAAATATTCTCTTAATTTAATAAGATTTAATATTAAATTTAATCTAATATTTATCTTGATAAATATAATATTAATTTATTAAATTAATTAAGTTTAATCATAATTGAACTCTCTAAACTCTCCCTATATGAAGAGGGCCTTGGGCCATTATTTACAAACACTTGAATTCAAGAGAAATTTGTAGAAAAAACATTCTCTGAAGAAATTATTTCAGAAAATTTCTAGAGATATTTTTATTATTTAAAAATTAGCCCAAAAGATTAGAGAAATTGTGAGATTACAAATTTTTGAAAAAAATTCTGATTCGAAGTGAGTCCACACTCGGCAGACGTGACCTTGAGGATAGCGGAGAAGACTTCTCGGTTGAAGTGTTCATCCTAGACGAATGGAAGCTTACAATTTTGATCAAGTGTTTATTACTTTAGATATCACAACCAAGTTCTTGTTTTGGAAAAAAAATTTAAAACTCTAGTTTTCCCTAAATTTATTTTCCGCTGCGTTTTCCAAACCCAATTTTCTAACACAATCACTCCACAAAAGTTTGGGTATACTTCCTGAAGCATAAAAACGAAGTCTTCAAGATCTTTAAATAGTGGAAGACCCTACTTGAAAAACAGACTGGAGAGTCTGTAAAATGATTCAAAACGGAGAATAGGCTTGAGTTTTGTTCAACTGAATTTAACGATTTCTAAAAGGGGATGGAATTGAAAGATATCACACAGTTATTGGTACCTCGCAGTAGAATGGTGTTGCCGAACAGATGAACAAAACTTTACTTGAGAAAGTCTGATGTATGCTTTCCAATACAGGTTTAGAAAAGGAGCATTTGGTCAGGTAATTCTCCCAGCTATTCTAACCTTAGAATATTTGGTTGTTTTGCATATGCTTGAATTAGTCAAGGACAGCTTGAACTGAGGTCGATAAAGTGTATTTTTCTGGGTTTTGTGACCGAGATTAAAGTTTAAAAGTTGTGGTGCCTAGAAATGAATAAGATCATCGTCAGTAGAGATGTTACATTTGATGAAACATCAATGATTTTGTTTAAAAGGGGGTCACCAGGTCAAAACAACACCGAAAGGCCGAGTGTTTCGAGCAAGGTGGAACCAGAAACAAAAATAGACAATGATGTCATGCTGTCATGGAGCACGACGTTGCAACAATATGACGAACATGAGTGATGTCCTGATGAGGAGAATCGCCATATAGTGATGTCAGGCAGAAATTATGAAAACGATGTTTCTTTGATACAATAAAAGGTTTTCGAGGCTTCTTCATCCCAATTAGAAACCTTTCAAAATTATAAGTTAGCCTAGGACAGAAAAAAGGTGAGAGATCCAACCACTGCAAAAATACTGTGAAGGAAATCTCGTGGCATATTCTTTAAGTGCTGCAGAGAGCATCGATTCAGTCGAACCTTCGAATTATTCAGAGACAGTTCGAGCTTTTGATTCTATCAAGTGGCTTGTTGCCATGGAAGAATAGATAAAGTCACTCGATTAAAATGAGGCATGTCAATTTGTTAAACCAGCCACCAAGAAGAAAATAGTTGGTTGCAAGTGGGTATTCAAAAACAAGGAAGGTTTGGGTCAATGTGACATGACATATAAGGTGAGGTTGGTCGCAAAGGGCTATAGTCAAGTGGAGGGAGTTGGTTTTCATGTTGTTTTCCCTCCAGTTGCGAAGATGCATCCATTCGAGCATTCTTAGCTTTTGTTGCATCAAACGATCTCGATTTAAAGTAGTTACATGTGAAAATTGCATTCCTTCATGGGGATTTAGACGATGATATTTACATGCAACAACCCGAAGGCTTCAAGATCGAAAAAAGGGAAATCATGTTTGCCTTCTTCAAAAACCATTATACGGCTTGGAGCAGTCTCCTTGGTAGTGGTACAAATATTTTGATTCCTTCATGTTAGGTATTGGTTTTGTTCAAAGTAAGTACGATAGTTGTGTTTATTTACAACATTTAGATGATGAATCATTTATTTATTTGTTGTTTTATGTTGATGATATGTTAATTATGGAATTGAACAACTTAAAACCATGCTTAACTTTAAATTTGATGTGAAGGATCTTGTTGTAGCCAAAAAGATTTTAGGGATGTAAAATTTGAGAGATCGACACTCCAGAAAGCTATTTCTGTCACAATAGAAATACATCAAAAGGATTCTCGAGCGGCTTAGAATGCAAGATTCTAAACTAGTTAGTACTCCCTTAGCTGCCCACTTCAGAATTTCAGCTTCATATTCACCACAAACCGAAGACGAGTAAAAGTACATGTCCTCAGTTCCCTATTCTACTGCAATTAGAAGCCTAATGTATGCAATGGTTTGTACTCATCTTGATATTTGACATGTTATTAGTGTATTAAATAGATATATGGAAAAACTGGACAAATTACATTGGCAAGCTGTTAAGTGGATTCTAAGATTATTAAGAGGGACTTCTAATACTTGTTTGGAATTAGTAAGATGTTCAGAAGGTCTAGTCAGCTATGTAGTGTAATGCCCTGAATAATTTATTTCTATTTCTGTAAAATCTAACACAAATATCTATCTGTTTCAGTGGTTAAGTGTTCTGGGTGTGTGAATGAGGTCTTGGGTTCAAGTCTCATCTTTGCTAAATTTTGTGATTTTTTGAATCAAGCCCTATCTTTGTTCAGTGGGCTTATATTAAATTATCTGTATATCCATATCAGAATGAGCTTGCTAGTTCGAGTGGTAAGGGGGTTTGTGTGTTGGAGGTCCTGTGTTTGAATCCCTGCACGAACGAGGGTATTATTTTTACTTGATTTTGATAGAGTTTCAATGGAATTTAAATTCTGAGTAGTGGGTGGTTATGATAGTGGATGTAGTGGGATTTGGGTAAATAACTCCTTTTTTCCCCAAAAATCTCTCTATTTAGAATCTGACTTTTTTGCTTCCTCTTTCAGCATTTTTTTCCTCCTTTTTCCTTTTCTTCTTGCTTTTTCCTCATTTGGGCATAATTATCTCCTATTTTTAGTGTTCGATTCAAGGTGGTTGTACGTTGGTAAGTAAGGGTTAATGTATTTTGCTCGATTTGGGAGTTCTTTAAATCTATGTTTCGTATTCTCGAGTCTATTCATGGACTTAAAATTGTGTTTTGACAGTAGCGAATCATGAAGAAAGGGACTTATCTCTCATGGAATCGTAGTTGGAGGCGTTCGAGGATTCGGGTAAGCATTAAATACTCGAATGTTGCCTTTGTCTATTTCGAGAAAGTTCGATATTATATCAATTTAAGTGTTTAATTCGAGGTTTAATTGGTCAGTTTTAGGTGCTGGCGGTCTTAGGAGTGTTGGCGTCCATAGAACAACCCGTGTACCTAAAACGCAGAAAAATGAGTTTCAGAAAAAGTCAAAAAAACTGTTCTATGGACGCCACACGGGTTGTTCCGTTCGACTATGGGCCTACTGTAGGGCTAGTGAAGGCTAACCAAACCCTAAAACTCTGGATCTGATGGTTTGATATTCTGTCTTAAGTATTTAAATGCTATTTATGTCTGATCGTTTCGTTATCTATATATAAGCATGTTGAGCATGTTTAATATGAATTTCTGTATCTATCTTCTGTACCTGTTTTGGGGTGGGATTTGTATATGAGGAGGAAGTATTCTGTTCAGCGTCAAATGCCTATATTCTGGCAGCTTGGCTGAAAATATATTCTGATATGTGTCTTAATGGCACAATATGGTGTGTAAGGATGTGTGGGTGTTTTTAACCTCAAAGGGTGTGATAGGATGGTCAGAGTTAGTGTGTAGAGGATGGGGGTAAGATTTTGCATATCTGAATCTGAATCTGTATCTAACTATGTACATGACTCTGTATATTTGCATGTTTAATTTTGTTGGGTTACACACTGACTTTACGAAAACTCACCTTTGTTGTTTGTTCTGTACAGGTAATCTACAGACTTTGGCGGATTGGTGTGGCGGAGACTCAACGGTGACCACTTGTTTGTAAACTATTTAAAGTCATTAATTTATGGTTTATTTATGATTTTGGTTTTATTTTGAGAGTTTGTAATTTTTGGGACCCTCCGGACTTTATGATTTTCAACTGTTGATTTTTGGTTTGTTGTTTTTTTCTGCATACTTGATAAAACTATTTCATGAAATTAACGGTTTTTACGCAAAAAGAGGTTTTCCTAAAAGCACGAGTCAGATTTATCAAATGTATCGGTTTTGTTAGACTTCTGCTGAAAAATAAGTTTTGGCAAATAAACTAATTAATCAACGTTTTTGAAAATGGAAATGAAGTACATGAGTTCAATAACTAAAATGATTTAACATAAGTAAACCCATTTTCTGTGACATCTCCGAATTCGGTCATAACGTCTAGGCCGGGTTTGGGGTGGTCCATTTAGATTCAGAATATGCTGAAGACTTAAACAAAAGAATATCTCCCACAGGTTATTTGTTCACTTTCGAAAAGAGAAAATTTTGTTGGAAAGCCACCCTTCAAGCCACTATGGCTTTGTCGACTGCCGAATCTGAATATATGGCTATCATAAAGGTTGTAAAAAAAGAAATTTTGTTGAGAGGTCTATTTGGGGAGCTGGTTGATAAAAACGACAAAATTGCCATATGTTGTGATAGTCAAAGTGTCATACATCTCACGAAAGATCAGATGCATCACGAAAGAATAAAGCATGTAGATATTCGATACCACTTTGTGCGAGAGGTGATCACTCAAGGAGATCTTTATATTGTAAAAATTGGCACAGAGAACAATCTAGCAGACATAATGACGAAGAGTTTTCCAATTTCCAAGTTTAGGCATTGTTAGGACTTGGTAAGCATTTGATAAAGATCGAGTCAGGCTCCAGGCGGGGCTTGGAAAAGAAGACTTTTCAAAAATATGAGTCAAGGGTGTCTGGAAACACGAAAATATATAGACTTTTTCATGCCCTATTTAACTCAAAATCATGTAGTTTTGGTGTAATTCTTGTCGAAAAATATTTAATAATTATAAAATAATTGAATTGCACTTAAATCATTAACACATTGAATTCTAATTAGTTTTATAATTAATTTTGATAAATTTTGATTTATTTTCGACAGATTCGCACAAAGGGTGAAAGTTGGCTTGGTAGACACTACTAGAAGTACAAAACTGGGGAGCGGTTTCTAAAGCATCGAGGCGAATTAATTTTTCAGCCTAAGACGGTCCAAATTATGAATGTTAATTCTTAATATAATTAATCTTAATTTTAATCCAATTTATTTTCGGTTAAATAATTATTATTAATTAAATTATGAAAAAAGGCCCAATTGTGCTGAACCGAGAAGACTGATCCAACCGAGCAAATGGGCTGCCCAGAACAGTCCAACATACTGACCCAATCAGCTCAAATTAGCTGATTATTTGACTTGCAAATCCGCCCTTAAAGTTTTCTTGAAATTACATTCAAACCCCTCTACTTTCTATTCTTTTAAAGATTTGGCCTTAGCTAAATTTAGCAAGCTTGAAAGCTTCAAACTTGCCACATGTGTGGCGGACCATGGGGGAGTTAATGGCTGCCTTTTTTTTTTTTAGCAGTCTATCTAACCTATAAATACCCCCTTAGCTGCTCATTTCAAACACACCTCTCACACCTTTCATTCTTCACTTCTCTCTCATTTTCTCTCTTCCAACCCTTCCTTTGTTTTCCATTTTTCCCTTCCATTCCATTACTGATTTCCCCTCTTGGAAAAGAGCCCTTCAACCATTATTGGTAGCAGCATTCAAGTACTTGTAGAAGTCTCGGTTCAACAAGAACAAGTAGAGAATGAAGAGCGGAGCAAACTAGTCAAGCTTCAGAGAAACACCAGATTTGATCCTAGTTCTCTATCCTTTAGTTTTTATTGTTTTTGTTATGAATATGTCTACAAATATTTATTTCGTTGTTATTCTAAATTTTATTAACATGACTTAAATTTAATTTGTATTAGGTTGGTTGCATTTCATCCACTTAAGTTATTAAAATTATGTTTGTGTTGTTATAGGTCTTGGTAAATTGTTTGATTAAGAAAAATCATGATTATGTTATTCTTGCATTACAATTTTAAGGTAACTAATGAATTAATTATTAATAGTGTTGAAATTGTAATTAATTGACACAATACTTAATCAATTCATGTTTAATCTTCTAAGGTAGCTAAGGGTTAAATTAGAGATGGTATTAAATGGGTACATTAGCCTTGCATAACTTGCAAGATTACTGTGATTAAACTGTTTTAATGTAGGAATATATTGTTACCTCACTTAATCTTTTATTTGCTTATTTAAATTGATTAATTGTTTGAATTGGCATAGTGATATGTTCAAGAGATAGTTAATTTAGTAAGTTTGTATGTGCTATTGTTAACAAATTACCAAGTTGCTGTGAATTTATTCATAACAACATGAACACTGTTTTAGTAATGTTAAGTTAAGAAATGTAATTAATCTAATACAATTATGTCATCTTAATTAAGATCATCTTTTGAAATCGTGCATTGGAACTTTTATTTTTCTTTTATTTTACTTTACTTAGTTCAAAATCAAAATAGTTTCTTCACAAAAGTGTTTTTAATTGCATTCATAAATAATTCATTTCATAGCCCCTGTGGGTATGATAACTTGATATTTACTTGTCACTTTATTACTTCTTGTGATTGTGTACAGTTGCACATTTCCATCGTTCTAGTACCTCGTATTTCAGACGAAACAGAATTAACATCATGACGAGGAAGAGTCGTCGTACCAATGACATGAATTCAACGCCCGACAAGAAGTAACGCCACGTCTCAACAACGCGATGATGGACATCTTGATGAGCCAATAGTGACTTCACGACATAACGACGTGTTTCCCACTCAACCGAGTTTCTTCTCCTAGTTATACTCTATTATATTTTTCCAGTCTAACTCTGATTATTTTAGAGATGTTTTAGTAATATTTGTACACGAAATTCAACCTATAAATAAGCCTCTTAGCAACCCTAGATAGTTTAGAATAACAACAACAAATTAAGAGAGAGTTTGTGGGAATTTTGAGGAATATTTGTATTTCGGTCTCAAGGTTTATTTGTTTCTCCATCTTGTACTCCCCTTTTCGATTTTTTCTGTTTTAGTGAAGTTTCCTTTATCAGTGGTTTTTATCCTCTTCGGAGGAGTTTTTCATATAAAATTTGTGTGTCCAATTTTCTTTTTCTATTTTTCATTCTTATTCGTTGTTTATACTAGTTGATCCCCAACACTTTCTAAGTTCTGAATTTTGAAATTTTAGCCCTAATCCAAACAATAATTGTTAAATTTGTTTGATTAGATTCAGTTATTATGTATTATAAATATAGTTATAGATTTAGCCCATATTTTTCAGTTAGATCATTTTAAGTCACAAATTTTAAAATTCTTGAATTGGTGCAAATAATGATTATTAATCCATTAATTGAATTTTTAGTGAGTAATATATAAAAATAACAAGCTAACATGACATTACACATGTGATAATATGTTTGACGATCGATTTTGAAAACAACAAAACTTAACTTAATGAATTTACCAGTTATCATTTAGTGAGAACTGAAATTTTAAATTTTGAAAAGTTTAAAGACTAATAATAACCAAATTAAATTACAAGGACTAAATCTACAATTTTCGTAAAGTACAAAGACTAAGACTAATAGCAAATTTTAACAAAAAAAATAGCTATTGAAATTTGAAAACATTACATTTAACATTAATATTTCCGTTATAATTTTTTAAATGTATTTAGTGGTAAATTTTAAATTAGACAGATATTTTAAAAATAATTTAAATAAAAATAAAAGTTCAATGGTAAAAGAAGCTTTTATAAAAAAATTAAAATTCAATTAAGTCTTTAAAAATTTTCATCCTAGTAAGCCCTAAACTAGGCTTCTTCATTAATGGAAAACGGCTTTTGGTTGGTTTGATCATTAATGAAAATGACATGGCAAACGACACTAATATGGAAAAATTATAAAAAATATTTTAAAATTAATAATACATATATATTTAAAATGAATTGAACAAATGATTGTCCGTGTTCATTTAAATCGACAAGAATTTATCCAAATTCATTCTATATAAGAACAAAACTATAAAAAATAAAAATTACTAAATATTATAAAAATAGTATTAAAAAGTTCAAGTATATAAAATTTCAAAAATTAAAAATATATATTTATAATTTATAAAATTTATTATAAATTAATGAAATACATATCTAAAATAAATCGGACAAATAAATTTTCAAATTTAGATGAATCAGAACATATAAAAGTCGAATCTTATTTTGGGTTAGTGCCAAACTATAAAAAATTATAACTGTAAAAAATGTTTATTTTATGAAATTTTGCTATGTGAACTTTATTTATATAAATTTTGTTTTGAGTCACGTTTAATTTAGTTAGTTTAATTAGTAAAGATTGGTTATTATTTTGGCTCAATATAATAAAAAATCTACAAAAATCTTATTATTATTAAATGTGGTATGTTATATTTCAACTTATACTAAATTAAGAAATTATGGCCTCATCGACCCGATTAAAAGAAAAAATAAATATAAATAAATTATGACATCATTTTAAATCAAAAAGTAAATTAAAATGATTAAACATATATATATATTTGAAAAATAAGGAATTACCGAGGTATGCTTGAGGGAATGCTCACTTCGTGACCAACTATGATGGATTGGCTTATTTCTGTATTTAAATGATTGGCAATATATTGAACCAGATTTTTGGGCAGTGCTAATATTATGGATTGTAATTAGATTATCAATAAAGATCATATCATTTTGGAAATATTTAAAGGATCGGATTATGTCTATCTAATCTATTGGATCAAGGAAGTTAGATCGGATTGGAATGTTGAAGACTTATCTGCTAGCATTCCTTGTTTGCCCTGTTTGTTATTATTATATTGTTTCCAGCTAATTTAGTTACTATTTAATAGGGGTTGTAATAGATATTCATTATGTTAGCAAGTCGCGAAAAATTCTACATAATTTAGAGACTTGTATAGGTTGATATACTAATTTTGAGAGTAGTTAATTTGTTCATGTGAGGAATATTATTTGTGAGAGTTTGTTTGGCTTGTAAAACCTTTGTGTTATGGTTTTACAAGTTAAGTTCATAGGGGTGAATTTAGTAGTGACGATACTAGCTTTCAAAGGTACAAAACTGAGGAAATTGTCATTGTGATAGATTTAGGTTCACTTGTTGTAAGTTTTGAAAATAGTGAATACTTCTTATTGATCTAAGCTCCACAAATGTAGGGAAATTGAACTGCATAAATAATCTTTATGTCCCCTGTTTTTATTATTTGTGTCATAGTGCTTGGAGAACTGCCAACTTTACTAGTCACTTCTACTAGCACTTAGCTTGTTAATGACTATATTAATTACTATGGATTAAACTGAAAATAAAAAAAAAGTTTTGAGTACTAAATAGCAATTAAGACAAAGCTATAGTGAAAAGTAACTAACTACCAATTAAAACCCAGAAAAGTTAAAACGAAACACTAGAAAAATGAAGAAAAAGATAACTAGAAAGCTAAAAAGATGTAAAAAAAAAAGTAAATATGAACAACCTCTATAGTTCTCAACCAAAAGTGGCTGTTAACATCTCATTATAATCCAATTTTTTTGACCAAAATGCCCCTAAACATTGTTTTTTGAGACATGTTAGTGACGCAAACTACCCCTATAGTAAAATTTCTTCCTGACAAGTAGTGGTATCATAACACCTAGGCTTCGGTGTCGCAACACCCAAGATAATAGCTAAATTAGGGGTCTTTGGGTCTCGGTATCACAATACCCACTTCTCAGTGTCGCAATACCCACTTTGATGATGATCTTTTTGAGTTTGAGCTAGTATCATCTCCCTAAACCATCTTAATGACATGGTTAGGTCCCCCATGGCACCGTTTGGCCAATTTGTGTTTCAAAAGAGTGTAAACTAAGCAAAAACATTTATTAATGCTTAAAGATGAAAACCAATAAAAATATATAAAAGAAACCTAAATTCTTTATGCTCCTCAAGTGTATTGGAGACCTTAATTTGACATATCAAATTATGACATATCACAGAGCTAACCAAGGATGTAACACCCCATACCTGGTTCGGTCACCAAACCCAAGCTACAGGATGCTATAAAAGATAACAAAACAAATACATGTAAATTCAACATTTAGCAACCAAAACAATAATTAAAACGTTCATAATTCAAGTATGTTATGATTTGTACATCAATTCGAGTCCTAAATGAGCTTAAGAAAGCTCTAAAGCTATTCTAGAAAAAAATAGGGACTTAATTGTAAACTTAACAAAATACATAGAAATTTAAGCAAACGGGGGTCACATGGATGTGTGAGAGATTGAGACCGTATGGAAAAAAAAGTCATAGGACTGTGTAGTCAGGCCGTGTAATAAATTGCGACTATGTGGAGAACATGAAATTCAAATATAATAGAGCACACGGTTGTGTCACTAGCCAATGTATGTCACAGGGTCATGTGTCAAATCGTGTGTGTTGGAAAAGAAATCTAATGCACAATTTAGCTCAATCATAAACAAAGATCCATAATGGACTCATTAACCAACTTCAATGTTTGCCTAAACATGCACAATTTATATATGCACAAGTAAGATTCAACTTACCAAAATCAACATCATCAACCTCACTTTCATACAAGACCATATAAACATACCAAAATGGAAATTTTACAAGTTCAACATCAAACAAATATATACATTATACATATTACATGCCACTTATAACCAAGCCAAGATGAACAAAAGACTACCAAAAGAGACGTTGGATAGTGTGAACCCTGGAAGTGATCTGATAGCCAAGCTCCGAAAAGATGAAACTATAAAAGACAAGAAAATAAAATAAGGTAAGCATTGATATGCTTAGTAAGTTCATAGGTACATAAAAAATAGTCTTACCTTATATTCACATTTAAGTGAATATAATTAACTAGTTTAAGTCACTTTCCTATCAAGACATTTTAAAATAGTAAGGTGAGAATATCATGAATCAAATCATATATTCTTCCCAAATCTATTCAATACGATACATGACAGTATTATTCAGTCAAAATGATAAAAACCTATGAATCAAGTTAATCAATTGATCATATCTATTCATAAACACATTCTTTTCAACTCATCACATACACAATCAAAAATCTTTTCTTTTAAACATATAGCCCTGTCACCACATGTAACATTTACAAAGCAAGCGTTTCATACATATAAGCTATAAATTTTCCAGTCATTTTGATATAATTTCCAAACAGCTTTCAAACGTATACTGATCATTCATTCAATTTCATCATCTAACATTTCAATAGTCGTACAAACATACCATTTCCAAGCAACTCATGAAGTCAATCAATATAATTTCTTTTAATAGTTAGCCTGATGAACTATAGCAAAATAATTCGAATACTAGGCAAACTAAATCACACCATAGAGCATCGAAGTGCAAACAGGGGCACCGAAGTGCTAAGTATAAGCACTGAAATGCAAACCCGTACGAGCGCGTATTCTAACCCTAATGGAATTCTAATTGTATGCTAATTTTTTTACTACATTCAAACGGGCGTTTAAACAAGAATCATAACATTTATAAATCAGGGGCACTTCCATATTCTCAATACACATGTTGTAAACTAGTTACCTTCATTCAAAATCCATATTAATCATGTTTCATAAGTATTCAACAATTTTAAATTAGGTCTTTTCTCACCTTAGTATTATTTTATTACTTTTCAAGTTTCCAATAGTATAAATAAATATAAATACACAATTCACCAACAATGTAATGACCCGAAAGCCAGTGGTGTCAAAAAGTGTGGTTTCATAATCCCATTTTCGTAAACCGAACCCGTAAATAATTTTATTAAATGTTTACTAATTATATTAAAAGTGAATTAAATTTTAGTTAGGTAATTTCGTTGAATTAATGCTTAAATTAAGTACGGAGACTAAAACACATAAGTGGTAAAAGTACAAGTTGCTAAGGAATTATAACTAGAACTTAGTGGAAGGGATTTATATAGTAAATACACCCTTAGTATATATGGTGGCCGATTGGGGAAATAAATTATGTATGTTTTTATATATTAAAACATTAGTTGATTAAGTTACAAAATAAATTAATATTAACATAAGAAAAGATAAATTGGCTTGGTAGAATGAAAGAGAAAGCATTTTTCTCTTTTCATCCATAAATTTTTGAAAATAAAAAGAAAAAAAGAAGGCAACGACATAGGGTTCATAAAATTTCAACCTTCAATTGGTTAGTTCAATTTAGTCATTTTCTTGTAATTTTTATGTTTTCGCAATCTCGATAACTCAATCTAGCTGATCAATGTCATAGTTTTGGGTACTGTTAAAGATTGTGAATGTTACCATTATTAGATAGTTGAAGCTTTTGGTGATATTTTGATAGATTTTAAGTTTGAAGTTGAAAAATGACTAAATTGTAAAGTTAATTGATGATTTTACAATAGGGATTAAATTGCACAAATTGCAAAATTTGTTGTAGAAATGAAAAATAAGAAGTTAAATTAGGCTTAGAATGAAATCAGAATAAAAATTGAAGACTTAATTTGAAAGTTATGTTAGGCTCGGTTTTAAGGACTAAATTGAGTAAAATGCAAAAGTCACAAAAATTAGCAATTGAATGTGAAAATGATTGTGTATTAATAATTTGGAGTATTTATGTTATTCCTTAGCTAACGTAGACCCAGATTCCTCAAAATGGAAAGGAAAAGATAAAGTCATCAGCAAATAGCTCAGAGTTTATGGTTTATGTTTCTATAACTTGAATTACTTGTAAATTGGTGCATATTGAACTGTTTATGCATGGTAAGAACATAAGGTAAGACACTCTCTGATTATGAGCTGTACTAGATTAATTTGAATTGATTATATTCATGTGGACTAAATTGAATAGATGTGAAATTGATTTTGAAATGGTAAATGGTTAGTAAATGAAAGTGATATGTGAAAAGGAATTTTTATTTGTGGTATATGTTGATACAATGTTTATAATTTTTAATACACAAAAACAAAGTGAGAGAAGATGACAACATTCTTTTCTTTTACTCAATTAAATATAATATTTATAATTTTTAATACACAAAAACCTCATCAACCGTACACTATCACAAGAATGGTCTAATTATCAATTGGACCTTAACTTAATTGCTAAATAACTCCAATAACACTTAAAATTCTAGCGATTAACTTTTACGATTTTTATGATTTAGTCCTTCTACTCTAAATAACCATCCAATCATTAAAATTCCCAAACCAAAATTCAATTCACTTTTATAATAACTCTGTAAATAAAATATTGATGGAGTCTGATTTACGGAAACTAGGTCTCGGTACATGAATTCCTAAAACTACTAACTTTAGGGTCAAACCACTTGTACTTTAACTGCAAAATTTATTAGATCATTACACAATATAATGATATAAAAGACTTGTAAACATTATTAAATAATACGAGGTTTCAAAATCATCGTTTCTAGTACCACTAAAAAATGGTTGTTACACAGGACATACCAAAGTCTCATGCTTCCATTCTCCTTGCTGAATCTTTTGCTCCAACCTCCCTACAAAAGGTTAATGATGTAACACCCCAGTTTTTGGGGTTAAAATTTTGGAATTCTAGTATTGGTCAGTGAGTAGGACACGCACTTGGGGTTGTTTCCGCATTCCAGTGTCAGAATGGGCCTGCTGGTTTGGTGGTTGGTTATGTCTTAATTTAGCTTGGGGTCCCGAGTTTGAGTCATTCTCTGTCTGATTTAGGGGTTATGATTTTAATTTAGTTTTTTTAAGTCCAAAAATACTTATTTATTTATTTTTATTTTTAATTATTTTTGGAAAAAACTTCTCAAAAGTGATTTTCACGTTCACTATGCTTCTATCCCACCTTCTCATATTACTCTTATTTTTTTCTTCTTTTTCTTCTCTTTACTTTTCTTCAAGATTTAAAAATTATACGTTTTTTCTGCCATTAAATTCTTCTCTTTAATTTTCGTTGATGGTGTTTGAAGAGGGGAAGGTAAGTGGTGTTCTTGGTTTTTGGTAGATCAATTTTAGGATATTCATTTGTGTTAGATTGGTATGGTGATGATATTGGTATTTTTTTGTGTAATTGAGATTTCAGAATTGTGTTGATGAGGCGAATTGGTCGAGTTTTGGTACTTAAGAATTTGTTTAAAGGTGTGTTTCTAAACCCGTAGTAATTAAGGACTTCTTTGTGGCTGTAAATTCATGGTTTCTCGATTGTTTCAGTGTGGTTTCGTGACCACACAGGTGGCTACGCAGGCGTGTGCCCTGACACGGGTAGTTCACACGTGTACACCTAGGAATTAGGGTTTCTGGGCAAGATTTGGTGCCACACGGTCACGTGGTTGAATTGGGAAAATTAGTCAATTTTCACATGGCTATGTCCTTGGGCACACGAGCATGTGCGTTTGGGAATTAGGGTTTGGGTGTTTTAGTGCCACACGGTCATGTGGATAATTTAAGGATTATGGATTCCACACGGCATGTGTTTTGGGAAACACGACCGTGTCTGGTGGGCACATGGGCATGTGAGACCTTCTCGCGGTTGTGTTTACCCTACACTTAAATTAGTAATCAGACAGAGAGTTACACGGCCTATTCACACAGCCATGTCCTTGGGTCACATAGGCGTGTACCTTAGCTACACGATCGTGTGCCTCCTTTCAGACAGGTGTGTGCCTTTGCACACAGGCGTGTGTCGTCTCTAAATGGGCGTTTCAACCCACACACAGCTTAGGCACTTCCACACGACCAGAGTACACGGCCGTGTGGACCGGTTTCAAAAATTTGTTACTCTGAGCTGTGAACTGTCTAGTTTTAAATATCTGTGCATCCCATTCTCAAGTAGTACTCTGTATCCAAATTAAATTTGTGGAAGTATTTATAATTACTGGGAATACGACTAGTCTTGCCACTTTTGATAAATGTGTGAGAGACGTTTATTCATTAATGTATTTTGTGGAAAGTGTTCAAACTCTAGCGATTCTGAATCTGGTTGAATGTTTATGCGCATTTTTAATTCCGTCTATCCAACGAATAATTTTTTGTATGTTGTTTTTGCGAGATTGTTTGCATACATGCATTTCTATAAATTAATTTTTGGGGTTGGTTATGAAGAGAAGGGAGTCTGTATAACGTTCTCTTCTTGCAGTTTCAACTACAATACATTAGTACAACAATCTACCGCACAGTACTGCATATATGTCAGCTTTACTGCATATTAATATCTAAGTGGCCTAGTCCATATTCTAGGTGTGTAGGGTTGGATAGGATTTTCGAGGTCCTATAAGGTGTGCATGGTTGGCTAAGCATCATATAGCTCTTATGGGGTGTGAACGAGGGATAGAGAGGTGCTTGGCTGGATGGGTGGGTTTATTATTTTCTGAATTATTACATATTATCTACATCTGTTTACATGTTGTATGTCTAAACATTAGGGTACTTTACTGATTTGTGTTCACTAAATTGATTAATCTTTAGTGGTTTAGTTTTATGAATGTTTGGAATTCTGTAAACACAATTTGTATGATCAAATGAATGTTTCGTATATCTGATCGTACTTTGATTTGACCTTTTGTCACTTGTTTTTTACTTCAGTTTAGACTTACAATGAGCTCGTGTAGCTCACCCCTTAGTGTTTCCCTTTTTCAGGTACGCTCGGTTTCTATAGCTGGCCTCGGCTCACCAGAGGTCTCGGATAGTCGTGCTATAAAAACTAGTTAATAGGTCATCTTTTCAATTGCTACTTTGGTGGACAGCTTTGAAATGTAAACGTTTATAAGAATTATGGTATGAATCGTGTTTTGGGTTTTTTTTTCACAAATTTTATTTTGATCTGAAATTTAGAAACTATGAATCTATGTTTTCGAGTATTTTAAAACATTTATTCGAGTTTGGAAAAATGTGTTTGTAACTGAAAGTTTGGGTAACTCGTTTTGAAAAAAATTCTTCGATCAATTAGATGATCAATGTGACCTCTGGAATTCGGCCTAAACTTCTAGGCCGGGTTTTGGGTGTTACATTTGGTGGTATCAAAGCCAGGTTTGTAGAAACACAGCCTGTGTTTTTATGTAATCGTGTGCGCAAGTGTTCGATTTTAAAAAAATTTTGGAGAGCTATACCACAGTGTTTTGAAATGACTTGTATTTGGAATAGGTTTTTGTAAAAATAAAATTTCTAAGACTCCGATGCTGGTCCGGGTTGAAATTCATAACTGAATATTAAAACTGACCCAATAGATATTTATGATATGATAAATGTAAGATTAGAACTGACCTAATAGATATTATGATGTGATTGTTTGTGAAATGTAGATTACTTTAAATTAGTTTGAAGACCAATATAGATTCTGAAAGTAAGGAAGAGCGCGAGGATCAGTCTGGCGAGACTCTCGAGGAGTCGTTAATTTCTACGAGACGTGTGATTGTTCAGGAATCGGAAGTTAATGCGATTCTGCCAACTTCGAGTAACGATAATTTAGAGCTTGGTACTGAGGAATTAACTCGTGTAGTGAGTGAAATGTTGGAGAAAGTGTTTGAGGCTAGGTTAGAGAAATCTAGAGAAATGCTTCAAGGTAGGTACGTAGATTGTGGGAAGAAGGAGGATCGTAGTCCTTTGAGGTTGGAGTCTTAGTCTGCGAAACGTGTAAAGTCACAATTTAGAGATAGAAACGATAGGACGAAGGGTGCTAGTGGTGGTGCAAGCTTCCCACTTTGTAAGCACTATAAGAAGCGCCATTCGGGCAGTTTTTGGAAAAAAAAGTGAGAGCGTGTCTTCGATGTGGATCCACGGAGCATCAGATTAGAGAGGGCCCTCGTTGGCATTGAGTCAAGTATGGTTGTGTGTGGTGTTTCAAATATGTATCTTTTTTTTTGGTTAAATGTTCTGGGTGTGTGTATAAGGTCTTGAGTTTATGTTCCACTCTTGAATCTGTGTATGAGATTTTAAAATCTTGTACCATAATGTTTCAGGATCAAAGTGTGCAACAAGAGTGTAGTGGTGTAGCTTGTGTTACACCACTATTCTGTTAGTTGGAAACTTCGGCGATGAAATTTCTTTAAGGAGGGGTAACTTGTAACACCCCAGTTTTTAGGGTTAAAAGTTTAAAATTCTAGTATGGGTCAGTGAGTAGGACGTGAACTTGGGGTGGTTTCCGCGTTCTAGTGTCAGAATGGGTCTGCTGGTCTAGTGGTTGGTTGTGTTAGCTTAGCTTGGGGTCCCGGGTTCGAGTCCCCATCTATCTAATTTAGGGATGATGATTTTAATTTAGTTTTTGTTTTAAGTCCAAAAATAATTACTTATTTATTTTTTAAAATTATTTTTGGAAAAAACTTCCCAAAAGTCATTTTCACATTCTCAATGCTTCTATTCCACCTTCTCATATTAGTCTTATTTTTTTCTTCTCCTTACTTTTCTTCGGGATTTAAAAATTATACATTTTCTCTGCCATTAAATTCTTCTTTTTAATTTTCGTGGTGTTTGGAGAGTTCAAGGGATCGAGCTAAGGTAAGTGGTGTTCTTGGTTTTTGGTAGAGCGATTTTAGGTAATTCATTTGTGTTAGATTGGTATGGTGATCATATTGGTTTTTTTTGTGTGTAATTGAGATTTCAAAATTATGTTGAGGAAGCGAATTGATCGGGTCTTGGTGCTTGAGAATCCGTTTAAAGGTGTGTTTTCAAACCTGTAGTAATTGGGGACTTCTTTGTGGATACAAATTCATGGTTTCTCGGTCGTTTCAGTGTGGTTTTGTGACCACACGGGTAGCCACACAGGCATGTGCCCCCACACAGGCTGTTTGTAACAGCCTGTTTTTAGTCAAATCAGAACAGTTGTTTTGGGACCACAAATCCGAAGTCAAAATAATTATTTTATTATTATTTTAAGGTCTACAGTATGATAGTATGTTTGTGTGAAATTTTCGTTAAGAAATTTTATCGTTTGAATGCTTAATATGATGAAAAGGACAAAATCACGTAAAGTGTAAAACTTGTGTTCTAATAGCTAAATGTATTAAATGGCTATGAAATTAAATATTTGAGGTTCTTATGTGGTAATATACCATTGTTAATGTTATTAGACTTTTATGGACATATTATTATGTGATTTAAAGGTTAATTAGTAAGGTTAAATTAGTAATTCAATAATTAAGTTAAGTAAAATATGTAAAAACAATGTATCATCTTCTAAAATTGTTTTTTTCACCGATTTTGAAGAGGAAAGAAGTTTGGCTACTTCTTCTTGCTTGCATGGTATGTATTTTTAATCGGTTTTTAATGATTTCTATGTTTTTGAGATCATTGCATCTTAATCTAGCTAGCCCAGTGACTATTTTGCAAAACTATTAAAGGTTTAGGATTTTTCCTTTGATGAATGTTGGTGTATTTTGGTGTTTAATGATATAAAATGCATGCTTGTTGCTAAATAAACAATATTTGTAAAGTGATTTTTGACAAAATGTCCAATTATGGATTAAATTGATAAAGGTTAAAAGTTTGTGGTTAAATTGTGAAACAAATGAAAAATATAGACTGTTAGGGACCTAATTGAAATTCAGCTAGCATGGATTATGGTTGAATTGCATGAATTTGTGATTTTATGAATTAGGGAGTAAATTGTAAAAATGTGAAATGCTAGGGGCAAATGTGTAAAATTACCATAATGTATAATTTGGACTAAATTGAATAAATAGATTATTATATAAGTTAATTTTGATTACATTTATATCAAGAAATACGAAATACGGACTTAGATCGAGGAAAGAACAAAGTTTTGGATTAATCAACTCGTTTCGCCGTTTTTGCATCTGAGGTAAGTTCGAATGTAATAACCATTTTATAATTTTGTTATAAATTCTTTGATATTGTATAAATTGTCAATAAGACCTTACGGATACGTTTGACGACAATTCGACAAGTGTGAAGTCTCGGTTGAACCTTAGGAATAGATTAGGATACGAATGACATGTCATTAGGGGTTATTATTGTTTTGGGTGCTGGTCTGTACGTCCTACCGGTGGCTGAGTTATTCAGCATGTGTTTCGAATACTCGCTAGCTTGTGTGAGCAACACCGTGTAGCTTCGTCATAACCATCAGCTTGTGTGAGCAGGCCCGTTGATAGCTCGAGAGTAAGCATTATTGAGATATGATATTGAGATGGCTTCGACTATATATATTGCCACTTAGGGTGCGAGATTCCCGAGTATATCGAAGATAAGAAATGGTGAGAATAGATACGTATCAATACAGGTATGTACAGAAACTGAATATGCATCAAACAAACGACAGAATAGATTTCATGGTTAAATAGATGATGGAATACATGTTAACATTGTAGTTAAATATTTTGTAGTACGTTATATGTATATTTTGAATGGTAAATAAATGGTGAGTTTTTCTTATTATTTTTGTCGAAACCATTTTTTTTGAAAAGGTCGACTTTTTATTTAAAAACGAAAAATGAGAGTCCCCACTAATCCTTTTTTGATGAGGTGTGTCGGGCCACCTCGTAAAATGATTGCTTTTAATAAACGGTTTGATTTATTAAAACAATGCTTTTGGTCTACGAAATTCAGAAAAATGGATTCGGGAGTTGGTTACGTACGAGGAAGGATTAGCACCCTCGTAACGCCCAAAATTGGTACCTAGTTGATTAATTAGTGTCTTAGTGTAGAAAATTTGAAAACTTGAAAGAAATTGGATTACGATCCCTCTTTTTATTAATGTTCATTTTTACGAAAAATTTTCTTGAATAAATCGAAACGAATGTTAAAAACCTTCTCATCTCAGGGCAGTAAAATGTCACATCCCGTAAGTTAGGACACGACACTTTGAACCTTTGAGAATAAGGTTGTTTTTGTTTTATATTTTTTTTTGAAATCTCACGTGTTTTAATTTAGAAGGATGTTCAGTTATTCAGATCCAAGGAGAAAAATTGAAACCCCGTGAGTTAGGGCACGACTTTCTCGAGTTTCTAAATACGGAATATTGCCTTTATTTTTATTTGAAATTCATGTATTTTAATATTTAAAAGGATATTTGGCTATTTAGATTCAACGAGAAAAATCGAAACCCCGTAAGTTAGGGCACGATTTTCTCGAGTCTCTAAAATTCGAAACATTGCCTTATTTTGAAAACTTTCCTTTTTTGAATAATATAAAGTGTTTTACTTAAACAAAATGTATTTTTTTTTATTTTAAAACGATGATATGCGAATAAAATTGTCGCGCAAATGACAACGAATATACTAATAAGAACTATTTACGAGAGTTGCATAGTGTACACTATTTTAATAATATGAACAATCAAAGATAAATGAAATGAATAAAAACAATAATAATAACAAAGTATGCACATGAAAGGATAATACCAACTAAAAAATAAAGACAGAGACATAAATAAAATAAATACATAAATAAATGTAATAGAAAGTAGTTTATAAAAAATGAAAATAAAGAACCAAATTAAAATATAAATGAGATTAAAGGTATAATTTGTAGTAAAATATATAAATAAATAAATAAATAATAGATAAAATAATAATAATAATAATAATAATAATAATAATAATAATAAGAACAATATATGTACAAGTAAAAAAACATAAATAATCTAATTTTTAAAAGTATAAAAAAGGTAACAAATAAATGAATAGATGATAATAAAATAATAATGGAATAAAATAACCATAAGAAGGGCAAAAATAAAAATACCAAGCCAATTAAAAATAATAAGTAAATAAGTAAATGAATAAATAAAAAACACAAAAAGAAGAAAAAAAAAGTGAACAGAGGATTAAAATGAAAACGCGCGAAAGGAGAGAGGACCGAATGGGAAATTATTCCTACTTCCCAAAACGCACCGTTTCATAAAGGATCGGAATAGAATAAAAATAAAATTGTGTGGACAAATTTAAAATAGCAAAAAAAAAGAGTATGACTAAATTGGAAACAATCAAAAAAGCGGAAGGACCAGCCGCATAAATAGCCCATTAGATGAAAACGCGTGGATCCTCCAGGAGCAGGTCAGGTCGCACGCGGGTTAGGGGCTAAACGGCGTCGTTTTGGCTTCTGTTGGCAATGGCCCAAAACGGCATCATTTTATTCATCTATTTAAACCAATTTTTTTAAAAAACTTTATTTCTGCCTTTGCTTTTGAAAAAAAATTTGAAACCCTTTTTTTTAGAAAAAAAAAACTCTCCCCTCTCTCTCAATCCTCTAGGCCAGCCATGCTTCAGTCGCCGGACCATCGTGGCGGCCGCCGATTGCTGGTGACGGCCTTGCCATCTGCGGTGGTCGAAAAATGAAAAAAGCATCCCTGAGCCCAAAAAACGTCGTTTTTTTATCAAAAACGACGAACCTCAGCCTCCACAGTGGCGCAAACACGAAAAACAGTAAGGTTTGACTCCCCTTTTTTGTTTTTTTGTTTTTCCTTTTGTTTTAAAAAAATAAAAATTAAATGCACGAAATAATAATAAAAAGGTGCAGAATATTAAAAAACGGAGACCTTTTCAAATTTTTTTCTCTGTTTTCGATTCTCTGTTGTGTGTGTAAAAAAAATACAACGATGTGTTTGTGGCTTTTATAGCTGAAAAACAGAATATTTTGTTACAAAAATTTCTATTTTTTTTTTTGCTATTGTTTTTTCTGTTTTTTCTTTCTTGTCTTGCTTGCAGGTATGGAGGCTAGCTGTGTACGGAGGTGCTGACGTGGAGGTACGGAGGTTGACGTGGAGGAGGCAGTGGTGCCAAAAGGATGCGGCAGCGGCAGCTTATACTAGCCTTAAGGTTTTTTTTTTTTTGAAACTTTAAGGTTTTGGGCTTTAGAATTTGGGTTAGGGTTTTTGTTTTTTTTTGGGCCTATTTGGCTTGTAAATTGGTTAGTGGACTGATGTAACTGGGTTAGGGATTGGGCTTGTAATTTATTGGGTTGTACTTGTGATTTGGACTGTTAATTATTTTGGACTTTTATTTATGTTTATTTTTTTATTCTGGGCCCAGGATAAAATTGGCCTATTACAGCTGCCCCTCTTTGCTCGTTGTCGTGTAACGAGAATGGAACAAAGACTTTTAAGAAGGACCAATTTTGCCCGGTCTCGCCGAATCTTGACTTCTTGGTGCTCATCTTCTTCAAGTAGCCTCGTTTCAACCCATTGGAACTTTAGGGGAATAGGAATTGTCGCTTCAATCTGCTCCACTGTAACTTCATGGAGATAAGGTCTGTAGCTTTGGTAGATTTAATCTGACCTACTGAGACTCTAGAGGTATAGGATTTGTGACTTATAGCTTTAATCTGCCCCACTACAACTTCAGGGAAATGAGATTTGTTATCTTCAATCTACTCCACTGCAACTTCAAGGAGATAAGGTTTATAGCTTTAATCTGCTCTATTGCAATTTCAACGAGATAAGATTTGTTTTTTTTCAGTCTGCTCCACTGCAACTTCAAGGAGATAAGACTTGTGGCTTTAATCTGCTCCACTACAACTTTAGGGAGATAAGATTCGTGGCTTTAATCTACTTCACTGCAACTCCAGGGAGATAAGGTTTATGGCTTTAATCTACTCCACTGCAACTTCAGGGAGATAAGATTTACCATGATAACTTCAATCTGTCCCACTGCAACTTCAAGGGTATAAGAATTGTAACTTGCTGCTTAAATCTATTCCACTGCAACTTCAGGGAAATAAGATCCACTATCTTCAACTTGTTCCACTGCAACTTCAGGGAGATAAGGTTAATAGCTTTAATCTGCTTCACTGCAACTTTAAGGAGATAATATTCACCATGGTAGATTTGATCCGACCTACTGCAACTTCAGATGTATAGGATTTATGATTTCTCTGATCCGTTACACCATTTTTTGGGGAACATAACCTGTAGAATTCATTTCATGGGCCTATTTATGCCAAGCCATTAGGATGTCATGATCAATATGAATCAAATGCTCCTATTTGGATGTGTACGAATGATATTTGCATGAATGCATAATGTCAGTTTTCGAGAATGATCCCTTTTTAATGCTTAGGTTGTTATTGCTCGTCATTCATCAAGGTTCTATCACTGATATGCTACTATGCCTTCTTGTTTAGCCGGTATCTTTGATAGAAGATCTGAAAAAATAGTCATAATTTGGACTATTCTTTCTCAAATGTTTCCAACTCCTGAATTTAGTAAGTTCTAACTAATGGTCCTGTTTCAAGTCCTTGTACTATTTAGAAGCTTTTCAGAGCAATATGCAGAACTTCTTTTATATGAATATTATAAGTCCAATAATTGTTGTTTCAATGAAAAATGCTTGAAAAAGATTATCAAAATGGATAAGATAAAATTTTATAGAGAGCAACACTCGAAATAGATAAATTAATCAAGATAGCAAATTTTGCTAAGGTACAAAATGAATAAGATGAAAATAGGCGCCCCAGATATTGCAGCATGAGCTTCTCTATCCAAACTTCGCGAAGACCATTTCAAGCTAGATATGTGTTTAAGAGATCTAAAGTATTTTGTTGATGCCCTAAGATGTAACATTCTTCCTCCTTATTAATTCTGAGAGGACAAGACTACCACATGCCCCATCTTCGATCAAAATTTGAGCCACCCTTTTTCGGGTTTTCAACTTAAAACCCCTTTGATTTTAAGGCGCCCTTTGCAGGTTTTCGCCTTGGCCTATCCTTTTTTTTAGAAGGTCTCAAAACGCCCTTTACGAGTTTTCGCATCGGCCTCTCCCATTTTTCGGTGAAATACTTTTTGACTGAATCTGAATTTACAGGATTAGACAAGTTTTTACCATCCATCTCAGTTAAAATCAGTACTCCTTTTGAAAAGGCCTTCTTTACCACATAAGGTCCTTCCCAGTTTGGCATCTATTTCCTTCTGAAATCCTTTTGTATTAGAATGATCTTTTTCAATATCAGGTGCCCCTCATGGAATTCTCTTGGGCAAGCCTTTTTGTCATAAACTCGCATCATTCATTTTTGGTACATCTGACCATGACGGATAGCCCTTAGCATCTTTTCTTTAATCAAGTCCAAATGATCATATCGAGACTGGATCCATTCTGCTTTATCTAACTTTAGCTTTGACAAAACTTGAAGGGAAGAAATCTCGACTTCAATAGGCAAAACCACCTCTATTCTGTAGTCCAAAGAGAAAGGCGTTGCCCTGGTAGAGGTCCTAACAGATGTTCGATAAGCATAGAGGACAAATGGTAACTTCTCATGCCAATATTTATAAGCCTCAGTCATTTTCCCCCCGATCTTCTTAATGTTCTTATTAGCTGCCTCCACTGCACCATTCATTTTTGGGCGATATGGTGACGAGTTGTGGTGTCTGATCTTGAATTAACTGCAGACCTCTGCTATCATACTGTTGTTCAAATTTAGCACATTATCAAATATGATCCTTTCTGGCATTCTATACTGACATATGATCTCTTTCTTCAAGAATTTACTGACTTTTGATTTTGTGACATTGGCATATGAAACGGTTTCTACCCATTTGGTGAAGTAATCGATGACCACAAAAATGAATCGATGCCCATTGGAAGCCTTTGGTGATTTTGGCCCAATAACATCCATGCCCCACATAAAGAAAGGCCATGGGAAAGTCATGACATGAAGAGGTGAGGGAGGCACATGAATTTTGTCTCCATAAATTTGGCACTTATGACATCTCTTAGCGTAATTAATACAATCCCCTTCCATGGTAGACCAATAATACCCGAATCTCATAATTTTCCTGGCCATTGTAAAACCATTAGCATGTGTTTCATAAACACCCTCATTGACTTCTTCCAAGATTTTCTTAGCCTCCACAGAATCCACATATCTTAATAGCACTTGGTCTTTTCTTCTTTTGTATAGGATCTCCCCATTTATGACATAGCCACTGGCCAGTCTTCTCAAAATTCTTTTATCATTCTCAGTTGTCTGGTCAGGGTATTCATGAGTCTTCACATATCACAGTATATCGTGGTACCAAGGGTGATCATCCTTTTCTTCTTCCTCAATGTTGTAATAATGAGCCAGAGCTTCACAAATACTCATCTGGATAGGTTTTACATCCTCTTGTTTGTTTACTTTGATCATGGAAGCTAAAGTAGCCAAGGCATCGGCCATCTGGTTTTCATCTAGTGGGAGGTAGCAGAAGGTGATGTCATCAAACTCCTCAATTAACTCCAAAACTAGCCTTCAGTAATTGATCAATTTGGGGTCTCTTGTCTCCCATTCGCCTTTGAGCTGATAGATCACTAGTGCAGAATCCCCATATACCTCTAGCACTTTGATTTTGTGTTCTATGGCTGCACGGATACCCTAATGCATGCTTCGTATTCTACCATATTATTCGTACAATCAAAATCCAACTTACTAGTAAAGGGATAATGATCTCCATTTGGAGATACAAGACTGCCCCGATTCTGCTACCCACAGCATTTGAGGCTCTGTTAAAATTTAGTTTCCAAGAATGGCCTTCTTGAGAATCTCTTCAGTGGTTGCAACATACATTAGATCTTCGTTTAGGAAATCGAAGTTCAAGGGCTCATAATCTTCCAGAGCTCTACTGGCCAAAAAATCTAGTATTGCACTCCCTTTTACAGCTTTCTAGTTCACATAGATTATATCAAATTCAGAAAGTAGAATTTTCCATCGGGCCATCCTTCCATTCAAAGCTGTCGACTCCATCATATACTTCAGAGGGTCCACTTTCGAAATGAGCCAAGTGGTGTGACACAACATGTACTGTCTTGGTCTTCAGATTGTCTAAATTAAGGCGCAACACAATTTCTCAATTGCTGAGTACCTTGTCTCAAATTCAGTGAGCTTTTTACTGAGGTAGTATATTGCTCTTTCTTTCCTTCCTGACTCATCATGTTGGCCGAGCACGCATCCCATAGAATTATCAAATACCATCAAGTACATTATCAGTGGCTTATCTGGTTTAGATGGCATTAGCACTGGGGCATTGGACAAATAATGTTTGACCTTGTCGAAAGTATTTTGGCATTCCTCATCCCATACAGCTGGATTGTGTTTATTTGGGATATGGAATATAGGTTTACATTTCTCAGTTAGCTGTGAAATGAAACGGGTGATGTAATTTAGTCTTCCTAGAAAACCTTGAACTTCTTTTTGAGTATGCGACAGAGGTAACTCTTGTATAACCTTGACTTTTTCTAGGTCGATCTCAACCCCTTTTTCACTGACTACAAATCCTAGCAGCTTTCCGGACCTAGCTCCAAAGGTACACTTTGCTGGATTGAGCTTTAGCTGGAACTTTCTCAACATTAAGAACAATTTCCTCAAGACTTGAACACGCTCCTTCTCTGTTCGGGTCTTTACGATCATATCATCGACATAAACTTCGATTTCTCTGTACATCATATCATGGAACAGGGTTACCATGACTCTTTGATACGTTACTCCCACATTTTTCAGTCCAAATGGCATCACCTTATAGCAGAAATGTTCCCCACAGGTTACGAATATGGTCTTCTCCATGTCTTCAAGATGCATCTTAATCTGGTTGTATCAAGAGAAATGATCCATGAAGGAAAACAGTGAGTGACCTGCCGTGTTGTCCACTAAGGTGTTGATATGAGCCAATGGAAAATTATCTTTTGGGCTGGCTTTATTTAAATCCCTATAATCTACACACATTCGTACTTTTCCATCTTTTTTGAGGACAGAGACGATGTTGGCCACCCATTCTAAGTATTTAACCATTTGTAAGAATCTAGCATCGAATTGCTTCTTGATCTCTTCTTTTAGTTTTAGCAAAACATTAGGCCACATCTTTCGGAGCTTCTGCTGAACTGGCTTACACTCTTCCTTTATGGGGAGCCAGTGTACCACAATATCAGTACTTAACTTGGGCATGTCTTGATATGACCATGCGAAGACATCCTTGAATTCTTGGAGTAACTCAATGAGGTTTCGCTTTATCTCTGCAGTGATACAAGCTCCAATCTTCACCTCTTTTCCCTCTCCTAAACTCAAAAATTCTACTGAATCTTTGTGAGGTAGGATTTGTTTCTCATCTTATTCTACCATCCTCAACAAATCAGGAGATAGGTCCCAATCTCGAACATCTTCAAAATCCTGTGAATCCTCCATACATATATCTTGCTCAAAAGGAGACTGTAAGTCATTAGTAGCATTGCTCATATCATTGATATTATAACACCCCACACCCAACTCCTACGCCGGGACGAGGTACAAGGCGTTACAACACTTAATCACATGCATTCCAATATTTTTAAATCATCAAACTTGATCAAATTTAAAACTTTATCTAAAATCCTTAACATAGGCCTATAAGGCCTCAAACATTCATCGAAAACCATTAGGGACCGACTCGGGTCTTAAACCAGCATTAGAAAAATAACCCTTAAAATGGGGCACACGCCCGTGTGGAAGGGGAATACGCCCGTGTGGTCATTTTGACATGGCCGTGTTGATCGCTCATGTGGCACACACGGCCTAAGCCTCTAAAGACACGCCCGTGCCCCATTCCCGTGTGAATTAAATTCTAAATTCGAACCTATAGGGTTTTCCACACTGGCTGACACACGCCGGTGTCTATGGCCCATGTCCCTCACACGGCCATGACACGCCCGTGTCCAAAAACCTTGACATTTTATTTCTGACGTCAGCATCCAATACGGGGCACACAGCCAAGGCACACGTCGGTGGCCATAGGCCGTGTCCTCCACACGGATGAGACACACGGCCATGTCTCTGCCCATGTGTTTGCTACCATGCATACTGACTTGAAATTTTTACGTGCAGTGGACACACGGCCGAACAACACACCCAAGGGGCTGGCCGTATGTCACACACGGCCTAGACAAACACCTGTGTGTCTACCCGTGTGGATAATATAAGGCTATTTACTAAGCCTTATGCCACCCTGAAACATAATTAATACCAATCAACATATTAAAACCTAACTTAATATGATTTCTCAACCAAACAACCATAGCTAAGGCCTATGTACCCTCCATACATTCAACCATGCCAACAATTTTACATTCATGAAAGACTATCTTGCATTCATGTATTAACTTTCAATTTAGCCATTTTCATGGCCTTATACAAAATGAATGAATCAAGTACTAAAACAAGCCAACACATTTGGCCCAAAAATAATATGACACCAAAACAAAATTTAAGAGCTCCTATACATGCCATAACCAAAATGATAAATCTAACTATACCGAGTGTTTCAAGGATTGTGTGATTGGCTTCTCCAACGTAAGCGAAGATTCTCGAACTACTTTGGTGGCACTATAAGAAAATGGAAAGGAAATAGGGTAAGCATGGGAGCTTAGTAAGTACATATATGCAAATAAGTGTAATTAGAAATACATTCATCAAACAATGGCTTATCATACTTAAATGATATATCATTTTAATCTCACTATCTTACTCTTCACTTATTCTATGCATACTTACTAAATATCATCACATACTAAGGTCTTCATTCTGGAGTTTAGTATACATACCTGCAATTACCCGTAAAATAACTCAAATTCATTTTCTCTATTGACATACCTCATTGAAAGTATCGCCAATCCATTCATCGAGTTACCCATCAAACACTCGAAAATGCC
Organism: Gossypium arboreum; assembly: GCF_025698485.1. Lineage (NCBI taxonomy): Eukaryota > Viridiplantae > Streptophyta > Magnoliopsida > Malvales > Malvaceae > Gossypium > Gossypium arboreum. The sequence goes on along the minus strand of NC_069082.1, from coordinate 12,128,577 downwards.
AATGAATACTCGGATAGTTTACTCTTAAGTACCATACAAGTAGCCAAAGCTGTGACGGCCCTAATTTGATCCTAGTCGGGAAGTGGTTTCGGGACCACAAAATCGAGTCACGAAAATAATTAAATGTTATATTCTATGTTCATTATCTGTGAAAGTGCATGTGTGAAAGTATTGTGTCTTAATTTTGTCATTTGAATGTGGAATTTGCTAAAAAGGATTTGTTTGAAAAACTTTGAAAATGTGATAGGTGAATGTTCAAGTGATTAATTTTGTAAATTACTAAAGTAGAGGATTTGCATGTCTATTTTACCACTTTATTTAAGCATACGGTAGTGGGTTGGTTTAATGCATCATGTGCATAATAATAATAAATTATAAATTTAAATTGTGGTATAAAATAATGTATGTTATTTTATAACATAAAATGTGGTGATAAAAACAAAGTGGAGCTTTATTTTTTTCTTTCACTTAGCCGAACTAAAGAAAATAAAAAGAAGAAGTGAAGCTCTTGCATATTCGGTCATTTGGGGGAGATAAATTCAAGGTAAGTTCATGGTAGTTTGGTTGAAAATTCATGTTTTTGAGTTTCTCTCTTGGTTCTACTTTAAACCCATGAATTAATTTGTTAAATGTTAGTTAATTATGCATTCGGTCATGATAGGAAATTGCAAAAATTCTGTATTTGATGATAGAAATTGATGAATGAAAGTTTGATGGACTATAATGTTAAAATCCATGTGATTGTAAGTTTATAAGTTTAAATTTTGAAATTTGAACTATGTGTGGCTCAATTGCTTGGAATGGGCATTCGACTATAGTATGAAATGCAAAGAAATTTTGATGTTGGATGTTTTAAATGATTTAGATAGTTATAAATTAAGTTTGAAGCTTGGTAAAATTGAATAATTGTGGCTTAATTGTTTAATGGCAATTGGCTATTATGGTGAAATGCAAAGTTAATATTTAGTTGCTAGTATTTATATGTGTGTTTGCCGAATTTGAACTTGAATAATGATTTGAGCAAATGTTGAGTATTAAAATGTTAGATCAGTTGAAATTGAATCATGAATCTGAAATAAGAAGCATAGGTGAAGATGTCATATGTGTATGTGTGTATTCGGTCATGGTGAAAGGTTATATGAATTATGTGAAATACCATTTAGATATGAATGACGAAAGTAACTGTGGTTATGAAATGGTACAATGGCTGAATTCGGTTGAATTAAAGTTGACATTGAAGTATTTAAATGTCTATGTCATATATGTGAGTAAGGGTAAAACCATCGTAAATTATCAATAAGGGTGGGCTATGTGTGGAACCATCTTATAATTGCTAATTTGAACAGGTGTGTGCGAATCATTGAGCATGATGTATTGTATTGAGATTATGCTTAAGTGAAATTATAGATATGTGATGAAATTGATTGGTGATATACATGTTTAAATAATATGAATGCAAAGAGTTGTGAAAGAGTAAATTTGTAATAAATCTGCTTGGGACAGCAACAGTAACGTGATATTGGGAAAATCACCATAAATTTTTGTAGTTGAGTTAGAAGATTAATAAATTATTTAATTAAATCTTAATGAGTCTAGTTTCAAATGAAATCAACGAGAACATATTTTGAATTCTGTACAATGAGAAATCTGATTCGAAGTGAAGAGTGGTCAGATTAGTCAAACAGTGAAACAGGGGAAACTTCAAGAAAAATTTGGTATTTATTGGCCAAACTAAAAATTCTGAAAATTTTATGGATAGAAGATATATGAGTCTATTTTCAGGGAAAATTAACGGAATTTGATTTGGAGTTTCGTAGCTCTATTTATAAATAATTTAGTGACTGTTGCTCAGGAAGACAACTTGTAGTGAATTTGTGATTATGTGGTAGACATTGATAAAAATTGTTAATGAGTTGCTTATTGTTTTCTTATAAACTTACTATGATCTATATGTGTGAAATTCGAATATATATATATATATATTATATTTTTGAAGTAATGCTTGAATAGTCGAATAATGACTAGTTTAAAATTGTTGAACTTAAGCTCAAGAGCATAGAGAAGCAAATTCGGATAAGGGGAAAGCTAAAGTAGTTGAATAGCCGACCCCTAGTTTTTCGAAAATACTCGAGGTAAGTTTTAAGTATTTAAACATAAGTTATTTTTGAATGAATCATGATATGTCACGAGAATTTATTTGACACCCCTAATTTGACCCTAGTCGGAAAGTGGTTTCGGGACCACAAAACCGAGTTACAAAAATTATTAATTGTTATATTCTATGCTTATTATTTGTGAATAAGTATGTGTGAAAATTTCATGCTTTAATTTTGTCATTTGGATGTGAAATTTAGCTAAAAAGGGCATATTTGAGAAACTTTAAAAATATGATAGGCAAATGTCCAAGTGATTAAAATGTTAAACTATTAAAGTTGTGGGTTTGCATGTCAAAGTACCCAAAATTTGACTAGTGGCCGGCCATGCTATGGGTTAAAATGTTTTATAAACATTTTATGTTAGTGTTTTATGTTAGAATTAATAAAATAAAGAACATGGGTAATAAAATAATAGTGGTTAGTAGGGGAGAAACAAAAAATTAGCTAGGTTGCTCCTCCATTGCCGTGAATTGAAGGAAGAAGAAGAGGGGAAGTTCGGCCAAGGTGGTTCTTGAGATTAAGGTATGTTCAATGTTGCTTTTGGAGGTTTACACATCCTTTGGAGGGTTAGCCTACTTCTATTTATCTCATGGATGAAATTGGAGTTGTTGGAGAGTTAGGATTCGGCTAAGAGGCTTCAAAATTTTAGTTGATGCCTTGATACTACTAGCATGTTAGCTATATGGATGTGTTAAGTTACTGGAAATGTTAGATAAATTTGAACTCCTACCAAATTCTTTAGGCAACCCATGTTAGAAATTTCGGTATTGAGATGTCTAGATCTTTCGGCCATTGTAGCTATGGAGGAATAAAGTTTTGTTTCTTGTTAAATTGGATGAATCTTGTTGTATGAGTGCTTGAACAAACTATGATTAAATGGATGCATAGATTCAAAGTGGGAAGAAATGGGCTATTATATTTGATGCTAATGCCGAATATGAAGATGATGAACTTGAATAAATAATATTCAGCTAGCATGATAAGTTATGAAATATTAAGTAGATGATATAATTGATTGATGAAGTGGCTAATAGGGATTTTTAATGAAATTTTGCCAAGGCCGGATGTATCATGAAGTAAATAAAAAATGCTAAATGTGCATTATGTGCTTATATGTGTATTCGGCCAGGGAAGTTTGACATGAAACTTTGATAGGTTTGAGAGATGAATGACTGAATGAGCTATAGGTTATGTATGGATGAATTTTATGCACATGTGTGTGTGTGGCATTAGTAGTTAATGGCATTCGGCATTGTTTAATTAAAATTAGAAATGAATGCTTGAAAGTTAAATAGGTCGCTCTAATGACCAAATATGCTAAAAGCTAATATATGGACAAATGATACGAATGAATTGGTTTTTGAAATGTATATGGTTGCCGTATGTATGTGTTTGATTGAGAAGTAAATTTGTTTGATTTAGCTGAAGAGCCTAGAGGATCAAAGTTGGATAAGGGAAAGGAAAAAGTGATCGAAGAGCCATCGTAATCGTTCGGCAACTTCCGAGGTAAGTTTTAAGTGATTAAACGTTGAGTAAATTCAATCATAATAGGACATGATGAGTTGATTTAATAAGATATGATGTGGCCATGTTATGTTCTAAGCTCAAATGGTAAGTTCTTAAGTGTTTGAGCTTGGGAATTTAAGTGTAATTTGAAATAGTCTGCTTAGGACATCAGCAGTAATGTGACTTTAGAAAATCACCATAAATTTATGGACTTGAATTAGAGGCTGAATGAAATATGAAATTAAAGCTTAATGAGTCTAGTTTCTTATAAAAGAAACCGTGTAAGCAAAGGAATTTCCGATAATGAGATATTTAAAGTTGTGTGAGACAGTGCAGAATGACACTGTAATCCTCTGTTCTGTTTTTAGAAAATCATTATAAATTGTACAAAAATTTTTAAAAGACAAAATTTATATTCTAAATGACTTAGTGAGTCTAGTTTCAAATGAAATAAACTAGAACGTATTTTGAATTTTGTACAATGAGAAATTTGATTTGTAGTGAAGAGTGGTCAGCATAGTCAAACAGTGAAATAGTGGAAACTTGAAGAAAAATCTGGCATTGATTGGCCAAACCAAAAATTCTGAAAATTTGTTGGGTAAAATATGTATGAGTCTATTTTCAGGGAAAATTAACGGCACTTCATTTGGAGTTTCGTAGCTCCATTTACGAATAATTTAATGACTGTTGCTCAGGAAAAACAGCTTGTGCTGAATTTGTGATTATGTTGTAAACCTTAATAAAACTATTTGAGTTGCTTATAAGCTATCGATTAAATATTGGTAATCAAAGTACCAAATCCGTATTAAAGTGAAGCTATAAGCCGTAAATGACTAGTATACCTAGTCAATTTTGTTATGATGAAATTGGTGTACAAAGTGTGTATATGTGATAAGGCCTAACGGCCGATGTGATGAATGTGAAAGTGTATATATGTGATAAGGCCGAATGGCCAATGTGATGAATGTGAAAGTGTATATATGAGATAAGACCTAATGGCCGATGTGATGGATGTGAAGGTGTATATATGTGATAAGGCCTAATGGGCAATGTGATGAATGTGAAAGTGTATATATGTGATAAGGCCGAATGGCCAATGTGATGAATGTGAAAGTGTGTATATGTGATAAGGCCTAATGGCCGATGTGATGAATGTGAAAGTGTATATATGTGATAAGGCCGAATGGCCAATGTGATGAATGTGAAAGTGTATATATGTGATAAGGCCGAGTGGCCAACGTGATGAATGTGAAAGTATATATATGAGATAAGACCTAATGGCCGATGTGATGGATGTGAAGGTGTATATATGTGATAAGGCCGAATGGCCAATGTGATGGATGTGAAAGTGTATAAATGTGATAAGTCCCGAAGAACATTTGTGTCGATACTATATCCGGGTTAAAACCCCGAGGCTTTATGCGAGAATATTATCTGATTAATGTCCGTAGGCTTGCGGTTCGTACTATATCCGAGCTTTAAAGACCCGACGGCTAAATGCTAGGATTCAAGTAAGACTTTGGTATTGAGTATCGCAATAAGTTACCATCAAATAAGTATTATGTATTTAAGATGTTCAGTCGTATTACTTACTCATCGGTGGAGTGATTTCGAGGTGAATTATCAGTATCAAAGAGGTAGGTAAATGTGATTAATATTATAACTCCAAATATGAGAATGATCTAATTGGTAATGGTATGCTTGTATAATGAAGTATGTGATGAAATATTCTTATGTATTAGTGCATATTCTGCCCAAAAGCCTTATGATTTGAGTATGGGTTGGGTTCAGCTAGATGTGCCAGTTCAAGGTAAGGATTATGTTTTGTAAGCTTACGTATATGTGATAAGGAATATGTTTGGTTCTTTATGTGCCTACGGTAATTTAGTACTTGTCATGTTGAAATACTTAAAAATATGGATGTGATTATGAACAAGTGGAAAGGATTATTGAAAGTTGAAAACTGATGAAGAAGGTGCTTTGGAAATATTTGACCATCTAGGTCATTATCATTCGAAAGTATATATGTGACAGCCAAGTGATGCGTTTATTGATATTATAGTTCGAGATGAAGCTCTAGATTAACTTCATCGAACAGTTGAAATGAATGACCAATGATAGTGAATGAGAACATTTTGTTTTGCTTAAAACTTACTAAGCTTACAAAAGCTTACTCTGTTCGATCATGTTTTGGTTTATAGGTTGTGGATTTTGACTACCAGTTCGGGGATCATCAGCACTTCGTCACACTATCTACCATTACGGCAACTATGTAATTAAACTTAGCTTATGGCATGTATAGGATAGACAATATAGTAGAATGATATTTTGACTATTGTATATAAGCCATATGAAAATGGCATCTTTTGGATGTTTACCTATAGAAGTTTACATTTTATCCCTGGCTGTGTTTAGTGTTTATCCAAATGAATGATCCTAAAAAAAAAAAAAAAGTAAGTTTTACCGTTCTATCATGAGTTACAAGTCCGGTAATGCCCCTTACTTATTCCGATGATGGTTACGGGATAAGGGTGTTACATTTTATTGGTATCAGACCTACGATTTAGTCGATTCTAGGACTAACGTAGCACGTGTGAGTCTAGCTATACATGCCATAAAGTGATAAAATGATAGTGTGATGATTTACGGCGCTTAAAAGTGTTTTTAGATAATAATAAATTTTGATCTGAGCAGTTGTGGCGAGATGGTATTGAGGGCATTGGAACATGCTTATGATGTGTCAAAATTGAGAAAAGAGTGAATTACGAATATGATATGCTATGTGAAATGTACTTGTTGATTTTGCTATGTGCCTTTTTTGAATGATGCAATGAATTTTATGATATACATATATCATGTGCGAACTAGAAGTATAAGCCTTAAGGTATGTGATAAATTTAGTAAGTTTTGAGTAATTAAGTTTAGTATAAAAGTTAGAATGGCATATTATAAAGGTATGATATATGAATCATGGCCCATTGATCTTACTTTACTCAAATTTGTTTACGAGATAGTTGTATATAAAGCATGTATCTGAATGATCATTAGAAAATAAACTGTGAGAATTAGGTGGATATGTGATCCTTGTATATATAGATCGAATATCAAATGAAAGTTATACATTATGTGCTTGTATACGAATAAAGCAAATGAAATGCCAATGTGATAAATTAGTGAAATGTATACTTGATGGATAAATATGCATAAAAGTTCAGTATGTTATATTCGGACTAAGTTCCGAAGAGCATTCGTGCTGGTGATATACCCGGGCTAAGTCCCGAAGGGCATTTGTGCCGGTGTTATATCCGGGCAAAATCCCGAAGGGCATTCGTGTCGGTGTTATATCCGGGCAAAATCCCGAAGGGCATTCGTGCCGGTGTTATATCCAGGCAAAATCCCGAAGGGCATTCGTGCCGGTGTTATATCCGGGCTAAATTCCGAAGGGTATTCGTGCCGATGTTATATCCGGGCTAAGTCCCGAAGGGCATTCGTGCCGGTGATGTGTATTCGGGCCTTTGTGCCTAGCACGCTTAACGCTGGTGATTCGAGCAAAGTTTAAGTGTTCTTTACTATATGAATTCAAAGTTAAGTGAAAGTATACGTTTAAAGTGTACATATGAGATGTTTCATAGACTTGATTAAGTCATTTCAATGTGTAATAACGAATGAATAAGAGCACTAAGTGTGTGAAATGGAATTCATGTAAGACCTCGTCTGGGACGAAGGCATTGATTTGAGATAGTGTGTAAGACCATGTCTGGGACATGGCATCGGCTCGATATGTGAGAATATGTAAAACCATATCTAGGATATGGCATTGTAAGAGCTATATGTGCTTAATGAGTATCCGTAATGATTTCAAATGATTCAACGGGTATATTTAAGATGATAAATAAAGTAAGATCAGAATAAGTGATACAGGTATGTACGGAAGGTATGTGAAAATCAAATAAAAGTAAAAATTTGTGAGTTCATATTATATTATGTTATGTATACCAAATAAGTGAATACGTAAAAAGATGGTGGATATGTTGTTAGAAATGAATTCATATTATAAATGTGTTACGGATTTAGTCTATGGGATGCTCGGTATATGAAGTCATATGTGCTATTGCTAAATGACCCCTCTTTTTTTTTGTTAACCATGTTCAAGAAATTATTTCGATTAAGTTCGACATGTGGAAGTCTGTAAATATTTTGAAACAAGTTATATTTTGAAATTGTAAATATTCTAGCCATGCGAAAATGGCTTGCTTAATTCCTAAACATGAGTATATGGTTCAATGGACTTATGTGTCGATTATTTTGAAATTTATTAGTTATTTTAATTTGGTTAAAATTCGTTCATGGTTGAAAGATCAAAGAAACTATATTTTATGCATGATTGATTATGAATGGTTAATCTGATCTATTTTCTGATAGGTAATACCTTGTGAATCTATTCCGGCGACGGATGAGGGTCATAGGGTGTTACAAAAGCTGCCTCGAAATTTGTAATACTTGTATATATGAGCTACTCACGGGCCTTTTTACCAAGTCAGTACCTGGACCTTGTAGCTCTACTATGTAATTCCCGCTCATTGAGCTACTCACGGGTATACACACAAAGTCAGTACCCGGATCCATATCACATATTTCGCTTATCTCATGAACTTGGACTCAACTCATGAGTTTAGACCACTCAATTTCTCATGACTTACCTTTTTGTATTCCATAATATTTTCGAGGTTCAACGGGATCTCATACCTAACCTAACGTTGTCACACTTGTTCACAATGGAAGTTACTCTTATATAGCATTACTTATACTATCATGGTATCGAGTCAAATTATGATACATGATAAAAATAAAACATTTAAAAGTAAGCTACAATGACACGTTATTTACATATGTACTTACCTCGATACAAAATGATGGAAACGAGCTTAATCATCGGAAATTTTGTTATTACACCGATCAAGACCCGAATCATGCTTCTCTTGATCTATATTGATAAAATTCATTCATTTCATCAGCATATCAATCTAGACACTCAAAAGTTTATAATTTGGCAAAATGACCATTTTGCCCTTAGACTTTCACAAAATGACCATTTTACCCCCTAGGCTCGAAATTCGATTTCTATCACATTTTCCCACTAATCAAGCCTAGCCTAATACTTTTTACACCAGAAGTAGTCCACAATTTTCATTATTTCATACATTTATCACCTGTTTTACAACTTATGCAAAAAGGGTCCTTAGTTAGGATTTCCATGAAAACTTCTTCACAAAAGTTGTTTATTACCTATCCATGACTCATTTTATTCCATAAAAATTCAAAAAACAACCTAAATGCTCTTATGGAAAAACCCTAGACTTTCAACCATTTTGCAAAATAGTCTCTCCATTAGAAAGCTCATGCTACAAGGGTCTCGAAAGTACAAAAATATTCAAGGAAAGTCATCAAGATCACTTACTTGAAAAGGTTTAAATTTGCTGAAATTTTGAAGCTCAAAAACCCCTCTAATGGCTAAAAATTTCGGTGGTAGGAGAAGAGAATGAAAAGATGAAGTCATTTTGTTTTATTTTATTCAATTAAGTCACCAAACCACATAGATTTTTTACTTTTTGACCAACTTGTCCCCTGTGGATGGCCACCTTCTAAAATTGGCCTAATTGTCCTTTAAAGACCTCCACAATATGATTCATGACAAATTAACACCCTTGGCTATCAAAATGGGACTTTTGCACTTTTTGCAATTTAGTTCTTTTTTGCAATTAAGCATGCAATCGCTAAAATAAATTCACCAAAATTTTCGTGCACTCATATGATCATGTTATAACACATAAAATAATATCAAAAATATTTTCTCCAACCTCAGGTGAGTGGTTTCAAAACCACTGTTCCAACTAGGCCCAAAATCGGGCTATTACGATTCTCCCCCTCTAGGGATTTTCATCCTCGAAAATCTTACCGGTAAAAAGATTTGGTTATTGGCTTTCCATGATTTCCTCGGGCTCCCATGTGGCCTCTTCAACCCCCTGTCTCTGCCATAACACTTTCACAAGGGGAACGTTCTTATTTCTTAATTACTTAACTTCCCGAGCTAGGAACTCAATAGGTTCCTCACCATTAGAAATATCCTATCTAATCTCTAATTCAGCCAGAGAAATCACATGCGAAGGGTCAGAGCGGTATCGGCATAACATGGACACATGCAATACGTTGTGGATCTTTTCCAATTTCGATGGTAAGGCTAACTGATAGGCTACTGGCCCAATTTTCTCAATAACCTCATAAGGTCTGATAAAATGCGAACTCAGTTTACCCTTTTTACCGAATCTAAGAACCTTCTTCCACGGAGATACTTTTAGAAATACCTTATCTTTGACTTGAAACTCGATCTCTTTTCATTTCAAATCTGTGTAGGATTTCTGCCTATTCGAAGCGACCTTTAGACAATCACGAATCACCTTAATTTTTTCTTCGTTCTCTTTAACTAAGTTGACCCTGTGAATCTGACCCTCTCTAAGCTCAGTCCAAAACAAAGGCGTTCGGCACTTACACCTATACAATGCTTCATAAGGTGCCATTTTCAAACTTGACAGATAGCTATTGTTATAAGCAACTTTGACCAGCAATAGATACTTCTCCCAATTGTCTTGGAACTTCAGGACACAACAACGCAACATATCCTCAAGAGTTTGAATTACTCTCTCCGACTGACCGTCAGTTTTGCGAATGGAAAGTTGTGCTAAATTTCAAATTTGTCCCCAAAGCTTCTTGCAAATTCTTCCAAAACCTCGAAGTAAACCTTGGGTCCCTATCCAAAATAATCAACAAGGGCACTCTATGAAGCCTCACAATCTCGGAAATGTACAAGTCAGCTAGTTTATCAAGTGAGAAATCTGTTCGTACCGGGATAAAGTGAGCCGACTTTGTCAGTCGATCAACCACAACCCATACGACATCTTTCTTCCTCGGAGTTACCTACAAACCGTCACAAAATCCATAGTAATCATATCCCACTTCCACTCGAGGACCATGATAGGCTGAAGTAAACCCGGAGGTACTTGGTGCTCTGCCTTCACTTGTTGGCACACTAATCATTTTAATACAAACTCTGAAATGTCTATTTTCATACCCGACCACCAATACATTTTCTTCAAATCATGGTATATTGTCATACTTTTGGGGTGTACTGACAAACAACCACTATGTGCCTCAATCAAACTTTTTCAAATCAACTCGGTATCCTTAGGAACACAAATTCTACCCCGAAACTTCAAGCAACCATCAGAATCAACCCGAAAATCTAACTCAACACTCGATTCACACTGAGTTTTCTTGGCTAACAATTCATTGTCACTCATCTAAATTTTACAAATTTCTTGGAGAAACATTGGTCTAGCTTTTAACTCAACTAGAATCGAACCATCCTCTGACAAGGCTAATTAGGCGTTCATTGCTCTTAGTGAAAATAATGATTTTCTACTTAATGCATTGGCGATCACATTCGCCTTTCCCGAATGGTAGTCGATAATCAACTCATAATCCTTTAATAATTTTAACCACCTTCGTTGTCTCAGATTTAAATCCTTCTGAGTCATCAATTACTTAAGACTTTTATGATCGGTGTATACATGGCATATCTTCCCGAACAAATAATGTCTCCAGATTTTCAAGGCAAACACTATGGCGGCCAACTCTAGGTCATCTGTCGGATAATTCTTCTCGTGAGGTTTCAATTGTCTCGAGGCATAAGCTATAACCTTGCCTTCCTACATGATTATGCATCCCAAGCCATTTAGAGAAGCATCGCTATAAATCACAAACTCTTTTCCTGATTCGGGTTGTACTAGTACTGGAGCCTCAGTCAACAACTTCTTCAACTTCTCGAAACTCTGCTGGCACTTATCCAACTATTCAAACTTAACTTCTTTTCACAATAACCTCGTCATGGGAGTGGCAAAATCATGGAGAAATCCTTTACAAATCACCTGTAATAATCAGCCAAACCCAAAAAGCTCCTAACCTCAATCACATTCTTTGGTGGTTTCCATTCAACAATAACAGAAATCTTGCTGGGATCAACCCTAATACCATTGCTCGAGACAATATGACCCAAAAATCTGACTTCTCGAAGTCAAAACTCACTCTACTAAACTTGGCGTACAACTAATTGTCTCTCAGAGTCTGTAGAACGATTCTAAGTGCTCGGTATGCTCCACCTCATCTCTAGAATAGATTAGGATGTCATTGATAAATACAACGACGAACTAATCCAAGTATAGCTAAAAAATCCTATTCATTAAATCCATAAACACGGCGAGAGCATTTGTTAAACCAAAAGGCATGACAAGGAACTCGTAGTGGCCATACCTCATCCTAAAAACAGTCGTAGTCACGTATGACTCTTTAACTCTCAGCTGATAATAGCTAGATCTCAAGTCTATCTTAGAAAACCATGCTGATCCTTTCAATTGATCAAAAAATTCGTCAATCCTTGGCAACGGATATTTATTCTTGATTGTTATCTTGTTTAACTTTCGGTAGTCTATGCACAGTCTCATGGACCCATCTTGCTTTTTCACAAATAACACCGGAGCACCCCACGGTGAAAAGCTTGGTCTCATAAAACCTTTGTTAGTCAACTCTTGTAATTGTGACTTTAGTTCTTTCAACTCAGTCGGATCCATTCGATACGGAGCAATTGAAATAGGCGTTGTCCTTGGTATTAGCTCTATTCCAAATTCTACTTCTCTATTAACGGGTAACCCGGACAATTCTTCTGGAAATACATCCGCATATTTGCATACAACTGGTACTGTCTCAACCTTCAGCTCAGACTCCTTAGTATTCATTATAAAAGAAAAATAACCTTCACAACCTTTCCTTAAACATTTTCAAGTAGACGTTGATGATATCATAATAGGCAAATCCTCTGGTTCATTTGATTTAACCTAAAGAGTTTCACCATTTTCACATTTCAATTTAATAACATTTTTCCTATAATTTACTACAGCATCACGGAGTGTCAACCAGTCCATACCCAAAATGACATCAAACTCATTGAATGGTAACAACATCAAATCGATCGAAAAACAGTGACCTCTAAGTATCAAGGGACTTTTCTTGCATACTTTATCGACTATCACATGCTTGCCTAGAGGGTTTGACACCTTAATCATAAACTCTGTAGACTCAACAAGTATGTTCATACTAGATACCAATTCCATGTACACATACAAATGAGTAGAACCAGGGTCAATCAAAGCAATAATAGTGTTATCATAGAGAGAAAATGTACCGGTGATCACATCGGGAGAAGATACATCTTCACATGCACGTATGGTGTAGGTTCTAGCTACAGCTCTAGCTTCTGATCTCACTACAGTCTCTTTTGTTACATTCTTGTTGCTAACCCCAATTCTGACATTCTGATCGCGTGATTTCGTGATAGGTTTTAAATATTTATAATTACTTATTCTTAAAACTGGTTATTATCGTGATGTAGGCAAGTGTACCTATCGAACAGTAGTATAGTTTTAGCAAGACCGGATTGTCGAACCCAAAGGAACTAAAAGTATTAGTAATGACAGTCTTTTTATTATCTAGCCTAAGAATAAAGAGGTTTTTGTTTTAACTAACTAATTATCTAAACTAAGAACTCACAGAGAATAGAATTGGGAAATTGCTTTTGGGAAAATCGATTGAATGAAGGCAATACCTAAGGAAAAATCCACCTAGACTGTACTTGTTATTCTGACTCCGAATCAGACGATTTATTCATTTAACTTGTTCCGTAGAGATCCCTAAGTTATGTTATTATCCCTATTCAAGACTAATAACGTCTAATCCCTAGATTGAATAACCGAAACTTTTCTCTAATTAGCACTCTAGGGTTGCATTAACTCGATCTATGGATCCCCTTATTAGGTTTCACCCTAATCCGGAAAAATCTTGTCTCCCTATGTCTAGGCACGCAATCAACTCCACTTAATTATGACAAATGTACTCTTAAATAGGGTCTATTCCTCCTCTAAATAAGAGCTTATCTTGAATCAGTATCCTGAGATATCAAAACAAGAATTAAGAACACAAAATTAAGAACAAGTTAAATATTTATCATACGATTTAGAAAATAATAACAAGATTCATCTTAGGTTTCATTCCCCTTAGGTATTTAGGGGTTTTAGTTCATAACTAAACAAGAAAACATCTCAGAATAATAAAGAATACAAAACATAAAGAAAACCCAAAACTTCTGAAGGGAAATTGAGGAGAGATCTTCAGTCTTGATGATGAATCCGGCTTCTGAAATGGATCAATCAGCTTTCTTGGGGTAATTCTTTGCCCCCTATTCTGTGTGTCCCTTTTCGTCCTCCTCTAGGGTGTATTAATAAGCTTTGGAATGCCTAAGAGCCCTCAAAATTAGCCTTTTCCGAATTGGACTCAACTTGGGCTCGGTAGGGATACGCCCATGTGACACACCCATGTGACACGCCCGTGTGCGATTACTTCAGGCCGTGCTCAAGCCTGCCAAATTGAAACGACCGTGTGGTCTGCTCGTGTAAGGAGGTCCAGGCTATGTTGATTTCATACTTTGGCCCATTTTCTCTGTTTTTGGCCCGTTTCTCATTCCTTTCACTTTCCTATGCTCTCCTAAGTATAAAACATGAAATTAAAGCATTAGGAGCATCAAATTCACCAATTCTAATGGGAAATCATCCATAAAAAGCATTAAACATGGGGTAAAAATATGTATAAATTACGGTTTATTACATTCTTTTGAGGTCTTCCTTTAGAATTGGTGCCACTTAACCTTGCACCTTGAAAATTTTCTTTCTCATTCGTTTCGGGGCAATCCTTGGGAGTACAAGATAATTCATCGAATACTCGGATGGTATTCTCAAGCCAAAAACTTTGCCCTTTCGGGATCATCATCTTTATTTGCATGGAACTCCTCGGCTCTATGCTTTTGGATCTGGTCCACTAAGGGTCTATTCAGTCTCACAAAATCCATACCCTAGGGTGCTACAGGGATAGGTTGAGGAATAGGTAGAGGTGGAGGGGGTTAAGCATTTGGGTTCGCTCAGACAAACTCCGTATACCATTCATTCATCATGTGGCGAAAGGCTTCTCAAGGCCCTTCTCCTCCTCCCTGACTAACCGTGAGAGGTCGATTATCAAATGGCACCGTCTCTTCAGTAGGAGCCGGTGCATTACTTTCTACATTGTCTGCCATAGTTTGATTAGGATCCATTTCTATAAGAAAACATGATAACAAGACCAGGAGCCATCACACTATCACAATTTATTTATGACATGTATAGCTAGACTCGTCACACGCTAGGTTAGTCCAAAAATCGACTAAACTATAGCTCTGATACCACTAAATGTAACACCTCACATCTGAGTCTTACGCCGGGACGGGGTACAAGGCGTTACCATACTTAATCACATGCATTCCAATGTTTTTAAATCATCAAAATTGATCAAATTTAAAACTTTATCTAAACTCCTTAACATAGGCTTATGAGGCCTCAAACATTTATCAGAAACCATTTGGGACCGACTCAGGTCTTAAACCAACTTTAGAAAAATAACCCTTAAAACAGGGCACACGCCCGTGTGGAAGGGCAAGACGCCCATGTGGTCATTTTGACATGGTCGTGTTGATGGCCCGTGTGACACATACGGCCTAAGCCTCTAGGGACACGCCCTTGCCCCATGCCTGTGTGAATTAAATTCTAAATTCGAACCTACAGAAGTTTTCACACAGCCTGACACACGCCCGTGTCTATGGCCCATGTCCCTCACACGGCCATGACACTCCCGTGTCTTAGCCCGTGTCCAAAATCATTGACATTTTATTTCTGACGTCAGTATCCAATAAGGGGCACACGACCATGGCACACGCCCGTGGCCATAGGCCATGTCCTCCACATGACTGAGACACACGGTCGTGTCTCTACCCGTTTGTTTACTACCATGCATACTGACTTGAAATTTTTACATGCAGGGGACACACGGCCAGACAACACGCCAGGGGGCTAGCCGTGTGTCACACATGGCCTAGACACACGCCCATGTGTCTACCCATGTGTACAATATAAGGCTATTTACAAAGCCTTATGCCACCCTGAAACACAATTAATACCAATCAACATATTAAAACCTAGCTTAATATGATTTCTCAACCAAACAACCATAGCTAAGGCCTATGTACACTCCATACATTCAACCATGCCAACAATTTTACATTCATGAAAGACTATCTTGCATTCATGTATTAACTTTCAATTTAGCCATTTTCATGGCCTTATACAAAATGAATCAAGTACTAAAACAAGCCAACACATTTGGCCCAAAAATAATGTGACACCAAAACAAAATTTAAGAGCTCCTATACATGTCATAATCAAAATGATAAATCTAACTATACCGAGTACTTCAAGGATAGTGTGATTGGCTTTTCCAACGTAAGCGAAGATCCTCAAACTACTTTGGCAGCATTATAAGAAAATGGAAAGGAAATAGGGTAAGCATGGGAGCTTAGTAAGTACATATATGCAAATAAGT
Source organism: Gossypium arboreum (assembly GCF_025698485.1). NCBI lineage: Eukaryota > Viridiplantae > Streptophyta > Magnoliopsida > Malvales > Malvaceae > Gossypium > Gossypium arboreum. The sequence goes on along the minus strand of NC_069082.1, from coordinate 12,112,348 downwards.
GTAATTAGAAATACATTCATCAAACAATGGCTTATCATACTTAAATGATATATCATTTTAATCTCACTATCTTACTCTTCACTTATTATATGCATACTTACTACATCTCATCACATACTAAGGTCTTCATTCAGGAGTTTAGTATACATACCTGCAATTACCCGTAAAATAACTCAAATTCATTTTCTCTATTGACATACCTCATTGAAAGTATCGCCAATCTGTTCATCGAGTTACCCATCAAACACTTAAAAATACCAATGAATACTCGGATAGTTTACTCTTAAGTACCATACAAGTAGCCAAAGCTGCCTCAAAATTTGTAATACTTGTATATTTGAGCTACTCACGGGCCTTTTTACCAAGTCAGTACCTGGACCCTGTAGCTTTATTATGTAATTCCCGCTCATTGAGCTACTCACAGGTATACACAAAAAGTCAGTACCCGGACCCATATTACATATTTCGCTTATTTCATGAACTCAGACTCAACTCATGAGTTTAAACCACTCAATTTCTCATGACTTACCTTTTTGTATTCCATACTATTTTCGAGGTTCAATGGGATCTCATATCTAACCTGACGTTGTCACACTTGTTCACAATGTAAGTTACCTTTATATAGCATTACTTATACTTTCATGGTATCGAGTCAATACATGGTAAAAATAAAATATTTAAAAGTAAGCTACAATGACACGTTATTTACATATGTACTTACCTTAGTCCAAAATGATGAAAACAAGCTTAATCTTCGTAAACTTTGTTCTTAACCCGATCAAGACCCGAATCATGCTTCTCTTGATTTATATTGATAAAATTCATTCATTTCATCAGCATATCAATCTAGAAACTCAAAAATTTATAATTGGGCAAAATGACCATTTTGGCCCTAGGCTTTCACAAAATGACTATTTTACCCTTTAGGCTCAAAATTCAATTTTTATGACATTTTCTCACTAATCAAGCCTAGCCTAATACTTTTTACACTAGAAGTAGTCCACAATTTTCATTATTTTATACATTTATCACCTATTTTTCAACTTATGTAAAAAGGGTACTTAGTTAAGGTTTCTATGAAAACTTCTTCTCAAAAGTTGTTTATTACCTATCCATGACTCATTTTCTTCCATAAAAATTCAGCAAACAACCAAAATTCTCTCATGGCAAAACCCTAGACTTTCAACCATTTTGCAAAATAGTCCTCCATTAGAAAGCTCTTGCTATAAGGGTCTCGAATGTACAAAAGTATTCAAGAAAAGTCATCAAGATCACTTACTTGCAAAGGCTTAAAGTTACTGAAATTTTAAAGCTCAAAAACCCCTCTAATAGCTGAAAATTTTGGTGGTAGGAGAAGAGAATGAAAAGATGAAGTCATTTTGTTTTATTTTATTCAATTAAGTCACCAAACCACCTAGATTTTTTACTTTTTGACCAACTTGTCCCCTATGGCCAGCCACCCTTCTAAAATTGGCCTAATTGTCTTTTAAAAACCTCTATATTATAATTCATGACAAATTAACACCCTTAGCTATCAAAATGTGACTTTTGCACTTTATGCGACTTAGTCCTTTTTCGCAATTAAGCATGCAATCGCTAAAATAAATTCACCAAAATTTTCATGCACTCATATGATCATGTTATAACACATAAAATAATATCAAAAATATTTTTTCTGACCTCGGGCTAGTGGTTCCAAAACCACTATTCTGGCTAGGCCCAAAATCAGGCTATTACAGATATCTGAAGACTTGCTATAGGGATGAAGGAATATCCAAAGAACAAAAGAATATAAGAATAATTATTTATATGGTATGATTATGAATGAAGAATAAAAGAATATTTGAAAAAAAAGTCCAAAGAACAAAAGAATCTAAGAATAATTATCTGTATAGTATGATTATGATTGAAATGGAAAGAATAAAAGAATATTTGCTCAAAATGATAGCAAAGATGCATTTTATTGAAATAAAGATTTTGGACATAAGCCTATTTCACAAAATGATTCTTATTACTCCTAGGCTTAGACCAATAAGTATGTTTTGAACATTACTCTGAATTAGCTCTAAAAATTACAGGAATTTCTTCCGCAGTCCAATTGTTCAGAACACTTCCAGGTACATAAGGGCAAATACCTGACAAATTCTCTTCTTCAGTCTCTTCTTCAGTTCCTTCTTCGGATATGGCGTTGATGTTCAGATTTTCTAACATTTCTTCCGCAATTTCCTTTCTTAGCATCCCTCACTCAGGGTGAATAATTCCTCCTAATACAAAAGTTCTAGATATGTGGAGGAATGTCATTGGTTCCCATTTGATCTCCTCCCCGCTCAAACGTCCTCTCCTCCTCTCTTCCTTCTTTTCTAAATTCTTCTTTCTTTGTCTCACGTATGGTTTAAATCCTAAGTCAAAATGGTCTCGTTTGTCTTTCAGCATCAGTGCCTCAACCCTTCCTTGGAGGTATCTCTCGAATCCTTTCCCCAATAAGGCTCATTTCCCGACTGTCAATTGTAAGCCCATTCTTATAGTCTTGGATATCTTAGGCATTGGGATCCTGTTCCCTTCGATAATGAATGTTGCTCATAAATTCCAAAGATTGAAAGGAACATTCAATCACTTCATCGTTTACCTCTAAATATGGAGCGTCACTGGTTACAACTGCAATGATGTCTTCTGCTGCATTTATCGTCACTAGCCGACCTTCTGTTACTAACTTCAACTTTTGGTGCAGTAATGAAGGCACTGCCCCCGCTAAATGTATCCAAGGCCTTCCCAATAAGCAATTATAAGAAGGCTTGATGTCCATCATCAGAAAGTCTACCTCGTACGTATTTGGGATAATTAAAAGGGGTATTTTAATTCTTCTCATTACTCTCCTTTCAGTGCCATCGAATGCCCTCACTATGTTTTGGCATGTCTTCATATGAAAGCTATCCACAGGCAACCTCTTTAGTGTGGATAAGGGTAAGACATTCAGGGCCGATCCATTATCAGTTAACACCCTTGGCAACGTATATCCCTTGCAGCGGGTGGTGATGTGCAGAGCCTTAGTCGATCCCATGCCCCTTGGCGGTATTTCATCATCATTAAAAAAGATGAAATTATCAGTGTTTATGTTATTAACCAGACGGTCTAGCTTGTTGACGGAGATATCATTAGCGACAGAAGTTCCACTTAAGACTTTCATCAATGCACTACGATATACCTCCGAGGTTAAGAATAAAACTAACACTGATATGCAAGCTGGTTCTTTATGCAGCTGTTCTACGACGCTATACTCGCTGTGCTTTAAGAATTTTAAGAATTCCTCAGCCTCCTCTTCATTTACCAGCTCGTTTCCAAGCGATTCAAGTCTGATCGTATTTTCTTTCTTTTGTTTAACTGCTAAGGCTTTTCCTTTTATAGGCTCTGCTTTTGCATTGCTGAATCGTAGCGCCTCCTATTATGCGTGTAGAAACCCACATCTTGGTCCTCCCTTGAAGTGCCATCTAGGTTTCCCTCTCCTGGGATCATCATATTGCTGTTGTAATTCTAGAAAACTCTCTTACTATCTTTATAGGGAAAAACTGTAGGTTTCCGGATTATGACCTTTGGTGCCATTTGTACTCTGACTTCATTTCTTCTTGGTCGTGAAATGATGACCACCGGGTAGTTGAATTTCTGGACTTTCGCCGTTGATCCTTCCTCTAACGTGCATATATTTCCCTCTTCTAGGCTTTTAACATCTTTATAAAATTCCATTTCTTTATTGTCCATCATGTCTTGCACTAGGGCCCTGAACTCGATGCATTCATGGATTTCATGCCCCTCTCCATTATGGAACTCACAGTAGTTTCTCATCCCTTCAGATCTCTCCTCCGAATCTGGTATGATTAATCCCCTTTCTACTATCTTTTTCAAAACCCATCTTAGTGCAGTTTTAAATTTCGCAACATCATATTTGATTTTCTTACTCCCACCTTCAATTATCCTATTTACCCCTTGGTCAGCATGATTGGATAACGGGTTTCTTGCCACATTTGGTTCTGATGGATCGTTGAACTTTACAATCCCCATTTTTATAAACCTTTCAATCAAGTTTTTAAATGCGGTGCAATTTTAAATTGAATGCCTAGTGATCCCCGCATGGTATTCACATTGAACATTTGCGTCGCACCATTTAGGAAATAGAGGTTGCATCAGTTTTAAGTAGAAAGGGGATACCACGTGTGCATCAAACTGACTCTGATACAGCTCCCTATACGTTATTGGTATGGGTGTGAATTGGAGCCTTTCTGTATTTGTCCTTATGTTGGATTCTTACCTTGGGGGCCCTGATGGCTAGTGGTTACTGTCTTCGGCTGGCTCATAATGGTTGGTTTTGACTAACCCTTGTTATACATGCTTGCATTATTCACTTCATTCTCCCTTTTCCTTGGGGCTGATCTTTTGGTACTTTCCCTCGCATCTATCTTACTGCTCATTACTGCGTTTTCAATCATTTCACCTGACATCACTATATCCGAGAAGCTTTTAGTAGTGCTTCCAAACATATGTTTGATGAATGGGGCTTTTAAAGTGTTGATGAAAAGCATTGTGGTTTCTTTTTCCAAAAGAGGTGGCTGGACTTGAGTGGCGACTTCCCTCCAACTTTAAGCATATTCCCTAAAGCTCTCGCTTAGCTTTTTCTCCATGTTTTACAGTGTGATTCTGTCAGGTGCCATATCTGTTACGTAGCCATATTGCTTTATGAAGGCCTGTGTCAGGTCCTTCCATAAATTAATTTGGGCACGACTTAGCTGATTATACCATTTGGCCGTAGCCCCAGTCAGGTTGTCTTGGAAGCAGTGAATTAACAATTGATCATTATTAACATATCCTGTCATCCTCCAACAGAACATTGTAATGTGATCATCGGGGCAGCTGGTCCCATTATATTTCTCAAACTCAAGGGTTTTAAACTTGGGTGGGAGTACTAGATCTGGAACCAGGCTCAAGTCTTTAGCATCAATTCCACAATGGTAATCAGCGCTTTCCAATGCCTTAAATTTCTCTTCTTTTCTATTTTTGCTATATCATCAAGGTCAAGGACAACGGGATTTACTGGATTATCTTCTGGGTTGGAGCCTGAACCTGTCGGGAAGCTTATTGGTGTTGAGGCACTTGTCTGATATTGGGGTCTGATGTTAACGGACACCTTCTATGGATATACGTTTGGTTGTGCTTGGGTGTTTGTTGGGGTAAAGCCTAGAGGATAAGCAGGGTCCTCATTATCATTCCCGAAATTGACCATAAGGCTCTTTCCTTTATCTAGCCCTCTATTCAGCAACTAGGTTAATTGGTTCATCATATTCTTTTGGGATTCTAGCATCTAATCCCTCACATCTTGTCGAATTTTGGCCAATTGTTCTTACATCTATATTTACAACTAATCTTGCATTTCTCTTTAAATCTGTTCTAGCATTTCCAATCTTTGGTCCATTACTTTAGTTTTGGCACGAGTACCGTAATGATGCTTAGTTGATAGACGTTTGTCAGTTTTCAGATTAACTAAAATAATTTTTAATTAATTAGGGTCCTTTTTTGAAATTTAGTGCATATGATGCAATGTAATGCAAACGTATGGGATCAATGCAAAAAAGGCGTCGACTCTGATTCAATTTCATTTAGAATAACTTTACTAGAAAACAAAATTCTTTATACAAAACAGATTACATATATGGATTTGCCCTAATGATCAAAGCTTTGTCTTTCCTAAAAAGCCAAGCTAGCTCTCGGCCCCAATCTGATTCTAATTCATATTTAAGACTTAGCACGTTAGCCTAAACTGCTAGGGTCTGTAAATGATCAGCCACTTCTCGTATCTGAGCCACAGCTTCACCCATAATATGATCCTTGTCCCTAACTTGACCCTGAGAATAGTGGATTTGCTCTTTCCAATGCTCATTATTTGCTTCAAAGAGTTCAACTCGGAGTTTGCCATTTTGTAACGCAATCTCGAGTTTTTCTATCTTTCCTTTCTAGCTCTTCAATCTTGTTTAAGCTTGCCTTTAGCTCAATTGTAGAGTTGCGACTACGATACTGATGAAGTGACTTTTCTAGTTCTGCCCACCTAGCTTTTAATTCGATTTTTTCATTTCCTCTTTTTGACAAGCTATTTTCTAGGGCCTCTTTTCGAACCTGAGCATCTTGGAATTTCTCTCCCATCGATCGGCTCTAGTATTTTCTTCTTGAATCTCTTGTCACCATTGCTCTGGCATTTTCCCCAATTCAACGGTTCTCATCGATAAATGCAACTTCTTATAATCCATTTTCAAGCTATCCAAATCTTCTTCGACCTTATTCTTTCCTTTTCTCAATTTCTCGGCCTCAAGTTTCAGAACAATAACATCTAATCTTAAGTGATTTTTTCCTCCTCCAGTTGTTCTATCTTCTTTCCTAGCTCTGAATTCCTCCTTTCAAAATCCTTCTTTATGATTTCTAGTTCAGAGGGGACTAGTTACAGGTATTCTTCCATTGATCGAGTGCCTTTTTGACTCGGCCTGAGGATATTGTCATTGATTCTTTTACCCCACCACCCATTATATTCAGGGGTTGTAATTGGACCTACAGCAAATCTTTTCATCCGATGGGTCTGTTCCAAGCGTTAGACATTTCTTGAACCTTTTTCTTATAGTTATCACCATTATATGAAAAATCGCACTAAGCCAGCCCCTATGTTACTGGTATGAACTATTCTGATCTATACTATCTCAATACCAGTAGAGGAGCATATCCGACAGCCCCTCAAATCCCAAGTAGATGGACCCAGTCAAAGTCCTCACACCGGTACAGAATCTCATCGGGGACCGTCCAAGAGGCTCTCCACTCGACATCCTCTTCTTGGAGATTTTAGAAGATCGCTATCCATTTTTCCTTCGATATGACATCCCGCCTCGGTGTAGGCACTATTTCTTTTAATAGAGAATAATTCTTAGAGAATACTTGATAAGAAACTTTGTCTATTTTTCAAAAATGGCTGTGAAACGAAGCTAGCAATAGTTGCACACATCCGATGAATCTTCCCTCCCCGCTCTACGGCATGCATTCAAAGATCTGAATGTTTCGGCCAAAATTGTGGGAACAGGCGTGACCCTCTTATCAAGTCGGTCGAACAAATCTAAAACCGCCTCATCTATATACCCTAGCACTTTAGGGAAAACCATTAGCCCGTAAATGCTCAAAACAAAGACGTCGACCCTTTTCTTCATATCTAGGTGTACCAAAATTAGATCTCACAAAGTTTTCCAAGGAATACATTTGCTTTCTCCTTTTTGCTTGATCCGAGCCGCGACCCATTGTTCACTCATTCTCGTGATATTCATTAACTTCTTTACAAAGGTCGAGACATTGACGGCTCTAGAATAGGCCTTGTCAGCTTGAATCTTCGGACAACGAAGCAATGTTGTATACTCCTCTACAGTAGGTACCAAATCCACCTTCCCAAAGGTAAAGCAGCGGTAGGCAGGATTCCAAAATTGAGCCAGAGCTCGAAACAAGTGATTGTCCACCTTGATATCGAGTAGATAGGGAAGATCACCATAATTACAGTAAAATAGCTGCTTGACTTCATCATCCCATTGACCCATATCTCTTTCAATTCCTGGATATTGTTCTGGGTCACGCTGATATGAGTGTAGTCCGATAATTCTGATGTGTACCCTTCCATCAAACTATCACCTTTCTCTAGTTACGTTTTCTCTGACCATATTCGGATAGCCGCATTATCTTCCACTTTATCAAGAAATTTGTTCTCCATAGCAAGCTCTCTATTTAGTAATCAAACGTGAAACAAGACCCTTTTTTATAATGAAAATGTCATGCAGTCACAATCAAAGCAAAACAAAACAAGTTATTACATTTTATACAAACTTAAAGTAAGCAAGAAATAATAAAAAAAAAGCACCTACTCGGGCGACCACTAGGGGTTCGGTGTGGTTCTACCTAGGGTAGGCTTTTATGGCTCACTATATGTGGTTCAGTTCTAAAGAAAGGATACCTGAACTGGCAGATTCCTTGATCCTCACCTATTATAGGCTCATACAGACTGAGTTCACTTCAGGGGAATACATTTCCCTATGGCTATACGGAGATGAAAATCTCACAAATACATAGGTACGGATGTATCCTGAAAGCTATCCACTATCCTATATGGAGGTGAAAACCTCACGAAAGAATAGTTTCTCACTCTCACTTAAAAGGGTATAATCGAGCGGTTATGCAAATGCAATGAAAGGATCGTAAATTTAAACCATATTATCAATTTTCGACAAAAGACAAGAAATAATCAACTCGTGGCTTGACTCTCTTATTTTAGTCCCCAGCGGAGTTGCCAAGCTATCGAAACCATTTTTTTTGAAAAGGTCGATTTTTTATTTAAAAACGAAAAATGAAAGTCGCCACCAATCCTTTTTTGATGAGGTGTGATCGGGTCACCTCGTAAAATGGTTGCTTTTAATAAATGGTTTGATTTATTAAAACAACACTTTCGGTCTATGGAATTCAGAAAAATTAGTTCAGGAGTCAGTTACGTATGAGGAAGGATTAGCACCCTCATAATGCCCAAAATTGGTACCTAGTTGATTAATTAGTGTCTTAGTGTCGAAAATTTGAAACCTTAAAAGAAATTACATTACAATCCCTCTTTTTATTAATGTTAATTTTTACAAAAATTTTACTTGAATAAATCGAAACGAATGTTAAAGACCTTTTCATCTCAGGGCAGCAAAATGTCACATCTTGTAAGTTAGAACACGACACTTTGAACCTTTGAGAATAAGGTTGTCTTTTTTTTATATTTTTTTGAAATCTCACGTGTTTTAATTTAGAAGGATGTTCGGTTATTTAAATCCAACGAGAAAAACTGAAACCCCGTAAGTTAGGGCACAATTTTCACGAGTCCCTAAAATTCAAAAACATTGTCTTATTTTGAAAACTTTCCTTTTTTGAATAATATAAATTGTTTTACTTAAATGAAATGTATTTTTTATTTTAAAATGATGATATGCGAATAAAATTGTCGCATAAATGACAACAAATATACTAATAAGAACGATTCTGAAAGTTGCATAGTGTACACTAATTTAATAATATGAACAATCAAAGATAAATGAAATGAATAATAACAATAATAATAACAACAAAGTATGCACATGAAAGGACAATACCAACTAAAAAATAAAGACGAGAGACATAAATAAAATAAATACATAAATAAATGTAATAGAAAGTAGTTTATAAAAAATGAAAATAAAGAACCAAATTAAATTATAAATGAGATTAAAGGTATAATTTGTAGTAAAATATATAAATAAATAATAATAATAATAATAGATAAAATAATAATAGTAATAATAAGAACAATATATGTACAAGTAAAAAGACATAAATAATCTAATTTTTAAAAGTATAAAAAGTTAACAAATAGATGAATATTTGATAATAAAATAATAATGGAATAAAATAACCATAAGAAGGGAAAAATAAAAATACCAAGCTAATTAAAATAATAAGTAAATAAGTAAATGAATAAATAAAAAACACAAGAAGGAAGAAAAAAAAAGTGAATAGAGGATTAAAATGAAAACGCGCGAAAGGAGAGAGGATCGAATGGGAAATTATTCCCACTCCCCAAAAAGCGCCATTTCATAAGGGATCGGAATGGAATAAAAATAAAATTGTGTAGAAAAATTTAAAATAGCAAAAAAAAAGAGTAGGACCAAATTGGAAACGGGCGAAAAAGTGTAAGGATCGGCTGCATAAATAGCCCATTAGATGAAAACGCGAGGATCCTCCAGGAGAGGGTTGGGTCGTGCGCAGGTCAGGGCCTAAACAACACCGTTTTGGCGTCTGTGGGCAATGGCTCAAAAAGGCGTCGTTTTATTCATCTATTTAAACCAATTTTTTTTTAAAACTTCATTTCTGCCTTTGCTTTTTTACAAAAAAACTAAAACCCTTTTTTTAAAAAAAAAAAAACCTCTTCCCTCTCTCTCTCAATTCTCTGGGCCGGCCATGCTCAAGTGGCTGGACCACCGTGGCAGCCGCCGGTCGCTAGCAACGACGTCGCCATTCGCGGTGGTTGAAAAATAAAAAAAATGTATTTTTGGCTTTCGACTCTCCCAGCCCCAAAAACATCGTTTTTCATCAGAAACGACAAACCTCGACCTCCACAGTGGTGCAAACATGAAAAACAATAAGGTACGACTCCCATTTTTTTTCCTTTTGTTTAAAAAAATAAAAATAAAATGCACGAAATAATAAAAAAAGAAGATGCAGAATATAAAAAAAAAAAGACCTTTTCAAATTTTTTTCTCTATTTTAGATTCTCTGTTGTGTATGTAAAAAAAATACAATGATGTGTTTGTGGCTTTTATAGCCGAAAAACACTATTTTATTACAAAAATTTCTGCTTGTTTTTTTTGCTATTGTTTTTTCTTTCTTGCCTTGCTTGCAGGTATGGAGGCCAGCTGTGTATGAAGGTGCTGACGTGGAGGTACGAAGGTTGACGTGAAGGAGGCAACGGTGCCAGAAGTGTGCAACGGCTATAGCTTATGCTAGCCTTAGGGTTTTCTTTTTTTTTTTTGAAAAGTTAAGGTTATGGGCTTTAGAATTTGGGTTAGGGTTTTTGTTTTTTTTTTGGCCTGTTTGGTTTGTAAATTGGGTAGTGGACTAATGTAATTGGGTTAGGGATTGGGCTTGTAATTTATTAGACTGTAATTGTGATTTGGACTGTTAATTATTTTGGACTTTTATTTATGTTTATTTTTCTGTTCTTGGGCCCGGGCCAAAATCGGCCTATTACAGCTACCCCTCTTTGCTCGTTGTCTTGTAACGAGAATGGAGCAAAGACTTTAATGAAGGACCAATTTTTTCCGGTCTCACTGAATCTTGACTTCTTGGTGCTCATCTTCTTCAAGTAGCCTCATTACAACCCACTGCAACTTTAGGGGTATAGGAATTATCGCTTCAATCTGCTCCACTACAACTTCATGGAGATAAAATCTGTAGCTTTGGTAGATTTAATCCGACTATTACGACTCTAGAGGTATAGGATTTGTGACTTATAGCTTTAAGTAGCCCATGCCAAAATTGGCCTATTACAATTTTCATAGAGCTTACTAAGCTTTATAGCTTACATTGTTTGTTTTTCCGTGTTTTATAGTGAATTCAAAGCTAGCTCGGATTCAGGAATCATCGAAGAATTCATCACACTATCCTACTATCACTTTAGTACTTTTGAACTTAAGTATTTTGGGTATATGGTATGTATAGAATTATGGTCATTTTGATATATAGTTTGATAATGAATTTGGTCATTTGAAATGGCTTGTAAATGTTAAAATTTTGTTTTTGTATATAGCCATGAGAGTTGGCTTAATTTGGTTGGTTTAGTTGTGTATATATATGTGTGTGTGTGCATATGGCTTATGATGTGTGTTTGAGGATGGCTTTGTGATGATTGTTGATAAATAGCATAGTGAATATCAAATGGTATAAATTTAAGTTTGGTATGTTGGTGAAATTAGGTAAATAATGTATGTTTTGAAAATGACAATATTGATGATTTGAGATAGTGAAATTTGATATGAATTGGAATGGCATATTGTGGTATTGATGTGTTTTGTAATTGTTGGTGTTGAAAATGATATGAATTATACTTGGTTGAGAGTATATGAATGCTTATATATGCCATGTTTTGATGCCAAATGAATTCTTTTACGTGTGTGCAAAGTTGGGTGGCAAATGAGCTTGGTAAATAGCCTATTTTTGTCCACATGGATAGAGGCATGGGCGTGTTTCTCAGCTATTTGTGACACACAGTTATGTTACACGGCTGTGTGCCTCTTGGTGTTGAATTAAAAATCAAGTCAGTATGCCCCATACGGTCCAGCATACGAGCATGTGACTTGGCCATGTGGCATAAGTCAGTATACCCTATTGGTTTGGCACGGCCTAGCATACGGCTGGCACACGGGCGTGTGTGGCTATTTCCAAAGCACACGAGTATGTGTGGCCATTTTCAAAACACACGAGCTAGTCACACGGGCATATGTATTGGTCGTGTGACCCAATTCAGCAACTTACACGAGGTCAGACACGGGCTGGGACATGGCCATGTGCTCCCATTTCGAATGTCCACACGGTCTGTGACACGGGCGTGTCTTCGGCCGTGTGAGACACACGGGCATGTGTCCCCTGTATATTGGAAAATTTTCTAAGTGTTTCAAAGATTTCTTGAGTTGTCAGTTTAGTCCTGAACCTTTCTGAATGCATGTTTTGGGCCTCCTAGGCTCGTATTAGGGACAATGTAATTGAGTTTGAATGATGATTGCATGAAATGTGAAAATGCATGTGTAATGAATGTTTAATTGTATTATAAGTTCAGTAATACTTTGTAACCCTATTTCGGTGTTGAATATGGGTGAGGGGTGCTACACGGTTCACACAGCCTTGTATACCTAGGAATTAGAGTTTTCGAGCAAGATTTGGTGCTATACGGCATGGCCACACGGCCGTCTGACTGAATTAAAGAAATTAGTCGATCTTCACATGGCCATGTCCTTAGGCATACGGGCTTGTGCGTTTGAGAATTAGGGTTTGGGTGTTTTGGTGCCACATGGTCGTGTGGTTAATTTGGGAATTGAGAATTCCACACAGCATATGTTTTGGGACACATGGCCGCTTCTGGTGGGCACACGATCATGTGAGACCTTCACATAGTTGTGTCTGCCCTACACCTAAATTAGCAATCAGACAGAGAGTTACACGACCTGTTCACACGGCCATGTCCTTGGGTCATACGGGCGTGCGTACCTTAGCCACAAGGTCGTGTGCCTCCTTTCACACGAGTGTATGCCTTTGTACACGGGCGCGTGTCATCTCCATATGGGCGTGTGTCCTTAGTGTTTCCCTTTTTCAGGTATGCTCTATTTCTATAGCTAGACTCGGCTCACCGGAGGTCTTGGACAGTCGTGTTATAAAAACTAGTTAATAAGTCATCTTTTCGATTGCTACTTTGGTGGATAGCTTTGAAATATAAATGTTTATAAGAATTTTGGTATGAATCGTGTTTTGGGTTTTTTTTCACAAATTTTATTTTGATTTGAAATTTAGAAACTGCAAATCTATGTTTTCAAGTATTTTAAAATGTTTATTCGAGTTGGGAAAAATGTCTTTATAACTAAAAGTTTGGGTAACTCGTTTTGAAAAAAAATTCTTCGATCGGTTCGGTGATCAATGTGACCTCCGAAATTCGGCCTAAACTTCTAGGCCGTGTTTTGAGGTGTTACAAATGAAGCAAACATAATTACCCAAGATACCATACTTGTCAGATCGTCACAGGAAACCTTAGATGTTGTTGTAGAGATAGATGACTAGCTTTTTCCACCATTGTGACATCCAAGATCAGAAGATTAAAGCTCTCATTCAAGCCACTACAAGCTAAGGTGATCAAACCACTATCGTTGACCCTACTCTGGTCAATGTAGCCGCCACTGCAGAGCCATCATATTTGGATATTCCTATGGAGACTGAAGGGTTCACAAGCAATATTCAAAAACTAGTAGTTAAGGAAGAAAAGGATAAGGAGTTTGCTGAGAAGACCTTGTTAAGGAAGCAGGGGTTCCAACACTTTAATCTCAAGCTATGGAAGCAATAAGAAAATAAGAAGAAATGACTATGGAAATTAGAAATAAAGTGTTCTAAGATGTTGCTTGTTCTTGAAGGTGCACTTTTATGATCTCAAAACACTTCATTGATGAGGAAAACATATAAGAAAACAACTTAGATTATGGCATCGATATCATTCTTTAGAATAGTGGCTTATTGGGCACTGGAAGGTTTATGAAGCCATATGTTAGAAACATTGCATTAAAATTTTATGCTAATCCATACATGAGCATCTTTGACAAGGATAACAAGTTATACCAAGAAGTCTTTGTATGTGGTAAGTGGTATAAATCTGGCCCTGCTAAAATTAGGAAATTATTAACTACTTTAGTTAAAATATGGTAGAGCTCGATAAGAGTATTGATGAAACTGTTGTTGTTGTAACCAACAGTGTTCATCATACTTGGCCCGAGAAAGGTAATCTCTATGCCTATTCTCTTTTCACTATATATGTTGCTTTATTTGTAATTGCCATTAGGAACTGGCTTCCTAACAGTCAGAGAGATTCAATGAGTAAAAGAGTGGTTGTTCTATTGAGGAAGGTGGTTGAGATGGTTGAGTTCAACCTGGGCTAAGTTATATTTGACGAGATTGTTAAATATGCTAAAAAAGTCTATCCTTGATATTTGTTGTCATTCCCCTCCCTCATCTTCCAAGTACTGCATACTCAGAATCCTAGAATGGTTCAAGCAAAAGAACAACTTGAGAAGATTGTGCTAGAATTGAAGTTCTCCCATAAATAGTTAGAAAGGAAACATATTATTAATAATGGAAACAAGGAAACTTTAGGTATTGAGTTTGATGGCGCTAATAAAGTAGAAGCTGCTCAAGATTTGCCTACTGTTGTAGGTCCCAAGTCCATTCCCTTGGGCATTAAGCATAGAAAGAATGTTGAACTGAAGTCTTACATTGAGTCCAATCAAAGACATGTTGACCAATTGCAAGCAGAAATCAAGAAAGTGAAAAAGCTGACTAATAGACAAAAGGTTTTATGGGCTAATCTCCTTGCTCCCTTTGATAATGAATAGTTTGGAAATTATGTTGACCAAAAAAGGGGGAGGTATAACGATGGAAAGGGAGCTACTATTGAGGGGGGAGTGAAGATGATGTTATTGAGGGGGAGGAGTTCCTTTTCTAATGATAATTATTGTTTGGAACTGTTATTTTTTAATACTATAATCTTAATAATGCTACTGATGAATTTTATTCTTTGGTGAATGATTACTATTACTATTGTTTCATTAACTTACTTGGTTATAATTATAGTTGGTTGATTATTGATGCAAAATTCAAACTTGGAATTGATGATTAGTTTACTTAATTATTTTTTAAGTTAAGTTTTTTGAATTAAAGGGAATATGCTAAGGAGGGAGCTAAAGTTTGATTGATGAGTAAGTTTCATGTATTGTATGTGTTTTGTTTGACAAATTGCCAAAGTGGGAGACTATTGAAAAATATAGAATGATTGAGAAGTGTCCACTTCCTGACCGATTGCGATAGACTAGCATATTTCCATTTAATTAGGTTACTGGCAAAATATTGAACTGTATTTTTTTGGCTATGTTGATACTGTGGATTGTATTTAGCCCATCAATTATATCATTTTAGGAAACATGTTTGAAGGATTAGATCGACACGAATCATGTCCATCTAATCCATTGGATTGAGAAAGTTGGATTGGATTGAAATGTTGAAAACTTAGCTACCAACAGTGCTCGTTTATCTTGTTTCTTATATTATATTGTATTAAGCTAATTTAGTTGTTAGGGATTGTGATAGATCTTTAAAATGTTAACGAGTCTTGAAAAAATTTGTTTGTGACGACTTAATATATTCAGGTGATGAACATTAGTTGTGAAACTGCATTTTGATTGTAAAACCTTCGTGTTGTGATTTTACAAGCTACGTTCATAAAGGTGAATTTAGTGGTGAGAGTACTAGTCTTTAAAGGTACAAAAGTGAGACAATTGTGAATAGACTGTGATAGATTTATGTTCACTTGTTGTAAGTGTTGAAGATAGAAGATATTTCTCACAAAGCTAGATTTTGCAGACACGGGGAAACCAATTTGTGTAACAATCTTTGTGTCCCCCTATTTTTATTCTTTGTGTCACAGCGCTTGGAGAAGCACCAACTTCCCCCTATCACTTCTACCAACACTTGGCTTGTTACTTAGCAACTTTTTTCATATCAACATATAAATTTATAAAAAATATTTTGTACACTGTCAGTAGAGTTTATAAATTTCACAAGCAATGTTAGGGGATTGACAATTGTCCTATAGGAATATAATAAAATATTTAAATAAAAATATGTGATAATTTTTTAAAATTATTTGTAAAATAAAAAAAAAATACATGTACCATATTCTGAAAGAGGTTAGGAAGGCTGAGAGTTTATATTGAATTTCAAAAGCCTTCCAAGTTTCAAATTGGCTAGGACAAATTTTTTTTTTTTTTTTTTCAAATATAAGAGATACAAATTAGAAAAGGAACTCACATAACTAACTTTTCACTTTAAAAAAATAAAATAAAATAGACGTGGCCAGAAGTCTTCAAAGAACCCAAAGATCTCTTTCGTTATTTAATCTCAATTCTCATCATAATGAAAACAATCAATTGTTTTAATTATGAAATATTAATATAAAATATATTTTATAAATTAAAAATAAATATTATAATTAAAAATTATTTGTTATTTGTAATTATTAATATTTTTAAATAATTTTGAACACCAAAATGTAAAAAGGAGTTTACTTTTTAATAATTATTAATTTTTCTAGTTGTGCACTAATATAGGAAAATTACGTCACATTAAACTATGGATAAATTTTAATTTTAGTCACTTAATTAAAAGAAGTTACAATTTAGTCACTGAACTATTCAAAAGTTTTCATTCAAGTAACTGTGCTATTAAAATCGATATTATATGACTTTCTCTATTTGCATTTTTTGCACTAATCGAAAGCTCACTTTCTCTTTTTCTTCTATAATTCATTTTTTTCATGAAATAACTTTGGAAGTCACGAATCAGCAAACTAAAATTCAAACAACTTTTTTATCCGATCTCCAACACTAACAGCCAAATCGACTTGGATCTAATGTATGTTTTTTTACTCATCGATGAGTATTGATCCACTGTACCGATCGCCAAATCATTGCTTAGAGCTCATTGGCAGATCTTTAAAAAAAATAATTTAATGACTTAAATAAAAATCTTTTGAATAGTTAAGTGACTTAAATGAAAACTTCCAAATAGTTCAATGACCAAATTGTAATATTTTTAATTAAGTGATCAAAATAAAAATTTACCCATAATTTAGTGATTAATGTGTAGTTTATCTTTAAAATAATCTAGACATTCATATGTTCTAGTTATCTAAATCTAGATGAACATTTGTTAAGGTTTATTCTAGATGTACATTTTATTATTTTATAAATTATTAATATTTTTTGAACTTTTGCATGGTTAAATATTTTATTATTTTTACTAATTTTATAACTTTTTTATATAGTTTTATACTCATATAAAATAAAATTAAGCAAATGGTTGTCTAAATTCAAATAAGCCTAAACAATTATTTATTTACAAACATAATAAATGAATATATATTATTAATTTTTTCAAATTGATCAATTGACCATTATCATTAAAGAAAAGACTTAAATGATTGGCTGTTTATCATTAAAAGCTTAATTGAATTTTTTTACTAAAATCTATTTTGACCCTTAAGTCAAAATAAAAATGCAACATGAAATTAATTAATATAATAAGTTTGAAGGTGTAAAAATTCTCAATTTTTTTAAAAAATAATTAAACCTTCTTTTTTTTCATTCACTTGGGTACTTAAACTTTTACAATTTATCAAAAAACCTTCAAACTTTTTTAAAAATAATTAAGCTCCTGTTTTTTTCATTTAATTGGGTACTTGAACTTTCAAAATACATCAAAAAGGCCTTTAAACTTTTTCAAAAAATGCAATTAAGCTCCTGCTTTTTTGCACTCAATTAGATACTTGAGCCGCCCCTAATTTCTTTCAGTTAAAACAATCACGTGTCACAACCACAACGTGACATGTGGCTAAAATATGATAAAAGATAAAAATCAATAAAAATTATAAAAATAAATAAATTTTAATAAAATATATAAAATATTAAAAATTATAATATATATATAATTGTAAAAATAATTAAATTAGAAAATTTTAACAAAAAAATAAAAATTTAAAACTAGAAAAAATATAAAATTGTAAAAAATAATTATAAAAATCTTAAAAATTATAAAATTATAAAATTTTATAAAGTCGTAAGAAAATTATAAAATTTATAGAAGTATAGAAAAATTATAAAATTTTATAAAGCCGTAAGAAATTTATAAAATGTAAAGAATGTATCGTAAAAAAATATAAAATTTATCGTACTAAAAGTAGAATTTTATAATTTTTCTATAACTTTATTGATTTTTATTTTTTATTATTTTTATCACATGTCACGTTGTGTTATGACACATATGGTTTTAACTAGAAAAAAGCGGGAGTAATTAACTTTAACAGTTAACGGTTTAAGTTAATGATTAAATGATCATTTTATGCATTTTATAATTTTTATGATTTTATAAAGTTTTACAATTTTTATAATTTTTTCAATTTTAATAAATTTTAAATATTTTATTAAAATTTAATAATTTATATAATTTTATTGATTTTATTTTAAAATTTTTTTGCCATATGTTACGTCATGATTGTGATACAAGATGACTTTAATTGGAAAAAATTTGAGGAGCAATTAACTTTAATAATAAAAGGATATTTTAATGTATTTAACAATTCAAGTAGACAATTGAATTTAAAAAATAAAGACTTAATTATTTTTAAAAAATATTTGAAAGCTTTTACATACTTAAATCAATATAATAATAGAAAAATATAAAAGTAGGAAAAATCTAATTTATTTTTTGCATAATAAGATAGAACTATTATTAACCGCAAACATAGCCGTGAAATGAAATGTTAGTAATATAATATTCGGAATGATCTTACTCGTAAAAGTACAAAGTTATAATTTGTGAATGCTTAGGTGATGTCAGCTGCTTAACTCATACACGTTTTCTTCTATAGCGTCACCCTTGAGATAAATATTATTCAAAGTACAATTTTGGAATATTAAAAAGCCGATGGAGCAGATAACAATAAGGTCTTGGGTTTAAATAATTCAAACTATATTAAAAAAGAAATATCATTCTTCTGTATCACATGCTACAAGTAGTTTGTGCTAAAGTATAATTGATCTAAAATATCAGCCATCTGTAAATTTGGCCCTTTATATATAAATTCATACCTCTCACAAATTCTTAAAATTAAATTTTGTTGTTTCTAAAATTTTATGTAAACCATAGATGTCTTCATCCGTTTAACAGTCTGAACTAAGTCCTGTTCAGGCTACCTAACAATATTAATTCTAGGATTTGAACTTGGTCAAGATACTTAAGGAAGAAGTCTAATTCCACTTCTTTCAACCACTTATTGGTAAAGCTTATATATGTCATTTTAATTTATAGATTTAAAGGTTACTGAATTAAAATTTTAAAATTCACAAAACGTAAAGATTAAAAATAATCAAATTAGAGAATATGAACCAAATTTATAAGTCATTCATAATATGAGACGAATAACAAAAACATAACCGATCAAATGGTTTTGACTGCGACTACTTAAATTAAGATTAATATTCTAAAACTAAAAAGAATATTTAGTATCTAAAATTAATCAAACTATATCCACAACTTCCAATAAAAGATTAGTGTTACATCAAAAAAAAAAAAGTAATAGAGATCTTCACATGGCATTATTCAGGAGAAGAGTTATGGACTTAATAGATATGAAATGAAAATGAGTTAAGTTTATCCTGGCTGGATTAAATTAACTAATTACTCCTGATTATCATGTCACTTCAACAACTCAACATAAAAATTATTAATTACTTTGAATAATATGATTAGAAGAATGGGTCAAGTCATTTTATATTAGGTCAATATTTACAAATATATTTCTTTTTCTCATATTCGAATAAAAACTATATAGCAATACATATATCCTTAAATACAAATGCCGACATCGATTAAAATAAAGCAGAACTGCCAGTCAACTACATAAAAAAAAATTCAAATAGAAAATATAGCAAAAGTGTTCATTTTAGTTTGATTATGAATTTATTTTTTAATATTTTGATATCAAATGTATATGGAATGAGCGTATGGTCGAACCCCAAGTTTGAGTCATGTTTAATTGCACGTTGAGTGAAGTATTAAGGGTAGGAAAGTAAGACTTAGGAACCAAACAGGAGTCATGATTCAAAGAGACATATCATATATGACCTTCACCATTAACCTCTTAACATGTGGGTGGATAAGATGCTGCAACGATGTTCATTGGAGGATTCTCTTTACCATGCTAGAAATTTCCCTTTCTATCTATATTTTTATTTTACCAAGTTGATGTCCATCATATCTCATGTGACACTTCTATGAAGTCTCCTCGTTCACTCTTTTAACATTATTAACCCGGATAGCTTTGTCATTATTCAAAGCTCTATACTGTTTAGTGGTAAGAAACATTAATTATAGAGGTTGCAAGTCCATATCACAAATGTAAACACTTTCAATTTTCCAATCTGGGCTATGAGTATATAAATGAAACCCTATATATCCAGCTAACTGTGCTAGGGAAGTTGACCTTGAACAGACAACATTTCTGTAATAGAAAGAAGTTAAAGGACGAGGTGGTGGAAGATGGTGAGAGGTCCCTTCTATGATAAAAATGGGATGAAGAAGGGTGAATGGAGTGCTGAAGAAGATCACAAACTAAGATCTTATATACAAAGATATGGCCATTGGAACTGGCGTGAGCTCCCCAAGTATGCCGGTATGATTTTATGGAGAAAACTATAGTTTTTTTTTCCACAATAAATTCATTTCTAGGCTTCAATCATGTTATTTAAGATGTATTTTTTTTTTTTTTGGTTGTCTAAATTGTGTACAGGGCTTAAAAGGTGCGGAAAGAGTTGCAGGTTAAGATGGATGAATTACCTCCGGCCTGAACTAAAGCGCGGCAACTTCACTGAAGAAGAAGATGCATTGATCATCAAATTACATGATGAAATGGGAAACAGGTTAGAATATCCAATTAAATCATCATCATCATCATCATCATCGTCATAATATTGCGGATTTAATTAAGAATATTTTTTAACCTTATGTGTATATATTACAGATGGTCTACCATAGCTAAAAGTTTTCCAGGACGAACAGACAATGAAATAAAAAACCACTGGCACGCTCATCTAAAGAAACGTACAAAGCGTGATGAGAAAGACAAGTCCGATTGTTGGCAAAGTGAAGCCATCCGGAATGAGAATATTTGTGAAGGTGAAGGTGAACGTGAACGTGAAAGCAATAGCATCCTTGTTGATACTCCCAACAACATGATCTTAGAGAGTTCACCTTTGTCTCCAGCAACATCTACATGTACTGAACAATCCTCCTTTAGCTCCGGCAGTGGATCTATGTTCAGCTTCAATGTTGTTGGCGGCTTAGAGGATAATTGCCTTCCATGTTCGGGAACATATGAAGCTGAAAGCAGTGGAGATTTCTGGAGTCAACCCTTTGTTGCAGACAATACATCATCCTTGGAAAAGGGTGGATTTGAGATGCTTTTGGAATATGAGGACATGTATCATAATGATTCCGCATATTTGCTCTACGAATTGATGCAAGGATGGATATAAAGTCGGTTTTCCAGTTTTTTTTTTTTTTTTTTAATTCTAACACGGGTAGATTTAGATCACGGTACATTTATTTACAATTAGGCGCAAGATAAAAAAATAGCTAAAAATATGTTAGTAAGCACTTGGGGTTAAAATTTGCGGGTTTTTCCATTTTAGATAATTTATTACAAATCATAATAATTATCATTATCAAATAATATTTTCAATAATATTTAATATATTTTATAGATACGTTTTGTAATTTATTTAATATCAAAAAAATATTTTTATTGTGGAGTAATATTTTATTACATCTAGAGTAATATTTTAATTTGTTTATTAAAATAATTTATTCTCTAGATATAGTTATAATTTAGAACCAATATCTATATTTGTGATATATATTAAGTTTTAATGGAGTTGGTGTTATTGACTAAATGAGATTTAACTTGGATTATTGTCACCCGTAAACCAAATTTCAACTTAATATGAAAGCAGTACCAAAAAGTCAGTCCTTTTATAAGTAATGAACTTATCATTTTCATTAAATTTGTTTATATATATATATATATATATATATATATAAAATGAAATTTGTGAGATTTATACTCAAGATATCTTAATCTTCATCATCTCACTTAGTCATTTCAACTAAATCATATTTAACTTTTATATATATTAACATAAATATTTTCACTCACATTATGAGTGTGTCATAATCTAGTTAATAGTAAAGTGTCGGCTGAGTTGGTGTCACTCGTTAACTGAGTGTCAACTCAGTTATAAATTTATCAAAAACCATTCCTTTCTACAATACAAGTTATATCATTCTAAAGGTATTTTTATCTTTTTATATTTCTATAAATTAATAAAAACCTTGCAAATGATAGGATTTGAAGTAAAAGACATTAAGGATGTAAATCTTCATCTTTACCGTTTTAACTAAAGCACAATCTAGTTTTTATATAAACATTTAATAAATATATTTTTACATAATTTTTTCACCCATGGGTGTATCATAATCTAGTTATTAATAAAATGATTCATTGAGATGGTATCATTAGTTAACTTAACATCGACTCAATTAATTAAATATAAAAAATCCAACTTTATTATGTAATATTATATCAATTAAGACTACATGAGATAACTATTTTATTTTTAAAATAATAAAACTACGAACAATAAAAGTGCAATTGAAATAAAAAAAATAAGGGTGAAGTTAAAAAAACTCTCAAATTTAAGGATGACCTTTACAATTATGAATGCTGACTATGTTTTTGTAGGATTTATTTTAAGGTAGCGTTTGGTCGTTTCCATGTTATGATTATAATGGGATGTGATTCCTTTAAATGTCATTGTTGGAAACGTGATTATCAGAAATGTTACTTTACAACATTTGGTATATATCGAAAGGTATTGATTAAAATATTAGGAAAATTACATTATTACGTTTGGTTCACTAAGTACTTTCCTAGGAATGTAACGATAATTTACGAATTTACCTATCACACCCGAATTTGTAAGGTCTTAAGTAGCAAAAGAGTTTGGTGTACTAAATTAAAATGTGCTCTAATCTGGTAGGTTCTTTTTGCAAATAAGAACAAGTAGTGAGCTGAATGAGGTAAAGTTGGGTTTCAACCATAGTGTTGTTGGTTATGAACTAGAAATAAGTTACTGAGAGACATGATGATTAAGGTATTTCCAGGTGGCTATGAATTGATCTTGGTGATAGGGGTCGAAAGATCTATATATATATATATATATATATATAGGATAGGTATTCTTCTTCGAGGACGATTCTTTTATTTTTCTGTTCATCTTTTCTCTGGTTCGTCATGGAAGAGAGAAAGATTGAGGAATGTTCATGCATGAAGGGGGAGAGGCTGAGGATTTAGTCTTAGAAATTGGAAATCTTGCATGTTGGTAAATTTTCTAATCTCTTTACATTGGCAATTCAAGAAAAAAAAAAGGTAGTTAAGGATTTCAGTAAAAACTTGTGGCATGATTTTTCTCAAAATACCCCTTTGTATGACATGTATACGGACTCACTTAAAAATCCACAGTTTAAGTTTAAAAAATCTAGGCTCTGATACCACCAAATATAACATCTCCAATCCAGCCTAGACGTTAAACCTAAATTCGAAAGACTACATTGACCACCGAAATGGCCTAGCAGAACTATTAGAGTTTAAAACAATTGGTTAAAACATCTATTTTACTTTCTGAAGAAAAGTTAACAGGTTTCAAAATATTGTAATTTAGTTTCAAAACTAATTGCTTTTAACGATTAATTTATAAAAGTGTTTGTCAAGTTAAATATTTTTCAAAGCCTACTTACGTAATAATGCAGAGAAAAAGTGATGTTCAACGTAGTTCTAATAAAAACCAAATTTTATGCATAAATAATTAGAATCCATCATATTTTATGAATAAATTTAACACTCAAATATTTATAAACTTCCTCAAATTAACATTGTTGAAAATCTATACCAATGCTACAGAGACAGATACCACAAACATAACTAGGACTACATCTGGATATGAATGCAATTATGTCTCTATTGTAGCCCTTGTATACCATGCGACTTGCTCCTTCTTCTTCATCATCACATGTTATTCTAAAATCAAATCAAACGTTGAAAAGCATGTTAAATCATGAAGTTTATGATTTGCATGCAACCAAATTCTGCATGGCATCATTCAAAGGCTTAAATTTATGTCATAACCTTTAACATGTTCATATCAAATCCTACTATTATGAATAAAGTCTCTAAGCATTTGCTTTTATACCATTATTAACAATAACAATTCTTCAACTCTAAGCATTTTTTTCACAACTCTCTTTCCTCTCCACATTCAATTAGGTATTCAACAACACATCTTAAAACCATTTTTTAATGTACTTGCCAAGAAAAAACATTTTTTAAACAAAAAACTTAATGGTGGAATGTTAATGCATGCATAAGTTGAGCAAAACACCAATAATCAGACATCAAACGTAGCCCCTGTATAAATACAATTTATACCCGATTGTAGTCCTAGTTATTTTTGTGGTACTTGTCTGTGTAGCTTTGGTACTGTTGCTTTTCAACAAAGTTAATCCACCAAATCATATAAATATTAAGGGTTAAATTTACCGTAAACATTAAAAAGCTAAATTTATTATTGGACTAATAAAAAAGGCTCACATTATCTTTCCATCACCCATCTAATAACAACTATCAAAAGAGTAATTAAAATATTTGATTTCAAAAATTTTAATGATTAAATCAGAAAACTTAATAGTTCAAGATCCAAAATAGAACGAAGACACTATTTTAATAATCATTTTATACTTTACCTAAAACAACTTAAAATTAGAAAAAATTAATAATTTTATATAATTTTAATATTATTGATGCATTAATTGGTGCAATCGGAATTAAACATAACGAATCGATATATCTAATATAAAATAAAAGCTTTACCCGTGCAAAATAAATAAATAAATAAATAAATAAATAAATAACAATTATTCTAAAATGGTGCATATCGGTGAGTAAAACCGAAAGCGATACATAACCCACCACATTGGCATCAGCCCATGCCTCTCCCTGCACATGGATAGGATCATGGATAAGAATAGCGAAAGGAAAAGAAATATTTTAAGGTTATATCAGCAGCAGGTAATGTCACCTGCTTAGCTCATGCGCGTCTCCTTTCCTAGCGTCACTCGATACGTAATATAAAGAGCAGATTCATCAACCATTCATAGATGGATAATTTAGTGTCTTTCCTTGCGTTCTGTTTTGGCCGAAAGCTGTTGGATTCTACCCTATGTGAATCATAAATAATACTAGAAAAGACGAAAAATGTTGCAGCTGTGGAAAAAAAAACAGAAGAGGTTGAAAAGTATTTTAAAGTGTGAATCAAACGCTGAAAATAAAGCATATATATACTGAAATCAAATCTTAATTTTTGTTGGTAATCATAAGTATTCTTTGTAAATAAAAATGAAAGCTTTCATTTGTCTTTTTTGTTCATTCATTATGAAGAAGATAGTTGATAGCATGGAAAATATGACTTTTTACTCTCCTATCATTGCTTTACACCTAGCTATATACCAACGTAATTATCAAGTTTTAATATTTATGTGATAACGATTCATAATCTGGTTAACTAATAGATTTAGTTTTAGTTTATATGAGAGGACATAAGTTCGAATGTATTGAAATGTATTATTTTTATATTTAAGGGTTAGAGATCATAAATAGTTTGAGATATTGTATTAAAATTATTATTAAAATAAATTGTACCCAACTACATTTAATTGCTAATATATTTACAAGTCCTTCAACTAGATTATTTTCATGTAACTTCTTATTTTTCCCTTTTTTTTTGAATTATATAACTCTCTCTTTTTTTCATTTATGAGAGTCGTTGACTTTTCACGTTAAATATTTTTATTTTTCTTGATTAGACATATATCACTATTTTATTGGTTATAAATATTTTTTATTTTTCTTAATTGGAAATATATCACTATTTTATTGGTTATAAAAGGTTTTAATCTAACTTTATGATTACATGATTAAAAATTATTTTAATCTATTAAGATTTAAAAAAGTGAAATTGAATAGGGCTATTTAATTTTAGGCCATTTAGGTTTCTCTAAATTCAAGGTATTTTATCTTGAATAATTTAAGATTTAGGTTTGGGATTCGAAATTTGGGTTTTGAGTTTGGCATTTGGGGTTCAAGGTTTAAAGTTTAAATTTAGGGTAAAAAATTATCACAATTATGTATTAATGACTTGGAAAAAATTGTTGAAATATCATTAAATAATTGAAAAAGAATTATATATAGATGATGTGGTGGGAGTGTTCCAAAAAATAAACAACTTTTATATTAGGGCACAATCAACTACTTTTCTCTATTAGCTGGCTAAATCATTTTGTCAAGAACGTTGTATTGGAATTTTATGCTAACCTGCAAAATAAATCCTAAATGCAAACCATGAATATTATATGCAGGTACTTGTGCGAGGGCACCATTTTAGATTCAATCTAGAGCCATTAGTGACTTCCTTCACCATCAACTAATGGATGGTGATCAAACCATTGTTGACTATGATGATCTTTATGTTAGATTTGTAAAATAAATTTGAAATAAAACTTAATAAACCAGAATCTATCATGTCAAATCATCAAGGATAAATGAAGAACAAATCAAGAACAAAACTAGATGCGGAAGTGTACCTGAATCCATGAATTTCTTGAAGTTTTACTAGATCTTGGGGATTTGATCTTCCAAATTAGCACACAAGAAATTCAGAGAATATATGCTCTCTCTTTCCTAATGATGGGATATTAGAAAAGATATCTTGTGTATAATTTGGGGACCATAACCCTAATATTTATAACCTTGGCATATTAGTTTTAATCAAATTCTAACTAGCCCATCATTAATCAGAATTTGATTAGAATTTAATTACTAGAATATCTACACATATTTGATCCATACTTTATTTAATAATTAAAGCCCAATAAAATTTTAACCAAATTAGATCACTTTTAATTTGGGCTAACCTATTATGATAGTAAATAATAACATGTAATTACCCTTATTATATATGTGATGTCCATATCTTCCAACAATCTCCCACTTGGACCATATATATATAATAATTACTTTATAATTACATGTCATTATATAACCTTATGAGCTCAAAATTTTACTATCATATCTAAAAGGTATTCCGAACAATCTCATCCATTAATTATGTTAACATGCGACTTTCGTTACATATATCATAACTAAATCCATCCATGATCATGTATATTAACACAACCAAATGACATAGATCAAGTATGGATGTGTAGCATGGAAATTACATGCAATATGATCTAAACATGTCTATTTTCAACTGGTACTCTTTAAACTTAAGTGAAGTCACTACCAAAATAATAAACATAATAAATAAACTGAATACTTTATTTCTGATCAGAAAATAACCAAATAATAAATGTCTGAAAACAAACATAAAACAAATAAAATATAAACTCCCACTAAATTATGATATCCTCAAACAATGTAACACCTATATGAGCAGTGTGCTCATGAAAGACCTTGCGTGGTATACCTTCTGTGAGCGGACCACTATCATGGAATTTGTCCCAATGTGCTCTATGGATATTTGACCATTTTGCAATCTTTCTTTTACAACTAGGAACTTTATGTCAATATGCTTTGACTTAGATAAACTCCTGTTGTTATTAGAATATAGCACTGCTGACTTATTGTCACAAAATAATTTGAGTGGTCTTTCTACATTCTCCAAAATACGCAGCCCTATGACAAATTTCTGCAACCATATTCCATGGTTTGATGCCTCATAGCATGCTACAATCTCTGCTGCCATAGTGGACGAAGCTACAAGTGTCTGTTTGACACTTTTCCAAGATATAACTCCTCCAGCTAATAGGTAAATATAGCCTAATGTACATTTCCTACTATCTTGGCATCTAGCGAAATCAAAATCAAAATCAAAATACCTTATGACCTCCAAAAGATCTGATCTCTTATAACTAAGCATGTAATCTTTTGTTCTCTGAAGATATCTCATAACCCTTTTGGCTGTTATCCAATGGTATATACCAGGGTTGCTTAAATATTTGCCTAACATCCCAACAATGTATGCAATGTCCAGACGCGTACAAACTTAAGCATACATTAAACTCCCAACAACTGATGCATAGGGAATCTTTTGCATTTCCTGAAATTCAAGGCTACTTTTAGTAACAGTCTGGTTTAGAACCTAGTCAAAATAGTGGTTTCGGGACCACAAATTCGAGTTAGAAAATATTTAAATATTATTTTTTATGCTTATGTTATGTGAATTAGCATGTGTGAAAGTTTTGTACAAATATTTGATCAATTATGTGCTTAATTTGATAAAAGGACCTAATCACGTAAAATGTAAAAGTTGTCTGCTGTTTGTTAAAAGTGCCTATTTGATTTGGCTCATTAATTGTAAGGTCCTTATGATGAAATTTGACCATTGAAAATTTGGATGGACATTAATGACTATTGAATATATGTTTATTATATGTTTTAATAAATGTTAAATTTGTAAATAGGTAAATAAACCTAATATAATAAAATAAAACATGATATTTGTTTCATATTTCCATCATTTTAGCCTAATATATCAAAGAAAAAGAAAAGAGAAAAGCAAGCTAGGGTTCGGTACTATTAAGCTTTGATTTAGATGAAGAAAAGAGGAATTTAGATTTAGACCGAGAAAAGTCAAAAATAATTGAGTAGACGATTCAAATCGACAATTTCGAGTATGAGGTAAGTTCGTACAAAATAAATGATATTATAGTTATCTTTTAATGCTTTGAAGATGCATGAATTGTATAGATGTTTTACTATGGTTTGTGAAAGTGGATAAATCATAGGTATTCGGCACTAAGTGTGCAATTTGAAATAGTTGTGGTTATAAATAGCACTAAGTGTGTGAAATGGAATAGCTTTGGCTATATGAGGCACTAAGTGTGTGATACTAAGGTAGCTTCGGCTATTTGAGATGGCACTAAGTGTGCAGGATCATTTTAGCTTTGGTTAATCATTAAAGCACTAAGTGTGTGAATTCTTAAAGCATGGAAAGACTTCGGAAAGAGTTAATGTATTCGAATAGGAGGTAAGAATGAAAATGAATAAATATGGGAAAGTTCAGGTATGTACGAAACCTACGTGGTAGATGACACTGTGTGTATAAAGCTTGATAAGTTGGTATGAACATATTAATTTGTGATGGAATAGAATTGATAAATGATTCGAGAACTACTAAGTGTCTATTAGATGATGATGTTTTGTATTATATAAAATGTTGGTTAAATTTAGTACGAGCTTACTGAGCTTTTGAAAGCTTACTTTGTGTATGTTTTCATTGTTTTATAGATATCGAAGCTACTGTGAGCTCGGGGATTGTTGAAGATTGTCCCCACACTATCAAACCTTATTTTGGTACCTTTTGAAAATGTATATAGTAAAGTATGGCATGTATAGGCTAAAAGTATTTTGGATATGTTTTGTAATGTTTATACCATTCCATGTGATATGGCTAGCTTGTGTTTAAACTTATGGTTGGGAATGTTATATGGTATGTGAGGCATTATGAATTATATGGTATGTTTTGAATGACCAAAAGAAATGGTCAACGTTGATAAGTTTTGGTAAGTTTTGAGCATGAGATTGAATGATGTATTGAAACATATGTTTTGGTATGATTTTAGTTTAGGTTTTGGTATGTTTTGGTTGATGAATTGAGATTGGAATTTATTGATAATGTAAAGGCTTGAATAATGTATGTTTTGGTATAGAGATTGACTGAAATTGGTGTACAAATATGCTTAGATTGGTGCTTGTAGGTTTGACCCAATTGGAGTGGTAATTTGGCTATTTAAATGGCCTATTTATGTCTACACGGGAAGAGACACGGGCGTGTGTCTCAGCCGTGTGTAACATCCTGAAATAGAGCCTAAACGGAATAGTGGTTGCGAAACCACAAATTTGAGGTCAAAAAAATTTAATTCCGATTAAGTTTTAAGGTTTATTCATTGATTGAATAATTGTGTGAAAATTTCGTGAAGAAATTTTATGTATAAGTGCCTAGTTTGGTAATTAGGACTAAATTGTAAAATTAGTAAAATGTGTGTTCTAGATAATAAAGGGGATTTAATTAAAATGGGTTCTTAAATTGGAGGTCCTTATTTAGTAATTAGACCATTATATTAAGTTTGGACAAAAATGGGCAAGAATAGGACAAATTTGAAAGAAAAGCCTTTAAGGGCGTTTTGGTCATTTAGTAATTAAAAGAATTAAAAAGGGAAAATAAAGCCAAAATTGGTCCATCTTCTTCATGGAGGCCGAATATAGCATGGGGGAAGCCATGGTTAGGGTTTCCAAGCTTTTCAAGCTCAATAGTAAGTCCGATCTAGCCTCGTTTTTAATGTTCTTTACGTTTTTAGAGTCCCGGTAACTTGATTTAGCTTATTCTAGCAATAATTCATGCTAGGGTTCATATTTGGAAAAATACCCCTAGGATAAATGTGTTTACTTTGATATTTTATGGTAGAATATGAAGCTCGAAATTATGTTAAACAACTTTTGCTAAGTGATTTTAAGTGAAAACGAGTAAAACGACAGAATCGGTAAAAATACCTAATGTTCATAAGTACATGATAGAGTGGGAATTTGATGTTGCCATAGAAGGTAAAAATTTTCACGTGTCATAAAACATAAGAAAAATAGATAAATTTTAATTTTCGAGCCTAGGGGTAAAATCATAATTCTGCAAAAGTTTAGGGGCAAAATTGTAATTTTGCAAAATTTTGAGTTAGGGAATTTTTTGAATATTACATTAATTAAATAAGTGAAATGTGATATTTTAGATACCGAAAAGTGAGATTTGGACCTAGAATGGGAGAAAAATCGAAAATCGGGAAAGTTGGTAAAATGGTCGTTTTGGTATCGAGGTAAGTTCATATGTTTAATAAGCATTTAATTATGTATATTTGATTGATAAATTGATATTTTGGTGATAAATACTTTAGTATTGAGTTTCAGATATAATGATTAATGTTCGATATTGGAAAGAGAACTTGTATAATTTATATGTAAGACCATATTTTGTATTATGGCTTTGTATGATAACAATAAAGTATTGGCTAGCATAGTTTGATGAGAATAAGTTAAATTGATGATATGATGAGATTGGGAATGTAAGTATGTAAGTTGAGTAGCATTTTATTATTATGCAATTATTGTTATTAGTATTGTTATTATTGAGTTATGCGACTAACCTTGAGAATTTGAGCAAGTATGTTTCAGCTATGACTTGACAAGGCATTGATATCTCAAAGTCCATGGTTGTACCATGGAAATTAAGGAAGAATTGATGGAAAACTCCATGTTCATAACATGGCATTTAAGGAGGAATTGACGGTTAAGGATACCATGTAAAACCATGTCAAGACACGGCATTGGTAAGGCAAGGATCCCGTGTAAGACCTTGTCAAGACATGGCATCGGCATTGATTAAGGACTCCATGTAAGACCACATCAAAATGTGGCATTGGCACTAAGACAAGGATACCATGTAAGACCATGTTTGGAACATGGCATTTGGTAAGATAAGGATATCATGTAAGACCATGCCAAGGCATGGCATTGATAAGTTCTATAAGGCAAGGAAATCATGTAAGACCATGTCAAGACATGGCATTGATAAGTCACTATAAGGCAAAGGTCCCATGTAAGACCATGCCAAGGCATGGCATTGGTGAGTTAATAAGGCAAGGATACCACGTAAGACCATGTCAAGACATGGTAATGGTAAGTTCAAAAAGGAAAATATTCCCGAGTAATCCAAAGAGCAAGTCAAAGAAACGACAAGGTAAGAACATGAAAAAAGAGTACAGGTATGCATTTAAGGCTTATTTAATATTGAGATTGTAAGTAATTGATATTACCAAGTATTGAATAAGTGATGAGTTTTTAGTTATGCTTGTGACACTTTATGACATGATTGATAATATGCCTATATTATGAAAGAGTACTCATGTGTTAAGTGATATGTTTCAGGTATGTAAGCAAGCTATTAAGTAAGGTGCCTTTTTTATTCTGAGCCTTTGGTAAGGTTACCGATGAGTAAGATGGGAAAGTAAGAACTAAACATTATTTAAGCAAATTATGACAGCATAGTAGTAAGCTAAATTGATTGCTAATGCTTATTATTTTACATGTAAACTTACTAAGCTTTATAAGCTTACTTCTTTCACTTTCCCATGTTTCAGAGTACTTAAAAGCAAGCTCAAGTTGGAGGTCGTCGGAGATCACTTCACACTATCGACTATCAAGTTACCAAATGGGTATCTTCGTTTACAAACGTTCTAGTTTATGGCATGTATAGGGACTTAGCCATTTTGTGTGTATTTCCTTATGATATGGCTAAAGAATGGTATGTAAATATTTTATAATTATTAGCTATTGAAATGGCTAATGAAGAACATGTTTCGGTGTTATGTGTGCCTAAATAATAGTTAATACAAAGGAATCATGAAAAAGTGAAATTAGCATTAAAACAGTATTGAACACCAGCAGTGACGTGATCTTGAAAAATCACCAAGAACAGTAGAAATGAAATTAAGTGATGAATGAGATATAGAATTAAAGGTTGTTGAGTCTATTTTCATATAAAAGAAATAGAGTAAGCAAAAGAAGTGTATATTAAGAGATATTTGAATTTTAGTGAAACAGGGTCAGAGCGATTTTTGAATCCCCTGTTCTGACTTTATAAATTAACTAAAAATGGTACAAAAAGAATTAGGAGTTATAGTTTATATTTCTAGATTCCTTAGTGAATCTACTTTCAATATAAATAAACGGCATGGTTATTTGAATTTTGTACAGGGAGAAAATTGATTCGTAGTGAGGAGAGGTCAGAGTAGTCGAACAGTTCAACAGGGGAAATTTTAACTAATGAACTGTACTAATTGGCTAGACCAAAAATTCTGGAAAAAAACTAGTAAGAAGATATATGAGTGTAGTTTCAGGGAAAATTCACGAATTTAAATTTTGAGTTTTTTGACTCGAGTTATGATTTATTTAGTGATTATGACGCATTTGGGCAGTTTTATAAGGAATAATGAAATAAATTGTTTTGATTTGTCTAAGTATTCGGAAAATTTTTAATGTTCCTGGTTTGGTCCCGAACCATTTCAATTGTATGTTTTATGGTCTCGAGGGCCCTTTTTTGGGACATATTGAATGAATGTAAATAAATTAATTTTAAAAGCAAATTTTATGCCCCGAATTAGTAAGTTAAGTCAGGTAACGCCTCGTGCTCGACTCCGGCGACTGTCTCGTGTAAGGGGTGTTGCATCGTGTGTAACACACGGTCACGTTACACGGCCGTATGTCCGTTGGGGTACCCTGCAAATTAAAGTCAATATATCTTCT
The DNA here is from genome assembly GCF_025698485.1 of Gossypium arboreum. NCBI lineage: Eukaryota > Viridiplantae > Streptophyta > Magnoliopsida > Malvales > Malvaceae > Gossypium > Gossypium arboreum. The sequence continues at coordinate 12,078,897 of NC_069082.1, read as the reverse complement.
AGTTTTGACATGGCCTAGACACACGACGTGTCTATTGGTCGTGCGTGTCACACGGGCTGGCACACGGGCGTGTGGTCAACTGTGTGGCCAGGTTAGTAGCCTCTCTAATTTTCACACGGCTTGGCACATGGGCGTGTCTTGTGGCTGTGTGGACAAGTTAGTAAGTTTGCTCTATTTTGCCACGGCTTAGACACACGATCGTGTCTAATGCCGTGTGAGGCACACAGCCTGTTCACACGGGCATGTGACCTTTGAAAGTTGAAAATTTTTCTAAATTCTGAAACTTTCATATGTTATTGATTTGGTCCCGAATGTATGATTTAGAATTTGTATGCTCATTTTAAAATCATATTGAATATGAATGACTTATATTATTGAAATGAGATGGTATTTGATATATGACTGTTCTGAACTGAGTAATAAGACCGGTAATGCCTCTTAACCTATTTCGGCGACGGTTACGAGTTAAGGGTGTTACATTTTATTGGTATCAGAGCTATGGTTTATTCGGTTTTAAGACTACCATAGCGTATGTGAGTCTAGCTTTACATGCCATATTTGTGAACTGCGATAGTGTGATGAATCCTGATATTGAAAATATGCTTTGATATAGCAAATGGATCCCGAACAAGCTGTAGTGGACGATGTCAAAAGCAATGCGCCTGCTCCCACGCAAGGGACGGCTCCATCCGATTCTAGACCAACTATGAGTAGTTGTGATGGTGAAGCTAGACAAGCCTTCTATCAAATGATGAACGATTGGTTTAGCCAGTATATTAGAACCAATCCGGCTGTACAACAACCTCCACCCCGGTTAATCCTCCACAAGCTCCTGCTATGCCATCAGTGAACCCGGTTCAGTTAAGTAAGCCTCCGGTAGATAAGATTAGAAAGTACGGGGCTGAAGAGTTCCGAGCTACAACAAATGATGATGCTGAAAGGGCCGAGTTCTTGTTAGAGAACACAATACGAGTATTTGATGAATTATCATTGAATCCCGAGGAATGCATAAAATGTGCCATTTCACTCTTGAGAGATACAGCATATCACAGGTGGAAAACTTTAATATTGGTAGTTCCAAGAGAGCAAGTTACCTGGGATTTCTTTCAAGCTGAATTTTGGAAGAAATATATTAGTCAGAAATTTATCGACCAAAAACGTAAAGAGTTTCTTGAGCTTAAACAAGGTCGTATGTTTGTTACAGAATATGTAACACCCCTAACCTCAAACCGTCGTCGGAACAGGGTTATAGAGCATTACCGTACCTATTGGACAATTTACAATTAATTCAAAATAAATGACATACATATCCTGATTTAATTATAAAGTCCTTATAATGGACCGTCAAGGTTCAAATCACACGTTAGAATCGAATCAGGACTTGTTCGGATACTCTGAATTTTTTTTATACGAACTCAATATAACCCCTTTATAAATATCTAACCTTCCCTACACATTCAAATCGAGACCAATCCAAACAAATCAATTCATGAATTTATACATCTCTAATTCTAACAAACTAATAATATAAAGTTCTAACATTTTTATGTTTATAACAATCTAACATAAGATGTCTAATTGATTCATTTATATTATCATTTAACAAAATTGCCCAAAGCTATAATATAGACTATGTTTAAGACATATGTAATTGTATGGAATAACCATTACCATCATTTATCATTAATATTTATGTATCAAAATAACAACAAATTACAACCTAGGTACATGCCTTTTTCGAAAGTGAAAAGTACATTACCACGTATTTGAGTTCGGGATTGGCTTGGATGCTGAGTCGTTAGTCACTTTTGTACCTAACCTGCACACGGAAACAAATCGTACGCTGAGTATGCACTCAGTGGTATTTCTATAAACCAACATTTATAAAGTACATATATAACACTACTTAAATTCAATAACTATTCAAATATTCACCTTTTAATCCAGTACTCTATTTAATTTCAAACTCAGTATCAATCATTATTTTTCAATAACAATTATTTATTTATTGTTATTCAATAATAATCAGTTATTCAGTATCAAACAATCAATAACAATCAGTTATTCAGTGCAGTAATTTAGTCATTCAGTAACTATCAAATATTCAGTGCAGTAGTCTAGTTATTCAATAACTATCAATTATTCAATACAGTAATTTAGTTATTCAGTAACTAGCAATTATTCAGTACAGTAGTTTACCCTTATTAATATAACTCGGACCTAGACGGATACACGAATCCAGCCAACACACTAGTACGGCACATTGTGCCTCATTGGCTTTGCCGTAGTAAATAGTAACAGTACGGTACTTAGTACCTCATTGGATTAAACCGAAGTAACAGTAACAGTATGACACACAAGGTGCCTCATCGACTCGAAGTCGAAGTAACAGTACGAAACTTATAGTGCCTCGTCGACTCAAGGTCGAAGTATCCCTGAACACTTCCAATCCTATGGCATGCCAATTATATTCGACTCAGTCTGATACAGTTAATAGGGTATTCAATTCATTTATCAATTCACAGTAATTAATCATTTCAATATCCATTTCACAATAATCACAAATTCACATACATTCAATTCAATATCAAAACACTAATACTTACCTTAATATCTTTCCATACACATATAATAATAAAAACAACAATTTAAATGTTAAGTTTGGTTTATAGAAATACAAACCGTAATTCTCAAATTACTCTTCGCCAACTTTCTCCTTTCCTTTCATTGTCGAGGTCTCCGGTATTACGTTAGCAATTAAACTCCAAGCTTCAAATTCCCTATTTCCCCTTTTTCTTTCTTTTCTTCTTTCTCTTCTCTGTTTTCGAATGGTTCTGTTTCTTTTTATGTTTTATTTTGTTTACTTTATCTTTTATTTTTACTTTAGTTTATTATATTATTATATTAACTTAATAAAATTATTATTTCTTAAATAATAAGTAAATAAATATGTATTTTACAATTGTATGTATATGATTTATTACACTTATACTTTACTATCACCATACATTTGTCAACTTATTAATTTATTCATTAATCTAATAATATAATATAAATTAAATATTTATTATTAAATATTTATTTAATAACAAATATAAATATTACAAATGTACACATATATATTTTACATTTGTATTTTATTATCACCATCCACTTATCATAATTTCAATTTATTTATCATATAAAAATCTTTTACAAATTAATAATAAATAATAAAATATCTTTTTACTAATTATATATAAATAATACAAATGTACTCATTTAAATTAATACACTTGTATTTTATTTTTACCTTACACTTGTCTTTTCTTAATTTATTTCATAATATAATAATAAAATCAATTTAATTTATAATATAATAAAATAATAACAATAATAATATATTTTATAATTAAACAATCATAAAACTCAAAGATTTTATGTTTTGCCACCTCATTCATTAGAATAGGCTTAATTGCCCATTTGATCCCTACTATTTTCTTTTAATCTATAATTAAACTTTTACCTTTTATTCAATTTAGATCCTTTTCCTAATTTCTCTTAATTAAAACTTAATTCATCTAATTAAAACTTAATTAGAACATTACTAGACTCACAATTACTCCTAATAATTATTTACGAACCCATTTTGTTAATACGGAGGCCCGATAATGTACTTTTTCGATGCCCGTGAATTTTGGGTCATTATAGAATATGAGTGAGAATTTGTAAGATTGAGTCAGTATGCTCATGAATGTGTATTTACTGAGGCAATAATGTGCAAAAGATTTGAGGATGGTCTGAACAAAGATATCCGTTTGTTAGTCGGGATTCTTGAGATTAAAGAATTTGTTGTGCTTGTTGAACGAGCATGTAAAGCCGAAGATCTCGGGAAAGTGAAAAGAAAACCTGATTCTGAAACTAGAGAAATGCGAAAGAGATCATCGGACAAATCATTTCAATCTGCATCAAAGAAATTTCGAGATGATAATAGCCGTTCAAATGCTTATATGGGACATTCGAATAGAGATCGTGCTAGATCGCATTCGAATTTCAAAGCTCTAGCTACGTCTGTTGTCAATGTTGGTAATGCAAAGAATGAAAAGCCTGAGTGTAATCAATGTGGAAGACGACATTTTGGAGAATGCTGAGGAAAAAGTAATAATCGAACTTGTTACAGTTGTGTTCATGAGACCACTTTATAAAAGATTGCCCAGATTTAGCTGAAAAAGATAATGTTCAGAATCTGAGGCCAAGTGGCAACGCTTCTCATTGTAGACCTCCCAGAAATACGGGAAATGTAAGCAATAGTCAAAGAGGAACAAAATATACAGCTGTTAGATCCGAGGCTCGTGCACCTACTAGAGCCTATGCTATCTGAGCTCGTGAGGAAGCTTCGTTGCCAGATTTGATTACGGGTACATTCACTCTTTATGATACTTCTATGATTGCTTTGATAGATCCTAGATCAACACATTCATATATATGCATGAACTTAGTGAATAGTAAGACTTTGCCTGTAGAGTCTACTAAATTTGTAATTAAAGTTTCGAACCCCCTAGGCAGATGTGTTTTGGTTGATAAAGTCTGCAAGAATTGCCCGTTAATGTTTCGAGACACTTGTTTTCTGGCTGATCTGATGTTGTTACATTTTAATGAGTTTGATATAATTTTTGGTATAGATTGGTTAACTTTGCATGATGCTATTGTGAACTGCAAGGAAAACTATTGATTTGAGATGCAAGAATGATGAAATAGTCAGAATTGAATCTAGTGATTTGAAAGGATTGCCTGCTGTGATATCTTCGATGAAAGCTTTGAGTATTGTGAGAAAGGGTTGTGAAGCCTATTTTGCTTATGTGATCGATTCAAAAGTGTTAGAAAGGAAAGTTGAATCAGTGTAGAAAGGAAAGTTGAATCAGTGTAGAAAGGAAAGTTGAATCAGTGTCTGTTGTATGTGAATTCCCTGATGTGTTTCCTAAAGAACTTTCGGGATTACCTCCGATCCGAGAAGTTGAATTTGGTATTGAGTTAGTACTGGGAGCTACTTCGATTTCAATAGCTCCGTATAGAATGGCTCCGATTGAATTAAAATAATTAAAGTCTCAGTTGCAAGAGTTAACCGATAGAGGATTTGCTAGACCGAGTTTCTCACCTTGGGGTATTCCGATTCTGTTTGTGAAAAAGAAAAACGGTACGATGAGAATGTGTATAGATTATCGTAAGTTCAACAAAGTGACTATCAAGAATAAGTATCCTCTGCCCCGAATTGATAATTTGTTTGATCAGTTGAAAGGAGCTGCTGTGTTTTTGAAAATAGATTTGAGATCAGGCTATTATCAGTTGCGAGTGAAAGGCTCAGACATTCCGAAAACTGCATTCTGAACAAGGTATGGCCATTATGAATTTTTAGTTATGCCTTTCGGATTGACTAATGCACCAACTATCTTTATGAATTTGATGAATAGAATTTTCAGACCGTATATAGATCAATTTGTTGTTATATTTATTGTTGACATACTAATTTATTCACGTGATGAATCTGAACATTCCTAGTATCTGATAAAAGTGTTATAGATTTTGTGAGATAAACAGTTATATGCAAAATTCAGTAAATGTGAATTCTGGTTATGCGAAGTTGGTTTTCTGGGTCATATTGTATCAGCATCTGGTATCCGAGTTGATCCGAGCAAAATTTCTTCTATTTTGGATCGGAAACCTTCGAGAAATGTTTCTGAAGTTCATAGTTTTCTGGGACTTTCTGGATTCGTAAAAGGCTTTTCGATGATTGTGACTTAGTTGACAAAGCTACTTCATAAAGATGTGAAGTTTGAATGGTTTGAAGAGTGTTAGAAAAACTTTGATCAATTGAAAACTTTGTTGACTGAAGCTCCAGTATTGGTGCAACCCGAATCGGGTAAAGAATTTGTGATCTACAGTGATGCTTTATTGATCAAACTAGGATGTGTTTTGATACAAGAAGGTAAAGTCATTGCTTATGCTTCAAGACAGTTGAAGTCGCACGAAAAGAACTATCCGACACATGATCTTGAGTTGGCTGCAATTGTGTTTGTTTTGAATATTTGGTGCCACTATCTGTTTGGTGAGAAATGTCACGTATATTCTAATCATAAGAGTTTGAAATTCTTGATGACACAGAAAGATTTGAGTCTGGGATAGAGAAGATGGTTAGAACTACTAAAAGACTATGACCTTGTGATTGATTATCATCCGGGTAAGACAAATGTTGTTGCTGATGCTTTGAGTCAAAAATCATTGTTTGCTCTGCGTGCGATGAATGCTCATTTGGTTCTGTCTGATGATGGTTCAGTTTTAGCTGAATTAAAAGCGAGATCTTTGTTTTTACAACAGATTATCGAAGCTTAGAAGATTAATAATGAGATTTTATCAAAACGAGCTCAGTGTGATTTAGAGTCTGATTCAAAGTTCAGAGTTGATAACGATGATTGTCTGAGATTCTGAGATAGAATTTATGTTCCGAGAAATCCGGAGTTAATTCAGATGATTTTGAATGAAGCTCACAATAGTCGAATATCTATGCATCTGGGTAGTACGAAAATGTACAATGATTTGAAACAACAATACTGGTGGTCTGGAATGAAAAGAGATATCTCTGACTTTGTTTCTAAATGTTTGATCTGTCAGCAAGTTAAAGCTGAACATTAGGTGCCATCTGATTTGTTACAACTGATTATGGTTCCAGAATGGAAATGGGATAGAGTGACAATGGACTTTGTTTCAGGTTTGCCCTTATCTCCGAGAAAGAAAGATGCAATCCGGGTTGTGGTTGATCGATTGACGAAATTTGCCATTTTATTTCGATTCGATCCGATTACTCGCTTGATAAATTAGCTAAGTTATACATTTCTAATATTGTGAGATTGCATGGTGTGACATTATCTATAGTGTCAGATAGAGATCCGAGATTTACTTCACGATTTTAGAAGAAGTTGCAAGATGCTCTGGGTACAAAATTGCATTTCAGTACTACTTTTCACCCACAAAAGGACGGTCAATCCGAGCAGATTATTCAGATACTCGAGGATATGTTGAGATATTATAAAATAAAAAACATACATACAATAATAAAAAACTAATGTAAACAATATATAATGAAGATATAATAAAATAACAAAGAATAAACAATATACATGAAAGAATAACAAACCAATATATAATAAAACAATATATACATGAAAGAATCTTTAATAACAAAGAAATAATAAAATATGTTTTTAAAGAATAAACTATATACATAATAAATTTGAAAGGAAATGCAAATAAATAGATTTACAAGAAAATATGTAAAATAACATGGAATTAACAATGTATATAGAATAAAACCAATTTTAATATAAATTATATATAGTAATAATATATAAGGGTAGTTAAATTAAATATTATCCAAAAATTTGAAATGATATGATATAAAAGAGGATCTTAAAATAATAATCTTATAATTTAAACAAAAAAAACAAAGTATAGTTATCAAAGCAATTGAAATGTATGTAAAAAGAATTTAAAAGATGAATGGCAAATGAATTAAAAAATAAAAATAATAATGAATTATGCAAATTAAAGTGAGATAAAGAACCTAATTGAAATAACATCAAACTAAAAGAGATAATTCACAAATAAAATAAACCATTGAAATTGAAATAATGACTAAAGCGCAATGCGCGTGAATGTCCAAGGATTAAAAATGCAATTATCCCAAATTCTTGGACGCACCGTTTAAGCACGAATCAAATCAAAACAGCACATAAATTTTAGAAAAGAATTAAAAAGCAAAAGAAACATAAATAGGACTCAATCAGATGACATCAAAACAGGGAGGGACCAAATGCACAAATAGCCCCTTAAGACGGAAACGCGCATAACAAATGTATATAGAATAAAACCAAATGCGCAGACCCTCAGTACTCAAACGGCGCCGTTTCCTTGATTTATAAAATTAGCCTTTTCGTTTTCTTTTTTTTTTTAAATCCTAAAATCATTTAAACTATAACCCTAAGAAAAAAAATTAAAGAAATGCTCTGTAAATTTCGGCCACCGTCGCAGGACCATTAAATCTGGTGCTCCATCATGCGCGAGAAGAGTCTTTAACTCCACTCGGGCCATACTCGGAGGCAAAGTCACTCTTTAACATCAGAAAAATGAAAAAAGACCCCATTTAGATCCGATCTCAGAGAAGTCGAGGCTCCAACGATGAACCATAGGTGAGCTCCCTTTTCCCTCTCGTTCTTTTTTACACGTAAATAGATAAATCAAAGAAATATAAACGAAATCGAAAGAAAAACGAGATTCCAAAATCACCTCTTCAATTTTGATTGCTTTCTTTTCAATATGCGTGTAATCGACCCCTTTTACACTTGATTCTCTGGCTTTTTATAGCCGAATAAAGAGAAATAAGAAAAAATAAAAGAAAATACAATGGTCCTAGATTTTATGTTATGCATTTGTTGTCAATTGCTGGATATCTGCTGTGTTGTTTGCTAGTCCGTTTTGCAGGTACAAAGGTCGTGGTGTTGCTAACGCGGTTGGGCTGTTCATAGAAGCTGCAGTACAGGCTTCTAGAAGCTTCAACTTGCTTGGGCCCTGCGAGCTTACCCCATAGTCGAGCTGTTGGAGCTTGGAGGCTATTGCGGCTCGAGGAACATCGGGCCCTTTTGGGTTAATTTTATTTGGGCCAAAGGTTTAGATTTGGGCTATTATTTTTGGGCTTTTATACTTAGGCTAATCAGGCCTTGCTTATTCAGGTCTAGCCCTGCATTGATCTGGACCTATTTAGGTTTTAAATTAGCTCAGGCTCTTTGGGGTTTATTGGGATACAAATGTAAATGGACTGGGACTATTAAAACATTTAGTTTTATTTATTTTATTTATTTTGTTTTTTGGTTTTTCTATGGGCCCGGGCGAAATGGGCCTATTACAATCGTCTATGAATGTTATGAAATATTGTTGACCATTCCAGGATGCCGTAGGGAATGGCCCACAAATATCTGTATGAATTAATTTTAAGACGTCTGAAGATCTATTGGCACCCAATCTCTTGGTTTTGGTCTGTTTTCCCTTAATGCAATCGACACAGACATCAAAGTCTGTGAAGTTAAGGGACTCTAAAATACCATCAGACACAAGGCGTTCAATTCTAACTTTTGAGAAATGACCTAAGCGCCTATGCCATAATGATGCCAAATTTTCCTTATTTAATTTACGTTTAATACCACGTGATTCCACATGCAAGGTTTCATTATAGGATGCAACTGTTTATAGCAAATAAAGGTTGTTATAAGTATTTAAATAACCAGTTCCAGTAACATTTAAATTTAAAGACAAATTAAATTGATTGTTTCCGAATGAACAATAATATCCAAAGTTATCCAACGAATAAACAAAAACTAAATTTCGTCTAAATGACAGTACAATAAAAGTGTATTTTAAATCCAAATAAAAACCAGTTCCTAATAACAACCTAAAATGCCCAATCGCTTCCACTTCTACCGATTTTCCATCACCCATAAAGATGTGTCTTTCACCATCACTTGGCTTTCGGTAACTCAGGCAACCCTGCATAGAAACACTTATGTAAGTAGTAACACCAGAATCTATCCACCAAGTGTTTCTACTGAAGCTAAATTAATCTTAGAACAGACCAAATTAAGAATTATACATTTCTTTGCACGCCAAGCATGATATTTGGTAAAATCTTTCTTTACGTGTCCAGACTTGTTACAAAAGAAACAACTCTCTGTAGCTTGCTGTTGTTTCTTTTGAGCTGGACCCTTAGCAGTTTCATTCTGATTTTTTTTTCTTGCCCTTGTCTTTAGCGGCATTGGCCAAATGAGCATTTTCAGACTTATCACGCTTTAACCTTTCTTCCTCTTACACATAATGAGAAATAAGCTTATTTAGGGTCCATTTTTCCTTTTGAAAATTATAACTAATTTTTAAATTAATTAAACTATGCATGAAGTGATACCAAAACATAAGAACAAGCAATTCCTCAAAAAGCTTGATCTTAAGTGCCCTAAGTCTTGAAGCAATATGGAACATCTCCATAATGTACTCCCTTACGTTTCCTTGACCTTTATACTTCATATACATCAAAGAAGTCAGAAGTGATGTCATCTCAACCTTATCGTTTTTAGCAAACATTTTTCAATTTCATCAAGGAAACCCTTGGCCTGAGTAATCTCTTCAAATTCAGTGCCCTTAAAGGCTTCTAGAATGCTGTGTTTCATGATCATTAGACTCATGCGATTTGAACGATCCCACCTCTCAAAATCCCTCTTAACATCAAGGGTGCAGATTGTTCTTCCCTTAGTGCAAGGTCTATGTCCATACAACCAAGCACTATAAGTAAGTGCCTTTTCCATTCCTTAAAATTAATCCCATTAAGCATGGGTATAGAATTTATATTAGCAGATATTGTGGTAGCAGAAGATGAATTAGCTTAAATTAATATTCATAAGTAAACAATAAATTCAAGATAATGGCTAATCCCATCTCAAGATACCCAACACAGCATTAATATCAAGTCTTTGGACAGTAATATTAACCATAAGCGGTACTCTTGTTGTAGCAATCAAACATTAACAATAAATTATGTCAAACAATGAATTAATCTTTGGACTAACTTGTTGCTCACATAAAATACCTTATAATTTTCACACATTTATCACCACAGATGTCGTTAAAATTCTGCCAAATATTAACTTACCTTTAGGTCAATTAATAAACGCATGAATCACAAAAACATATAATCATCTTAATATTTCAAATAAACTAATCTACACAAAAGAGGTCACTTTGGCGGCATTTTGTTTCAACTAATTTATTTAAAATATTAAATATCCTTAATTAAAAGCCAAAATCAATTTATTTGTTTCAAAATATTTACCTTAATTTCATCTTTCAATCAAATTAATAAATAATTATATATATTTATATAAATTTCCAAAACAACATGCATTTATTATATATGTATATAATCAAAATATATATATGAATTAAGTTATGTCTATTTATCGTTAACTTTTTTAATCCATCGAAAAAAAATAAAAGAAAAGGAAAACCTTTTTTTTATAAATTCAAAAAAATACTTTAATATAAGCCTTCAAAGATCAATATATATCCGAAATATAAAACCCATAAAATTTTATGAATCAATTGTTTAAAGAAGAAACTTTAATCAATTCCCAATGATTTAACATGACGAGGCTCAGATGCCACTTGTTAGATTTGTAAAAATAAATCTGAAATAAAACTTAATAAACCAATATCTATCATGTCAAATCATCAAGAATAAATTAAGAACAAATCAAGAACAAAACTAGATGAGGAAGCGTACTTGAATCCATGAATTTCTTGAAGTTTTACCGGATCTTCGGGATTTGATCTTCCAAATTAGCACATAAGAAATTCAGAGAATATCTGCTCTCTCTTTCCTAATGATGGGATATTAGAAAAGATATCTTGTGTATAATTTGGGGACTATAACCCTAATATTTATAACATTGGCATATTAGTTCTAATCAAATTCTAATTAGCCCATCATAAATCAGAATTTGATTAGAATTCAATTACTAGAGTAACTACACATATTTGACCTATACTTTATTTAATAATTAAAGCCCAATAAAATTTTAACCAAATTAGATCACTTTTAATTTGGGCTAACCTATTATGATAGTAAATAATAACATGTAATTACCCTTATTATATATGTGATGTCCATATTTTCCAACATTTTATGCTCATTAAACAATTAGCGGGATGTGGTCACCAAGAAGATGTGTGTTTCTTCGTAAGGTTTTCTCTTTTGCCCCCTCTGATATTTGGCAAATGATATTTTATGAAATACTAAGCATTTAGAAACCAAGAGGGTTACTTTACCTTTCCCCTCCCTTTATCTTCCAAATCCTTGTCAAGTAAAAGCTCAATATTGTTGACAATGATGAGGTCTTTGAGCCAATGTTGCTTGAATTGAAGTACTCTTGTCAATGGGAGAAAGGAAAGCATGTTGCAGCGGACACTTACGAAGTTGTCTCTGATGATGATACTAAGAATGAAAATGAACCAGGGCTAGTCACAAACCAAGTTGCTATTAGAAAAACATAATGAGTTCCACAATAGAATTTTAAAATTTTTTTATGCATTTAGTATCAACTAAGGTAGTTAATAACAATACAACATCAATAATTTAGTTCTTGGTTGTGTTTTGATCGACATTGATAAGTTGGAGAAGTTGAGTTGCTATTGAACTCGAATTGTTCATAGGTAATTGCACTCCTTTTGTAAAAATGATCATACTTCGAATTACAAACCTTAAAATCAAGTAATTCAAAAATCGATTTAAAGAGAACTCATAGATCTATGATTTGGCCACTAGAATCTCCCAAAAAGATGGTAAAAAAGTCTCTTAAATTCAAGTCAAAGTTACCCTTATGAAAGTAAGTAATAAGTGTCAAACTTCTTACGTACGGTTGCATTACTTTACAAAAATGATCATAACTTGAGCAATATAATTCAAAATTAAGTGATTTAAAAATTATTACAAAAAGAAACTGGTTATCTGGTTTAAGCATAATAATCACCCCAAAAGCTCATTGGAGCATCTTGAAAGTCTAGTCAAACTTCAACCTTTACTTTCAACCAATTAAATCTTCACCACTATTCTTCAACTTATAGCTCACATGATGTATGGCATTGTTTTATACATGAATACAAGTATTGAATCAAATTCACTCTTTTTGTAGAATAATTGAATTGATAAGTATCAATTTAATTATCTTCATCTATGTGTATTTTGTTCAACCACTGGTAAAATAGAGAGTTTGGTTTACTTAATCGCTCTAGGGTCCTTATATCTCAATTCATTATGGATGTTTTGGTGACAGCCTGCCTTGATTTTTGCCCTTCATATGAAGCTTTAATGTTCCGTTTGAGAAGCTGCGTGTCCATTGAAAGGGACAGCATAAGTTTAAACAGCTATTTCTAGGTTATGAATTTATGATTGAAAACCCTCCATCTGGCACGTCATGTCCCCTTCTTCAAACTTCAATTTCATTATTATTACAGTTTTTGTCTCTTTCTGGTGCCTTTCTCTTCACCTCATTTTCTCTCCACAACTACTATATAACATTGGGTTTCCATCATGATATCAAAACCTCGTATTTTTTAGTATCTAATTAAAACTTTTAAAGCCTTAATTAAGACGTTTTAAAATTTTTGAGACTTCTTTAAATATTTTGAGATAATTAATTTTTTTAATTTTGAAAGGTTTAATTTAATTTTTTAAAACCCTTGTGGAGGAAGCAATTGAATTTCTTTTAAAAAATATAAAAGAACTTAATTATTTTTTAATTTTAAATGATTAAAATTTGCCAAAATTTTAGAGGGCGAGCCTCCTCCAGCTTCAACCACATTCCATACCCTCCATAATTTAATTCTAAAAAAAAAGCACATAATTATCTATACTCAAATAAAATGTTAAATCAATTGAAGTGTAATTTAGTTGGTAAGGATTTAAAATTTAATTTTTTCACAAAAATTTAAATTTAAAATACTATAATTTTACATAATAGTTTGTACTCACGGATGTGCCAAAATCTAACAAACAGTTGACAAGTATTTGAAAATTACTTAAATCAGAAGAAAGTTATTATGGATAAGATATTTTACTAAGGGCTTCGCCGTTTAAGCCAGTCCAAAAAGTCAAACAAACTCCAAATACATGGAAAATGGGTTAATTCCAGCAAAAATACTCTAAATATTAAATTGCTCTTTATTTTTAAAATTTTCTAATTTAAGTCCTTAAAGTCTCCGTATTGATTATTGATTAACCAAATCATTTAATTAGTGCCAGTTCAGATATAACATATAGATCAAAATGTAAAAGGAAAAAAAATCTTCATAAATTTTATTATAATTTTATGACTTTTATAACACTATAAATTCAAATTATTCATATGATAGGTATACATGTATTTATGATTTTCATTTGTGTTCTAAATATGATTTACATTTTATCCAAATTGACATTTAATGCTTAAATTAATAATAGGTTGATGGAAGAACTTGCTTTTTCTTTTTATAGTATTGATACTTAATTAAATGTTTTGAAGTCTAAAGACTGATTTAAAATTTAAACAATAGTTTGAGGATGTTTGGAGAAATTAACCCTCAGAAAAACTATTTAAATGAGTAAAGTAAAAGGTTGGCGTATCAATATCGTGTTGCTTAGTGGCGCAGTTTAGAAGTTGGTAACGCATCAGCTGTTTCATACAGCTCTCATCGCAATTTTTTCTGTTTTCCCGCAAAACGACTACTTTCCTTGCAATGAATCCACAACACCATCCTCAATCGGAGCCGGACCTTCCGGTTCCACCCCTCGCTTCTCTCCGGATCCAACCCACGTCGCCACGTGTCCCGTTGACCGTTACTCCTACCACTGGTGCCCAACGTCGCATCGCCATCGCCGTCGACTTGAGCGATGAGAGCGCTTACGCCGTCCGATGGTCTGTTCAGAACTACCTTCGTCCCGGAGACGACGTGATACTCCTCCATGTCCGTCCGACGTCCGTCCTTTACGGAGCCGACTGGGGTTCCGTCCAAGTCCAAACCATCCCTAACTCCACAACTAATCACGAAAATGCCACCGCCGACGAAGAGTCGCAGCAGAAGCTCGAGAACGAGTTCGACCTTTTCACGACGACGAAAGCGAACACTCTGGCGCAGCCGTTAGTGGATGCTCAGATTCCGTTTAAGATTCACATAGTGAAAGACCATGACCTGAAAGAGAGATTGTGTTTGGAAGTGGAGAGGTTAGGGCTGAGTGCGGTGATCATGGGCAGCAGAGGGTTTGGAGCCGCTAGGAGGACCAGCAAAGGAAGGCTTGGAAGTGTTAGTGATTATTGCGTCCACCACTGTATTTGTCCGGTGGTGGTGGTGCGGTACCCCGATGAGGAGGAGACCGGAAAAAAGAAGATTGCCGGAGAAGATGCGGAGCTGCAGCCGGTACCGGAAGAGGAACTTGAGTATTATGATGCGGAGGAGGAGCACAGAGGTTTAAGTTGATTTTATATTTAATTTTATGGTGATCAACAGCTTTAATTGGGTCTTATAATTTATAAAGCTTTCTACAGTAATTTCTGGACTTTATTTTTATTTTTTTGCTTTATGTACATGATGAAGTTCTTGTTAGGGCTCTAATTGAGCTAAGCCAAGGTTGAGAAGCTCGAGTCGAAACTCACTGCTCGAAGGTCGATTTGATCTCGAAATAAAATTGAACTAGGTGATTAAACTCAAGATCGGCCATAGTAAAATTCAACTACTTCAGCTTGGCTTAATTAAGTTTGTTTATACCATTTATGCTCTAACTCAAGCTCCATCCATAAATTAAAAGCTTTATTACACTTGTGAATTGCTTGAATTAAGTATTAAGATACTCAAACTAGGTTCGCTTGATACCTCAAGCTGCTTGAGACTGACCCAATCAAGTTTGAACTTTTCTCAAGTCGAACTTGAATAGCTTGGGAGCAGACGAGTTTGATTTACGCCCCTAGTTCTTGTTAAAAGTTAAAGAACAGTAGTCCAATTGGAGGAATGAAAACAGTTTTGAGACGTGGTAAGTTGCAGGAGAAATGAGGTTTTTGCTTAGTTTCTTGGATATCGGCTTGGGAGATATTATGGAAATACTGACAACTATTAAACCCATGAACCTGGTGCATAGTTGTAACAGCCAAGAAAGCATACATATGGGGTCTTGAGAATGATCTTGGAGATATGCAATGTTTGTCTGTCGTGCAAATTGGATCAAATATTTGTGCTGAATTCATTGCTTGATGTGAATTGAAGGTTGAATCAGTGCTCTGTTCTTGCTTCTGGTCTAAACCAAAGTAGAGGTATAGAAATATGTGAGGCATGTAGGATGTGATGTTTTTTCTACTCCACAATAGGTTTCATACTGAGGTTAAGCAGTATGGTATTAATATTCAAATCACGTCTCTCACTCGTTCGTATTTTTGTTAGCAGATACTTTATATGAATCAGAATGAGAAGTGCTTACTGATCCAGGTAATTTAAATCTATACTTGATTGAAATCCATTTATGATCTATGTTACCTCAATGTTTTTTTATGTTGTTAGTATTAATACCCATATCCAGATATGTTCTTAGGGCCAGTTCTGTATTGTTTTTTAAAAGCACTTCTGGCTCTAAAAACACTTTTAGAAGAAAAGCTGTGCAGAACAAGCTGCTTTTGGCTAAAATTTTTAGCTTTTCAGAAGTGCTTTTGAAAAGCACTTCTGAAACGGAGAAGTTAAAATTTTTAACTTTTCCTCTCCCAAAAGTACTTTTAGTGCTTAATTACTTTTTCACCCCTTCAATAATAGAGTACTTTTCTTTTTTTCTTAGTACTTAATTACAAATGTGTTAAAATCATTAATTAAAAATAAAAAATATTTTTAAAATACTAATTACAAATATTTAATAGTTATATTTAAATATTTAAAATATAGTTTATATACTCTAATAAAATTTTATAAATAATTAATATTTATTGTTTAAAATATTTATATTTTATATTTTATATATTAAAATATTAACAAGAAATTATAATATATTTTTTTATATTCTTACTAAAATATAATAATATTAACTAATTTAAATATTATTTAAATGTATATTTGTTACTTGATAATAATATGTCTAAAATGGACATTTTATTTCTCAAAAGTACTTTTGACAGCAATACTAAACACTTAAATTTTAAACTAAATTTTTTAAAAGTATTTCTTAAAAATATTTTTTTACAGTATTTCTCAAAAGCACTTTTCAAAAGTATTACTAAACTAACCCTTTAGTTGTCATGGGAGCAGAGAACTCATTGATGGGTCTGATTGTAGTAAAGGTTTGTGATTTTAAATGCATGATTTGCAGGCTTTACACTTGTAATGTACACGGTCCTTTGTATGAAGTCTTTCAAAAATTAAGTTTTAAACTTTTATTTGTTGGATAGGGTTGATTGGTGTGCTCAGATTGCAGCCAAGGGTGATGAAAGCTAAAACAAAATGTGAAATGTGGTAGCAAAGAAGCGTTGAGAATCTAGTGTTTGTGTGGAGCTGGGATTTGAATGCTTTGTATAGATGGATAGGAATAGGCCTAGGGCAGTTACTTTTCTTTCTCTCTTTTCACTTTTCAGTGTACTTTTCCTCTTAGTTGCCTGCCTACCACAATTTACTTCTCATTTCTCGTGTATGTAATCTAGTTTCCTTGTCAACTAGTTATAAGCCTTTTTTTGAGGATTACCAACTATTTTGTATTCATTTGTAATTAGACTTGTTTATGAGCTGAGTTATCCATCTAAATCTAAAGGTTTGTTTAAAATTTTGGAGAGTTTTGGTAAATATATTATGCTCGAAAAATAGATTTGGACAAAAAAATTAAGTTCGTTTAAAATATAGGTAGGACTCAAGCTTAAGCATTTAAGGCTCAAGCTCAACCTGGTTTGGCTTGTTTTTAAGTTTATAATATTTTATATTATGTTATTTTTAGATACTATTTAATCTAGAATACATTAAAAAAATAAACATATACTAAATATATAATACTATTTTAATATAAATATTAAAATAATATTAGGATGATTATATATAAAAAAATAATATGAGATGGTCTAAAATTGTTTTGATTTAGTCCGTTGCAAATATAAATAGGTTTGGGTAAAATTTTAAGTTTATATTTTAGGTTGGACTCGGTTTAGGTAAACATAAAATATATTAATATCATATTTAAGTTTAGTCTAAACTTGATTAGGCATAGCTCATGAGCACCTCTAGCTGTAATCAAGTTTGAATGGTGATAAGCTTAAGTTCAATTTGAAATTTGTAGATGACTACGTATAAATTTTTAAGATTAAACTCGATTCAAGATATAATCAAACTATTCTAGCTCGGTATGATATCAACTTGATTTAGCTCGTTCACATGTTTTTTATACTCAAAATAAAATAACTTAATTTAGGTGGGACTCATTTAAATCGCTTGAACTCGGATTATATATATGTAAATGATATTTTTTTTGAAATGGAAAATCTAACTTGTGGGATGAAATAAGAGTGTTTAACATCATTCACTATCAAATGTAATACAAACTCTGTATGATGGAGCAGGTTTCATTCAGTTCGAAGTACTATTAATGTAATAATTTCTTTATTCAACTATATATGTATTAATATTAAATTTTAGCAGTAAAATAACTTACAGATTGGTCTGGGCCTTACGTGAAGATGACGGAAAAAAAATGTAAAGCCAGAGTTCTGGGTGAAGGAACTAAGAGATTGCGGTATGTCGGTTCGTCCTATAAACTCCTTTTGGCGGATAAAGACGATTTCGACTTCATTTTAGGATATGAGCTAATTGAAATCCAAGATTTTACCCCCTACCCTCAGAGTTTCAGCTTTCGATTTCGGTCGGCTATGACTTCCAGCTTATCCCTTCTCAGAATAAGCTCTAAACTACTCAAACTGTTAGCTCTCTCAAGGATTCCCAGACACCTGCTGCCATCCATTACCGGTATCGTTTCTTTCTAATTACCCACAATTTTTTTTTTCATTAATGAACTGTTAAAATATGAACTTTTTTCCCTCTAATTTTTAATGTGAAAACAGTTGGCTTCTGCAGGAGGATAAATTTCATAAATTAGCTAATTCCATAATCCATGACCTTCAAGAAAAATACTTGAGGCAAGTAAGATTTGCTGATTTTGGAACTTTTCTTTCCTTCATTTTGTGAGGTTTAACACATTGCCTTGCAATTGTTAGAATGAAGTATTGACACTAAAACTTGGGGATTTGGTCACCTATGTGTTGACTAAACAGATCCCTGATCGACAAATTTGGTTATCTTCACCACTAAGGTATGATTCTTTCCCATTTATTGTAATCACAAGATTTGGCTTTGTGTTCTTTGGGATTGGAGATGATGTTCTGTTTACATTTTGTAACCCCTTAATTACATTGGAATTAACTTAAGGTTGATAGACAGGAGATTTTATTCGTCTTTACCAACCTTCTCCATTAATTTTGTTGGTCCAAGACTTTTTAGATGTATGTAGGGGAAGGTAGCTTTTTTCTTTAAATTATTGGTTGAAACTTTTCATGTGGACATTAGCCAGGTGTTGAACCTGCTTATGTTTGTTTAGATGGTCCCTTGTAGTTGGGTCATAGATCATTGATGGCTAGTTATTTGTGTAAATAATCTGTTGTACAACTAAAGCTTAAATAATTGATTCTAATGCCCCTCTGTTTAGGCCCTTTATTAGGTATTAGCTCAACATTTACAATACCCTAAAATTAATACGTCATTTTGAATCTAAAACTACGCTGCTTCGAGTCTCCGGAAGAATGACCCGTTGAGTGTTGGCGTCCTCATACTATCTCTGCATTTGTAATAATAAGTTGCCATTTCCTTTGTCTCCATCTTTCTTCTGAAAACGCTATGTATAATAAAGGTAGGGAATTGATTTCCGTATATTTGAAACGATAGCCAGAATGTTTATTACCACCACCAGCATACCTGCTTTTGCTGAACATATGTAGGTAATCTCGAACATTGTTCTTTCGTTTATATCAAATATATGTTTGGACTGTAGCTGACAACAATATGTTTAACTACCAGCACTCTGTAGTTCAAGACTGCTTGTGTGTGTTTTACCCTAATTACTATTTGGACAATTATGTTTGTTGAATTGTAAATGATGATGGCAATTTCATGATCTCAAAGAAAATGGTTTTTTCATGCAGCGGTCCATCCAGGTTCGAATGATAGTTTGTTTTGTGAGTTTGGATGGGCGGAGCGGTACGTTTAGTTTAGTTTATTTTTTATCTCATGCTACAATATCGCTACAATATCTAATATCACCGTCACTGCTATTTTTAAATTAATAGTAGGTAAACGCATTGCCCATCCAAACCCATCAAGTTCGAATGATAGTTTGCCTAGTTCTGATGTTGATGTTGGAAGCATTTATCGCCATTGAAGGAGGGTTTGCCTGCAACAAGATATCTTTCTACATTTTTCTTAAACCCCATCTTTGGATGTATGGATTTTTTATAAAAAGAAATACAACGTCAGCGGTAGAACATCACAAGGATACAATTTTTAGTATTGGAACCCACATTTTGTGTTTCGCAGTGAACATCGATAAGCCAAATATTGGGTTCTCTTTGGAGATAACAGCGTATCTATAAATTAATAAAATAAATCCCAAAATAGTGAATTAAACTCAATTCTTCAGTTCAGTTTTACACTTCATGTGAATGTAAATTATTGTCTATAGAATGTGTTGCATACCATTTGTATGATTTTAGTTTTGAGTTAATATTTAGTAAGCTGGTAATGTATTTTATTTATTCTGCAAATAATTTTAAAATTTTTATTTAGGTCTTTTTTTAAATATTTATTTTAATATTTTATTAATTTCTATAGAAAATTTTTAATTCTTACTTGTGGAGTCTAAAAACTCTACTAGCAATGTATCAAATATTATTCTATTTAGTTTTCTTTTAAAAAGAATATAAAATTAGTTTCGTCGGTTTCTCCACTAAACTGGCAAAAGATAAGTGATTTGATTCCTATTTGTAAAAATAGGAATGTCGGTTTCGTTCATTTGTAAAAATAGGAATGTCGGTTTCGTTCATTTTCAAAAAAAAATTGAAACAAACCAATTAAATAGACCGATTGTTCAATCTTACATATATGAGAAAAATAGTGACATATTGAAACTAAAAGAGATAAATGTAACTATACATAAATTAAACATATTTCTATTATTAAAATATTCATTTTTTTATAAAGGGTGGGGGTAACACAATTTAAATTCGTGCCAAATGGATGTCTAATAAGAGTTTTAACCATCGTTTCATTCAAGTCACAACAATATTTAGATTTTATACGGTAAAACATTTATTATTAAATATTTATAAATTATAATATATACTTATCATTAAAATATTAATATAAGTATTTTAATAAAATGATAAGAATATTATTTAAAATTTATTATTAAAATAAAATTATAATATTAAATAATTTATTAATATTGTAATATTAGGTTTGATTGATTGAAGTTAATTTTTAGGTTCAAATATGCCAAAGATTCATGTACTTTATGAAATTTAAAATTTATTGTAACAGCTAAATTTTCAGTAGTGTCGGAAACAGTGGCCCGAGACCACTAAAATCTGAAAAGTGGGCTCGCAAATTTTATTAGTTAGTGCTTATGAGCTAATTGAGAATTTAGGAAAGCTATGAAATAGTGATTTGTGTTTTAGAAATAATTAATAGGTTAAATTGGGTCGAAAACAAGGTACTGAGACCTCGATTTCATAAACTGAGCCGTAAATATTTTTATAAATATTTACGGAGTGCTAGTGAATTAGTATTAAAGTTTCGTTAGAAAATTTTAACGTTTTGATAGTTAATTAAATAAAAAGGACTAGATTGAAAAAGGTGTAAAACTTGTCAATTAAAGAAATGGGATTAAATAGCTTAAGTGGTAAGGGGGGACCAAGAGAGTAATTAGACACTCATGGAATAGGCTGGACTGCATGTGTGAAGAAGAAAACAACAAAACTAGTGTGAACAAGGGGTAAAATAGGAAAAGAAAATAAAAATGGACTAAATTGAATCTCTAGACATTTCTTTATTTTTCTTCATCTTTCTTCAGCCAAAAACACCATTAAAGAGTCTTTCTAAGCTGGATTTTCATATTCTTGCTACAAGTAAGCTCAATTCTTGATTATTTCTTGTAAGTTTTGTGATTTTGATACTTTTACAATTAGGTCCAACTATTGAATTCATTAGTTTTTGATTCTATGAATGATTTTGAAAGTTTCCATGGATAAGTGATGGAATTTTATGATGAATTAACATGGATTTGTAGCTCTAATTTTATTATATGATGATTTTATTTAGTGATTTTGATAAAAATTGATTTTAGGACCTAATTGTGAAAAAGTTAAGAATTAGGGTTTGGTGCTAAAATTATAAATATCAAAGGTTGTGTAGTAATTTAGAATGATGGAATAAAGTGTTAATTGAGAAAATTTAGTTCAATTGATGGGTTAATCAATTAGGGACTAAAGTGTAAAAATTATAAAATTTAGGGTAAATGTGTAATTTTAAAAATTAAAGGGTATAAATTTGTGAAGTGGAATGAGGCTGAAATATATGTGCTAATGAATGAATAATTTTATATTATAGATCAAGAGTGTAAAGAAAATCATGAAAAAGAGAAATTATCCGAATAGTTCCTAAACTACAACAAATTTTACAAACTAGTCCAGGTAAGTTCGTATGGTTAAATTTTAATGTTATTTATTTAATTGACAATTGATATTTATGTTTATTGTTGTAAATTAAGTTATTTCTAAACTATGTATATTAAAGTGAAAGTGTGAAGCGATCAGAACGTAGGATTGAGTACATTCATTCAATGTAAAAAAAAAAATTGATGGCAAACTACCCAAGTAAACCAAGGTTCAGCATTTGTTGCGAACTTCTGTTTACGTTCCGTTTAGCTCACATTAGCTTCAGTCAACTCGTATGAGTTTCAGTTTAACCCTATTGGGTTTCCGTTTAGCTCTTTCGAGCTTTAGTTTAACCCTTACGGGTTTCCGTTTAGCACTTATGTACTTCTGTGCAGCCTTCAGGCTTCTGTATACGATGTACTCATATCCGTAAGACGTTTTCTGATTTGACAAGGTTGGTAAGTGATATATGGAATTAATGTCTGAAGATTTAAAGTTATTTTGATATCGATTTGAAATAAGTGAATTCATTGATTGAAGTTGTGTTTGGCAGGAATAGTATATTGAATGATTTACTTAAATGAGTTGTTATAGTATGTTTGGTAAGATTTATGATTAAAGCCAATGAACTTACTAAGCTTCATTAAGCTTACTTTAGGTTTTTTTTTTTAATGTTCTTTGTAGATTTTCAAGAAGTTCGGAGGATCGGATCAACACATCAGTTCACACTATCCAGATAACTCCGGTAGATTTTGTTATACAACTTAAGGTTTATATGACATATATAGGGTTAAATTGAAAAGAAGTAAATTTTTAATATGGTTGAGAGTGGTACAAATACATATATGTATGTTTGTATGACTGGCTTGGGCGAGCCTTGGAAACAATAGACCCGCTGTGTATGTCGCTGCGCCCCGTTTCTTGCTTTTGTTTCAGAAGCTCTTCTCGCTCAAGTCGACTCTGAACTCATGGTCTCATGTAAAAAAAGAAGAAGAGGGGAAATCACCCAAACAATGGATCAATTCATTCAACAAGATCCGTTCGGATTGGACCAGGGGAGAACGGGAAATGCTTTAGGGAACAACCAAGTACCATCCGACAGTCTTAAAGAGTGAAAGAAGTAGGTATTCATAAGCGGGACGACAGCTCAAAATCGCACATTTAGCTTTGTATGCCAGACCCTTAGTTTCATATACGTAGTAATAGCTTATAATAATTAATGAACAGAGTTAATATGGTAAGTTTATTGATAAGCCATAAAAGTAACATGTTTTAATCCCATTCTTGATGCGTTGTTGGATGGTTTATTATATAATTTAGTGAATTCGATGCTCCTAATCCTTTAAATTCATGATTCTATACTTAGGTGAGCATAGGGGACTGAAAGGAGCGGAAAATGGGCCAAAATCAGACAAAACGAGCTATTTTCAAGATCCACATGGCCTGGCCATTCCCACATGGGCTGAGCACATGCCTGTGTAATCCACACGGGCTGGTCACACGCCCATGTGCCAGTCCGTGTCGATATCGCTCCCTGTTTCCCAAACACGCCAAAAAAGCCAATTTTTAGGGTTTTTGAGCATTCTAAAGTCTATAAATACGCGCTAGAAGAGGACCTAAGGGAACATACAGAGAAGAACGAAGAATTTACTCAAAGAACGCCAACGGATTCAACTCAAAAGCAGGATCTCCTTCAAGATTGAAGATCTCCATTCAATTTCTCTAGAAGTTTTTGGGTTTCTTTATGTTTTGTTGTTTTTCTAATTTTGAGATGTTTTCCTTCCAAATTATGAACTAAATTCCCTAGATACCTAGGGAAGATGAAACTTGTGATGGATCTTATTATTTGATTTTCTGAATTACATGATAAATACTTGATTCTTGTTCTCAATTATGTGTACTTATTTCATGTCTTAATGTTTTCAGGATATTAATTCATGATTGATATGCTTATTTCAGTAAAGCAAAAGTCCCTGTTTAAGAGTAGATCTAGCATAATTGAGTGAGTTACATGCAATCCTAGAAATAGGATGACATAAATCTATCGGATTAGAGTCAAATCTAATAGGGGAATCCATAGATCGAGTTAATGCGATAATAGGGGTTTTAATTAAGAAGATATTTTAATTAGTCAGCATAGAGTCAATTGTTCTTATTCTCGAAAGAGATATTAACATAAATTAGGGATTTCTACGGATTAAGGCAAGTGAATAAATCGTTTAATTTAGATTAAGAGTAATAAGTGAAGTCTAGATGGATTCTTTTATGGGTATTGTCTCTCTTATTGGTTTATTCCATTATTTTCCTACTTTATTCTCTGTAGAGTTCTTAATAATTAGTTGAATTAATTTTAGATTAAAAACAACCATTTCAATTTATAGGCTAGGTAATAAAAATATAGTAATTACTAGTACTTTTAGTCCTCGTGGATACGATATTCCCGACTCACCATAGCTATACTACTATTCCATAGGTGCGCTTGCCTTTGTCGTAATTTTAGTTAGTGTTAGTGGCGTATTCATTTATGCAAATGATTTTTATGATGATATATTAGGTCTAAAACTTGATTTTTGGTTTGTATTGGTTGCTTGATTGAGTTATATTGGTATATAAGAGTGTTGTATGCAGGTTGATTGTGAAAAGTATGAGAAAAGTAGCCTTTAAATTGCCTATTTTCGTCCACATGGGCAGAGACATGGGCATGTGTCTCAGCCGTGTGTGACACACAGCCATGCACATGGGCATGTAGTCTGGCCGTGTGTCCCCTACATCTTAAAATTTAGAAACAGAATGCTCAGAATTGAGCATACGGTCAGAGACACGGGCATGTGTGTGAGGCACATGGCCTAGCATATGCGTGTGTGGCTTTGCCGTGTAAAAATTGCACCTAATTTAAGGAAAATAAATTGGCCACATGGCCTAGCATACGGGTGTGTGGTTGGCTGTGAGACCCAAGTCAGGGAATTACACGGGGTAAGACACAGCCTGAAGCACAGGCATGTCATGGGACCACACGGGTGTGTCCCTTGGCAATACGGGCGTATGACCCTTGTACTTAGGAAAAATTTTGAAATTTTATGAAAAACTTTTTGAGTTGCTCATTTAGTCCCAACTTGCTTATAATACTTAAATTGGGCCTCGAGAGTCCATTTAAGGGACAACATGATTAGTCTCAATTATAAATAATAAATGATAAGAATTATGTTTAATTATTCTGTAAACTCCGATAATACTCCGTAACCCTATTCTGGCAACGGATACGGGTTAGGGATATTACATTTATTAGTATTAGAGTTTCGGTTTAGCCAATTCTCAGAATGAATGTAACGTGTAAAGTATTTAGAAATACATGCCATACAAATCTACGATAGTGTGATGTGTATGATCCAATCTAATCTTTGTTTTTCTTATAGATTGTAAAGATGTTTGATAAATCCGAATGTGCTAAACATGATTTAGCTAATAGTAGAATACAAACATCTGAGCATGGGACAAGTAGTAGTGTTCCAATTTCTCCGATGCAAGAACAGGAACTTAGAAATATGTTCTATGGGTTTATGAACAAGTGGTTTAATGAGATGATGCAAGAAAGAAATCAGGCTCAGCAACCTCTTCCCCCTACTGCAGCATATGTAGAACCCCCGGTTACTCCTCCACCTCCTCTGGTAACTGAATCTAGTAAGCGTTCTCCAGAATATATTAAGAGTTTTAAGAGAAATGGTGTGTTTCCCAGATGATTATTTGAGATGTGTTGTTTCTTTATTAAAAGAAAAAGCTTATAATTGGTGGGAGACTATAGAGGCTGTGGTACCAGAAGAGAAAATCACTTAGGAATTTTTCCAGAGTGAGTTTAAAAAGAAATATGTTGGTAAGAGGTATTTGGATAAAAAGAAAAGGGAATTCTTTGATTTGCGACAAGGAAATCTGTCAGTAGCTGAATATGAGAGAGAGTTTGTATACCTCAGCAAATATGCTCGAGATATTGTATTAAATGAGGAGGAAATGTGTATTCGATTTAAGGAAGGGCTAAATAATGAGATCAAAATGATGATTGGGGGCACAAAGATACGGGAATTTGTTATTCTGTCAAATCGTGCTCAAAAGATGGAAGAGGTGTACAATAGAAAAATGCAATGGGAAAGAAGAAATAAAGAATCCTATAAGAGAAGCTCCTCCAATTCATTTACAACATTTTTGGTTAAAAAGTTTAGAGATGATTTTTAGTCGACCCACTTCAATGCCGGAATGATCTAACAAGAACAAGACAACTCAGCAAGAATTTGGGGTAACTATTAAACCTGCAGCTAGTATGGGTAGTGTACAAAATGTACCGAGGCCTAAATGCAAATACTGTGGGAAGTATCATCCGGGTGAATACAGAAGCAAAATGGGAGCCTGTTTTAAATGTGGAGCTACTATCATTTCATTAAAAATTGTCCTCAACTACAAAAAGAGGAAGATGAACAAAAAGAAAAGTAAATAGTCACTTCTCAAAGAAGTAAACGCTTAAGTCAAAGTAGTGCCACTGGGGCTACCCATTCGACTGTGAGAGATAAAGCTGCTCAGTCAGAAGCTTGGACACCTGCACGTACATATGCTATCCGAGCTAGAGAAGAAACAACAGCTCCAGATGTAATTTCTAGTACTTTCTATCTTTTTGATGATTCTATATATGCATTGACTAACCTTGGGTCTACACATTCATATGTTTGCATTGCATTAGCATCAGAAAAGGAATTGTCTGTTGAATCTACTGATTATGATGTTCAAGTCACTAATCTAATAGGCCAAAGTGTGGTAGTTGATCTAGTGTGTCGTGATTGTCCACTGAAAATAAAAGGTTGTGAATTCCCTGCTGATTTGGTGTTGCTATCCTTTCGAGAATTTGATGTCATTTTGGGAATGGATTGGTTGATGAAGCATGATGCTATAGTGAATTGTAAAGAAAAATGGATTGATCTAAAATATCAAACAGGTGAAATGATTATTGCTGAATCTAAGAATTCGAAAGAAATGGTCAGGATTATTTCAACTTTATCAACCCAGAGGTTAATACGGAAAGGTAATGAGGCATTTTTAGCTTACATTCTTGATACCTGGATTTTGAATCTAAGCTAGAATGGTTACTAGTGGTTAATGAGTTTATTGATGTGTTTCCTAAGGAATTGTCAGGTTTACCACCAGACCGTGAAGTTAAATTTGTGATTGATGTGATTCCGGGAACAACTCATATATCCATAACACCGTATAGAATGGCACCAACCGAGTTAAAAAAGTTGAAGACATAGTTACAAGAGTTATTAGACAAAGGGTTCACCAAACCAAGTATGTCATCTTGGGGTGCACCTGTTTTATTTTTGAAAAAAAAAGATAGATCTTTGAGACTGTGCATTGATTATAGACAATTGAACAAAGTTACAATTAAGAACAAATATCCATTCCCATGTATTGATGATTTGTTTGATCAGCTGAAAGGTGATGCAGTATTTTCGAAGATAGACTTCAGATTTGGGTATTATCAGTTGAGAGTTAAAGAGTGTGATGTGCTGAAGACTGCTTTCAAAACTCGGTATGGTTATTATGAGTTCTTAGTAATGCCATTCAGTTTGACTAATGCACCTGCTATTTCATGGATTTAATGAATCGAATTTTCCAACCATATTTGGATAGATTTATAGTTGTGTTTATTGATCATATACTAATCCATTCCAAGATAGAATCCGAGCTTGCACAACACTTGAAAATTGTATTATAGATTTTGAGAGAAAAACAGTTGTATGCAAAGTTTAGCAAATGTAAATTCTGGCTCCACGTGGTTTGATTTTTGGGTCATATTGTGTCAGCTGAAGGGATTCGTGTGGATCTGAGCAAAGTATCTACAGTGGTGAATTGGAAAATTCCAAAGAATATAATAGAAGTGCTAAGTTTCCTAAGATTAGTAGTATACTATTGTCATTTTATTAAGAATTTCTCAATGATCGCTTCACCGATGACCCGATTACTATAGAAGAATGTTGAATTTGTGTGGTCTGATGAATGTCAGCAAAGCTTTGATTAGTTGAAGAAGATGTTGACAGTGGCTCCAGTTTTAACTCAGCCAGAATCTAGAATTCTGTATGTTGTATACAATGATGCGTTTTTCAATGGTTTGGGTTGTGTATTAATGCAATCAGAAAAAGTAGTGGCCTATGCTTCTCGGCAATTAAAATCGCATGAGAGAAATTATCTTACACATGATCTTGAATTGGCTGCAATTGTTTTTGCTTTGAAAATTTGGAGACACTATTTATATGGTAAGAAATGTTATGTATATACAAATCATAAGAGTTTGAAGTATTTGATAACTCAGAAAAAGCTGAATTTGAGACAGAGACAGTGGTTAGAGTTGCTAAAAGATTATGATTTGGTTATTGATTATCACCCGGAAAAGGCTAATGTGGTTGCAGATACAATTAGTAGAAAATCGTCATTGTTTGCACTTCGAGCGATAAACGCTCATTTATTTCTTAATGAAGACGATTTTGTATAAGCAGAATTGAGAGCAAAACCTGTGATTCTTCAGTGGATTTGGGAGTTGCAAGATGATAACCCGAAATTGGTGTTGAAAAGACAGATGGTTTGGGACAATTTGAGTTTAGAGTATACCATTGATGATAACGGTATGTTATATTATCGCAACAGAATTTGTGTTTCGAATAATTCTGGTTTGAAAAATGATATTCTTTCTTAAACTCATAGTATCATGTATTCTATTCATTCGGGTAGTATGAAAATACATTGTGATTTAAAAAGGATGTATTGGTGGCCTAGTATAAAATGGGAAATCTGTGAGTTTGTTGCAAAATGTCTAATTTGTCAGCAAGTTAAAATAGAACATTAGGCACCAATGGGTTTGTTGCAACCTGTCATGATTCCTGAGTGGAAATGTGAGCATGTCACTATAGACTTTGTATCCGGATTACCTATGACTCTAAGAAAGAAAGATGCAATCTGGGTCATTGTGGATAGATTGGCTAAGTTAGCACATTTTATTCTAATTAAAATAGACTTTTCACTTGAGATGTTAGCAGAATTATACATGTCTGAGATTGTAAGATTACACGAGGTTCCAACATCTATTATTTCAGATTGAGATCCGAGATTTACATAGAGGTTTTGGAATAAACTACAAGAAGCCCTAGGTACTAAGCTAAATTTCAGTACAGCATTTCATCCTTAGATTGAGGGGTAATCAGAACTAGTGGTTCAGATTTTAGAAGACATGTTGAGATGTTGTATACTCGAGTTTGGAGATAGCTAGGAAAGGTATTTATCTTTGGCTAAATTTGCTTACAACAATAGTTATCAGTCCAGCATAAAAATGGCACCATTTGAATCTTTTTATGGAAAAAAATGTAAGACTCCATTGTATTGGTCTGAATTGAGTGAATCTAAGTTAGTTGGAGTCGACTTGATCCTAGAAACTGAAGAAAAAGTTCGAATCATCCGGGATAGTTTGAAAGCAGCTTCTGACTGTCAGAAATCATATGCAGATTTGTAAAGAAGAGATATAGAATTTGCAGTTGGCGATCAAGTGTTCTTAAAAGTTTCACCATGGAAGAAAGTATTACCGTTTGGCAGAAAAGGGAAATTGAGCTCAAATTTTATTGGACCGTATGAGGTTATTGAAAGAATTGACCCCGTAGCTTATCGGTTAGCTTTGCCTCCAGAACTTGAAAAGATTCATAATGTGTTCCATGTATCCATATTGAGACGATACAGATCAGATCCTTCACACGTGATTCCTCATACTGAAATTGAATTTCAACCGGATATGACTTTTACTCCCTGTATTTTAATTTTGAGACATTTGAATCCCTATATGTTTTCTAATTTAACAATTTTGGTCCCTCTATCAATTTTGCTATCAGAATCATTGGTGTGCTTGTTATAAAAAAGGGTAAAATAACTTTTTAGCCTTCAACATTTACGTTTTTTTATTTATTTGGTCCTTACTCTTTAAAAATACATAAACAATTACAAAAATGTTTTAAAAATTCAAAAAATTTCATATTATCAATAAAATTAAAAAAATTGGGAAAAAGTTAAAACGCTTTAAAATTTTAAAAATATGAAAAATTTAAAAATTTAAAAAAGTATCATTCATTCTAAAGAAGGAGAAATTTCAAATCAATTCAAATTCATTATCTATTATTATTGTTTATTTCTAATTAAATTAATTTAATTAATAAAAGATAAATTAAGAAATTAAATCTTTTAGAACTCTTTTATAAAAAAGTCATATTCTTTAAGGATTATTTTTCTCTAATTAATTAAATTAATATTAGATAAAGTAGAACACTCTAATGAATAAGTTAAATTTTACAAGAACTCTCTTTTACTTGACAGTCCGACTGCCATTTTACACATCCACAAGTTCAAGAAGTTTAAAAATCCTCTGCAAAAATCTCTGAAGGAATTGAAGAACTTGAAGAGATTTTGACGAACTCCATATCAGTTTTGAAGAAAAGTCGCCTTTCGCTCCAATTTAATCAAGGAAAGGAAGTCAAAATTTGTTTATGAAGAAAGTTTCCTTTTGATAATATTCAACCGAAGAAAAAAAGTTAAAACTCGTTTCAAGAGTAAGTCACCACGACACCTGAAGCAAACTGAACCACCCAAGATTAAGGGTGAGTTTGGATGAGCGGTGCATTTAGCTGCAGTTAGTGTAAAAACAGCGGTGACGGTGAGATTAGATATTGTAACGATACTGTAGCGTGAGACAAAAAGTAAGCTAAACGCACCTCACCGTAGTCAATCGCCCGTCCAAACGAAGCCTAAGTCTAGATGACCCTTGGATCCAAACTCTCTTCAGACTCGTTTTCAAGATCAAGTTTTGATGACCATTGAAACAGATATCTCGATTCAAGATCAAGTCTAAAAAATCCTTAAATCTAATCAAATTAAATTAAATTCTCAAGCAATCTCACTAAACTCGACATCAAATCTCGACAACCATTGAAACAAATCATATCCTTTCAAAACCAAGTCTAGATAGACTTTTGGATTGAAGCTCCATCAAATGTATTAAAGAAATTTCAAAGATAATACTCTTGTCTAAATAAATTGACTTCAAATTTTTCAAGTCAATATTTGATTCGAAATTTGCGTATACACACTCCATGAATGACAATAATGTCTCTTCAAACTTTGACCTCTTTGTCTAATTCATATAAAATCATACTTGAATATATATATTTTTTAAAGTCAAATTGATAATAGATAAAAAATATTTTTATGTAAATTTAATTATAAAGTATATAAAAATTTATACAGTATATTTAAATTTAAATTAATTATATATATAATTGAATAAATTAAAAATCTACTTGTTAAACATTATTTAATATAAACTGAACGAATAGCTCAAACTTTAGAGAGATTTTATTACCATTAGAAGTGTTCATGAGCAACGCCAGACTGAGGCACAATTTAAAAAAGTTTCTCGACTTCGAGTTGGTTTCACCCAAATGAACCATTTCTCTATTTAAAATAAATAACAAATTATTTTATTAATTATAAAAATTAGTATTGATATATTTTTTTCTAGTTCGATTGTTTTAAATAAGAAAACAAGTTACTTCAGGTTAGCCCAAAGTTAAACATATAAGCCTAAGCTCGTCCTAAAATGATTGAGCCGATCGATGTACACCTTTTATTACCATTTAAGGATTTTAATTCGATTTTTTTATATTTTTAAGATGTTTAAAATTTTAAAATGATTTTATATTTTTAAAATTTAAGAAATTTTTTCATGATTTTTAAAATTTATACTTTTATGTTTTTATTTAGAACATAAAAAATAAATAAAAAAATTTAGTAATTTTTTAAAAAGAACTTAAAAAATAATGAATGGGCTAAATAGTTATTTTAATTTTTTAACTACTACGTTAAAGTTGACTTTAACAATACAATTAGATAAAATCAAAAGTATAAAATTTATTATTTTAAAATTAAAATATAGAGAGTAAATTTTAAATTTTAACAAGATGTAATTATCTCCAATATATTTTTTATTAATTATTTGTTGATGAAAAAGAAGTTACCCAAGGTCTTCAAATAGGATTAGAAATTTGTTATTTTGTATATTTAAAAAAGGTGAGGTGTTCTAGACTACTCCTGCGAAATTAGGATGGAGAAACGACATATACTAGCTTCAATTTAACATAAGGTTGATGGGATAGAATATTGTTTTTAGTTTTACTTATTATTTTTTTCTTTCCCTTTTGATTAGAATATGATTTTGCACCCAAGTGAATGGTCTAAAATTGAAACTTAAAACACAAGACCCAAGCGTAGTCAACAAGTTAATTGTATTTTGAATATGAAAAATAAAACAAAAAAACGATATTCTTTTCGTCAGTCATTGTCTTAAAGATGATGGAAAGTCAAGGTCAGCAGCAGAATCCTAAGATGAAATCATAACACCATGACCCTATAATAAATATCTGCACAGTTGTTGTTGACAACATTTTCTTATGCATATGCCCACCACAACTTCCCCCCAACAATTTTCCACCGCTAATTATCCCCCAATTCCATCCTTTTCATGGGGGTTCATTATCCTATTGTAAATTGAAATTACAGATCCATCCTTTTCATGGGGGTTGATTTATCCTATTGTAAATTGAAATTACAGACTTTTGTTAGTTTCTAACATTCTAGTTTCCCTACCCACCTGATGTGAGAGCTGGCGGGCCATCACCCTTTTTTCTTAATTTATTATTCAAATCAAAATTCTTGGTTCTGGAAGCCTGCAAGTCATACATACCATAAGGAGGCCCCAGATAATTATTAAACAAACACAAAATATCTTCCTTCTACCTCATGTTGAATACATCTACTTAAACACGCATACCAACTAGAGCAGTTAGACTTAGACTACATAAATTTCAAAATATAAACACAAACGAAGGCCATATGACTCACAAGTCCTACATTTCTCACCAACTAAAACAATGGTTTTATTTCTCGCCTCTTCCTATCTCCCATCCTACAAGTTTGACCAAAATGACCCACACTAGTCACCGTGT
Organism: Gossypium arboreum; assembly: GCF_025698485.1. Classification (NCBI taxonomy): domain Eukaryota; kingdom Viridiplantae; phylum Streptophyta; class Magnoliopsida; order Malvales; family Malvaceae; genus Gossypium; species Gossypium arboreum. The sequence continues at coordinate 12,045,509 of NC_069082.1, read as the reverse complement.
GGGCACTAATCTTATTGCTTTGCTTGTTAATAATTAAAAACGGGTCGAGGGATTTTGATTCTTTTCAGTTGGAACTTGGAAGTACTCTAAAATGTTGACGTTCCATATGATCGACTGGCTATCAATTTAATTAAAATTAATATTATGCATAAAATTAATATTATGCATAACATGTTAACATATTATGTATTTAAATTTAGATGAAATTTAGGATATTAATTCTTTTGAAAGAAATTTTTAAAATGCTGTATGATGAGTAATAAATTAGGCTCTCAATAATCAAATATATTATCTTGAGCTCGAGATGGTCCGGGCTTTGTCTCCCAACTCTGCACAACCTCAAGGGTTCACGAAGTGAGATCATTTCAATTTGTGGAGAAAATACGTACCAGAAGATGCGTAGATAATTAATCGATAGTCACACACAATGTGAATCAAACTACCAACCAAAGTACAACTAGCTCAAGTGATATCATGTCTCCTTGAAAAGGCTACCGTTGATTGATGGTTCGATTCGCATCGTGCGCGACTCCATCAATTAATTATCTATGTGTTTTCTAGCTATGTACTCTCTTCACCCATCTAAGGACTCCCACTCCATGAACCTTTGAACCTTTGAGACTCTTTGCAGAGTTCGGAGAAAAAATTCAATAATACTTTTTGTTTTTAAGGACCTAGCCGACTGATTCTTTGAAAACTTCTTGCGAGGGAGCAGGCCGCTCAACAGATTCCTTAAGTGAACGCCAAATAAAATCTAAAACTGAAGGGAAAAGAAGAAGAAAAACGCTGGGAACGACGTCTGTTTAAGATGATAATGCACTAATTCACCACTGTTAAATTTCAGAATTACAAAACCTCGAAAGATATCAAACTAGTAAAAATCTTAGATGATAAGCACAAATGAATTACAAAATCTCTGACAGAGAGAGATTAAACTAGTAAAATTCTTAGGTGATGAGCACAAACTAATTACTACAAGGGTCAACAATCCCATCAATCATGGACTACCGTTAGAATAGGTTAGATCATCAGAAATATCAGGCCTAACCAACTCAAATCTCAAATTGGACTATTACTAACAGAATTTAGGATATTTGTTACGGGATTTTATCAGAGCTCTAATTTTTACCTAATGACTGCGTACTCGCCGCGCCTCTCGAATCGGATTGAAACTGAACCGTACCCTCCGATTTGATGATCGGTTGGTCTTTTAGCACCCTCATAGAGTCAACAGAAACCGCCTCCTCCTCCTCCTCCTCTGCTCTATTCCGAGTCGCCAATACAGTACGGTAACCGTACCTCCGTTTAGGAGATGAAAGATCCAGATCGTCCTGCAAATAACAATGATAGATGAAAATTAATTAACAAATCCAAAAAAGGAAAGAATTTAAAATGAAATAACAAAGAGAAAACGAGGAAACCAACCTGAGAACGAAGATCTGAACCATTTTCTCTCAACCTTTTCAACGGAAACAAATTTGTCGATTTATAGATCTCTCTTTCGCCATCAGAGGATTCTTCGCTACTGGATGAACTTGAAGCCGGAGGAGGTGTATTTGCAACTGCAGACCACGGCACGACCTGATTATCTTCATCCTCCTGCACATCATCATCGGAAACAGCTCCTCCATCGTTGCCTTCCCCGTCCTCATCATCGTTTTCTGCTTCGGTGTCTTCTCGATCGCCGCCGTCGACGCAGCTCTCGCAGACGGAGACCGTGTGACCAAGCTTTGAACCAGCGGCTCTCCACGGAGTGAGAGACTGGCACGCGTGACAGAGAAGACACCTGACGTGTCTCGCTACCAGGAAGTTGGCTCCGTGCACTTTAGCATCGCAGTCCCAGCACAAACTTGCTTGGTCCGATTCACAATACGTCCTTGCCGCCAAATCACAGAGCTCACAGCTCTTCATTTGATCTACGAAAACAGAGAGAGATGCTTCCGCTCTTTCTTCTTCTTTCGTTTTCTCAGAGAATATTTCTCTTCCGATTTCTTTCAAGAAATTTCTCTTTCTTGGAGCGATTGAAAAAAGGGATGAGAAAAGAACCATCAACCCTGCTGTGGCTTATAGTAACAGCCTTCCTTTTGCTTTCAAATTACAAAGTTGCCTTTTAGAATAATACTCCCAGTATACCAACCATGCTGGCTGTGGCACCACCAATTACAAAATATTGTGTTTACAAAACTATACTTGCATAATTTAAGTTCTCTTTTACTTTTTATACTTGTATAAATGTACAAGATTACCTTTTTCACCTTTGACCTTTATTATTTTTACTATTTTTTCTTATACCTCATACTTAAATTTTAGATCTTTGTGTTTAAAATTAATTTTAATTCTATAAATAAAGTAGTGGTGGTGTATAGTTTTATAGTTTTCAATCTTCTAATTATCTAGATTTTTTCAAGGCATAATTATCTAATATTTTGTCTTAATTATTTAATAGTGAATTAAGATTATTTACATTATACATTTTCAATACATAAAACCCTATAATTAACTCAAAATTTAAATAGAAATTAAAATAAAATAATAATAATTATCTAAATAAGATATATTTTATTTTATTTTCCTATCCGACATACATCAAAAGAAAAAAGGAATTTACTAAAGCTTGTCAAGTAAAATATGAATTAAAATAAAAGGGGGCAAACATGTCATTTAGGAATAGTACGGAAAGAGAAAAACTATAGTGAGGTGTGGGAGCAGAAAACGATAAAAGCTGTGGTATAACATATGCCATGTGTGAGAACAACAGCTTTTGTGGCATATAAATTAACCCCTTCCCTTCTGCTTCGGCCTTTGGCTCCGTTGCCACGGTTTGTTGTATTTGTTTGGGGTTTTTTACCTATATAGTATTAAAAAAAAAATTAAAATAAGTCAACTTTAAAATTATATATGGGAATAGTATAGGTAGGGTGGTGCCGCCTATGGCAGAGGCGTGATCACCTTGCCACCTCACACCACCTGACACAAAACAAGTAAAAAAAAATAGTATAAAGTTGAAAAAAAAAGCTAAAATCGAAAAAAAAAGGCTGCACATATTGGTGGTGTGCTTGCCACAGGCGGCACCGATGGTGCCAATGCCAGTGGCAGCACCGTTGGCCGGATGTGACCACTTGGTCACGGGGGGTTTGGGAGGTTTTGGGGGTTTTGTCTTGTTCCCCTTTGGAACCATATATTATGGTCCCCTAACTCATTTGGGGAGAAGAAATGAGAGAAAAGAAAGAAGAAAATAAGAGAAGAAGAAGAAGAAGGAGCAACCAGACGTGAGGGAAGGGAAGAAAAAAAAAGAAAAAGAAAAAGAGAAGAGAAGAAAAGGGAAGGAAGGAAAAAGAAGGTTTTAAAGGGTAAATTTTTTTTAAGCAAGTATTTATTGTTGATTTTAATTTGATTTAATTTAGATTTAATTTATAAATTTATTTTTTGCAATGTGTTATTTGATTAAAAATATATATATTAAGGTATGTTTGTATTTATTTTATCTTTTATTCATTCATTCCTAATTTATTTTTAATTTTTATTGAAGTAAAAAACTTATGTATGTTATGTGTAAAGAACGTTTTATTATTATTATTTTATGTAACTTATTTGTTAAGTGTGTTTCAGTTAATTAGATATATTTTTATAAAATTTCTTTGGCATGTTATATTATGATTATTTTATTTATTTTTATTTTTTATATGATATGGTTTTATACTATTTTACAAAAATAGTATAAAAAAGAAAATATGAAAAAATATCTTAATGAAAAATAAAATACGAAAAGAAATAGAATATGAAAAAATACAATAAAATACTAAAAATAGTATAAAATAAAATACAAAAATATTATATTTTAAAAATAATACATTTGAAACATTATGTACTAAAATAAGATAAAAAATAAAATACGAATATTTTAGAAATATAGATAATAAAGGGACAAAATTAGGGTTATATAAAAAACACTAAAGTAATACATTTATGTACTAAAATAAGATAAAAATAAAATACGAAAATAATATATTTTAAAAATAAAATCCAAATATTTTAGAAATACAAATAATAAAGGGACAAAATTAGGGTTATATAAAAACACTAAAGTTATACATTTATGTACTAAAATAATAAGATAAAAAATAAAATACGAAATAGTATATTTTAAAAATAAAATCCGAATATTTTAGAAATACAAATAATAAAGGGACAAAATTAAGGTTATATAAAAACACTAAAGTAATACATTTATGTACTAAAATAAGATAAAATATAAAATACGAAAATAGTATATTTTAAAAATAGAATCCGAATATTTTAGAAATACAAAATTGGGTTATATAAAAAACACTAAAGTAATACATTTATGTACTAAAATAAGATAAAAAATAAAATACGAAAATAGTATATTTTAAAAATAGAATTGAATATTTTAGAAATACAAAATTAGGGTTATATAAAAACACTAAAGTAATACATTTATGTACTAAAATAATAAGATAAAAATAAAATATGAAAATAGTATATTTTAAAAATAAAATTCAAATATTTTAGAAATACAAATAATAAAGGGACAAAATTAAGGTTTATAAAAAACACTAAAGTAATACATTTATGTACTAAAATAAGATAAAAATAAAATATGAAAATAGTATATTTTAAAAATAAAATCCGAATATTTTAGAAATACAAATAATTAAGGGACAAAATTAGGGTTATATAAAAACACTAAATAATACATTTATTTACTAAAATAATAAGATAAAAATAAAATACAAAAATAGTATATTTTAAAAATAAAATTGAATATTTTAGAAATACAAATAATAAAGAGACAAAATTAAGGTTATATAAAAATACTAAAGTAATACATTTATGTACTAAAATAAGATAAAAAATAAAATACGAAAATAGTATATTTTAAAAATAAAATCTGAATATTTTAGAAATACAAATAATAAAGAGACAAAATTAGGGTTATATAAAAACACTAAAGTTATACATTTATGTACTAATAAATATTTAAAATCCATCAAACATTAAAATTAATAATCGAAATTTATTTTGAAATTGCAGTATCGCAATGGCTTCATTGATCAAGAAAGATGTTTCTCACATATGTGACACTGTTAATAAGACGGTAAAATATTGTTATTTATTAATAACGGGTTCCATTAAAAAAAGATCTACGTAATTTAACGAAATAAATTATATTATTTTAACTATTTTCTGTAATTTAACACTGTCAGGACTCGTACCGCGTATTAAGGGGCCTGGTGAATGGTTTAGGATATCCACTAGATGCACGACTGATGCCGTACTTGGAGCTAGCTGGATTCGGGTCAGCAGCATTGACCCGGACGTTCGATTTGCGGTATGATTTAATATCCGCATTGGTCGAGCATTGGTGACCGGAGACCCACACTTTTCATTTGCCGTGTGGGGAGTGCACTGTCACTCTGGAGGATGTTGTATTGCACTTTGGGCTCCCAATCGACAGGGATGCCGTCAGGGCGTAAGTGCGATAGCTGAGCCGGCTGCACTTTGTTATAGCCTACTAGGAGCCTCGCCCGGTGATGCTTATTCTACTATTTCAGAGTTGAAATTTACATGGCTAAAAGCCATTTTTCAACATTTATCAGTTAATGCCATTGAAGAAGAATTGGTGTGCGCAGCTCGAGCGTACATTATGCATATCATAGGGGGTGTACTGATGCCCAATTCCAACAACAACAAGGTTTATCTCCAGTATTTACCTTTGTAGCTGATTTGCATATTGTTCGCTCGTATAGTTGGGGTTCCGCAGTTCTAACTATGTTGTATCGTGAGCTTTTTCGGACGACAAAGCCTGATGCCATAGACATGGATGGATGCTTTGTATTGTTACAATCATGGGATCTTTATTGGATGCCATTCTTGGCATCGGTTAGTCACCAACCATACGTATTTCCGCTAGTTAACAGGTGATAAAATTTAACTTGTTAGCCATTGACAATTTCTTTATAATGATACTATTCTAACAATACTATATTTACTTGAAAATTATTTTCATAGATGGAATATTTATCCGGGTATCGGGAGGTCGTACACTGTCCCGATATATCATTTAATGATTGAACAACATGCCGAGGAAGGGGTAAGCTATTCAAATATTCGTGACATGTAATTGCTTTGTATATCTTACTCGAACGGTGTTAAATTTTAACCATGGTATTAATCATGCAGTTTATATGGATGCCATATCGTAGACTAGAAATTGCGGCTATTATACCTTCGTCTGCCTACGTTGATTCTCAATTGTAGTGTATTAACGCACCAATTATTAGTTTTAATGTAGTCGAGTGGTACCACGGGGATCGAGTACTACGACAGTTTGGTTGCATCCAGTATATCCCGGATCCACCAATACAGGTGGGGGAGGTTCACGGCATCAAAAAAAGAGGGAAACATGAACAGCATTGGAGGGTTACGCACCGGAGCTTTGTTACGGTGTGGGAGAATCGGATGGCTCGAAGACCTCAGATGGATATTTGTTCCGATTTGCGACCATCGTTAGAGTACATACAATGGTACTCGAGTATGGGGAGGCCATATTTACTTGGTGGGCAGTCGACTATAATCCCCCCGTACGTACAGCGATCTAGGGCATACGAGCCAGTGGTCGATATAGAGCCCGATCCATAGCCAGATCCTGAGCTTGACCCAGAGCCGGAGGTCGAATCTGAGCAATCGTATTCACATTCGGCTAATACTTCTTATCATCCGGATTTCCAGAGCAATGACTATTTACCAGGCTCGTCATTGCATTCACATTCGGCCGATACTTCTTATCATCCGGATTTGCCGGGCAATGACTATTTCCTGGGCTCATTAGGGGGCGGATACCATTACGGGTTTGATATCTTTGGGTCGTAACCATCGCAGCGCAGCACTTCTCCCAACCCATATCCACCTCATTATAGCACTACCCTTGGCCCCTATCCACTGCAGTACTCCACTCCTATTGGGTTGCATCCACCGCAGCATGGCACTCCTCCAGGCTCAAGTTCATCGATGCCATTCAAGCCATATGATTTTTCTTCTATGTATCGGACACCCTCACCTGCGACTGAAGAGGGTGTTGGTGTCGCAATCACCCACAACGTGAACGTCAACCTCCGCAGAAATGTACCCTTAGGACCACACCATCAAACCATCAATTTTAGGGTTCTCTTGGAGTTTTGATATTAAAAAGTTTGTATTTTTTTGATATATTTAATTAGATTAATTGGAACTTTGAAAAGTGGAACAATATTTGACCATAACATAAATTAGATTAATTTGGATATTTTTTAACATTAAAACACTAAAACTTGTAACAAGTCTAGTTTATTAATATAAATTAAATAGATTACAACATTAATCAAATTGGAACAAACTTTGCAATATAATTTTTTTATATAAATTAAATACATTACAACATAAGCTCAATTCCTACCGAATCGTGACGATTGTATAGTTTCGCTGCAGGTATTTTTTTTGGGAATGACCAGCTAACCTGTATAATCCACAACGCTTACCGTCAGATTTCTCCCTAATGTCCATTTCATTGCAAATTCTAGATGATTACGGACGACCTCTCAGATTCTTGCGTAGCCCTCTGTCTGGGACAAGCTCGAAAGTCATCAGAGGCACCTCCCACGTAGACAGGTCAGGCAGGATGGGGAACTCATTTTCCCAGACACGTAACGTGCGCTCAAGTGTGTATACATCATCGATAAATTGTTCAACATTAAGGCCACGACATTCGTACATGGATAATGAAGTGTTTGGAATCTCTTGCAATTGCACCGTCTATTCCAGAGATCAACTCCATAGGACCTAAGTGGTATGCCGGGTCGACAACCAATGGTCTCCGTAACACGAAACGTTTCAAGGCGTCTTGAATATATTTCTATATTCATCGACCTCGCCATTCGACTATTTATAACCATTACATCTTTAACATCTTCGAAAATACGTGTCTTGCCTCCATTTGGTTGACTTGTTGCTGGCCTATTCTTGGCATCAAGGTAGCCAACCTGTAGAATGTAGCCGAGAAGATAGATGAAATCGGAAGATGTCATGTTTTCAATAACACAGCATTGACCCCCTCTACTAAGTTTGTGGTCATCTGACCATAATAAAAGCCCTCGTCAAAACTTTGAGCCCATTGCTACGGCTCCATAGTACCCAACCACTGTTGGAAAGATGTATTCGTTTGACCCTCCATGTCACTCTCAAGTCGAATCATTCTTTAGCGGAAAATGTGTGGCTCTAGCTTATGCGCTGTATATGTATAAAGAAAAGATAAGTTACAGTATTGCCCTAAAACATTAAAACTTATATTGAAAATATAAGGTAATCATTTACCCATTTTCAAAACTTGTCTCTTCCATTCTGCATTCTTATAATCTCGATGGAAGTTAGCCGCGATATGTCAAATATAGTAAACGGATCTCCATGGTACACCGGAACGTTTAATGATAGTAATTAATCCTTTCCCTCTATCGGAGATGATGCAAATATTATCGTTGCTAATAACATACCTCCGCAGGTTGGTAAGGAAGAATTCCCATGATTTCATGTTCTCCTTATCTACGATGACAAATGCTATCGGGAGCACGTTCCTGTTACCGTCTTGAGCAACCGCAAGAAGTATGATCTGTGTATATTTTCCATATAGCTAGGTCCCATCCACTTGTACAAACGGCTTGTAGTAGGGAAATGTGCGCACACATGGATCAAAAGTCCAGAACATTCGATGAAAAATTCTTTTTCCTGACTATAATTGGTCATCCGGGCCATAATAATGTCGTGTCTGTAACTCAATTACAGTCCCCAGTACGTACTCTCGCATAGCGGCTATCCATCCCTGTAGCTCGTTATACGATGCATTGAAATCTCCATACAATTGCTCTATTGCCATCTATTTAGCTATCCACGCCTTTCGATATGATACTCGATACTGAAATCGTGCCTATATTTCGGCTATCAGTACTGAAACTTTAATTGTCAGCATGTCCTTCACCATTGGCATGATACACGTACAGATAGTTTTGGAATCAAGTTTTCAATGATCTTCTGACATACATGTTGATATGCATGTGTGAGGCCCAACAAATTTGCGTATCTCCCACATTTGCAAATTTTGAATAAATGCAACTCGCACCCGCCAATTGCAACCTTCCGCCTATTTCCAACATTCCCCAATATATAATGTCAGTTTAGACACTGCAACATTGTAATCCACTGATATATTCATGCTATATTTCTTAATAGCAAAAACACACTCTTCTTTTCTTTTGAATCTCTAGCCTATGAACAACTTCTCAGGTTCCGAACTTACGGCCAGCCGGTGAGCAGAAAGTATTTCAGGGTACTCTAGGAACTCAGCTGCATGCACCGCGTCGGGGTCTATGAGCGACATATGTGGCCCAGGATTATTGTGTATCACAATGTGTCGCATCTGGTTCCCGATTGATGACGCTTTAATGTTTCTATCGTCATTCATGTCTTCATCGTCAATATCATCGGGGATATCGTCCACATCGGGATCAGTATCACTATCGACCTCTTGATCACAAGGATCATTACTTGTATCCATCATCACCAACCACATTAATATTGGGTGTAACATTAAGATCGATATCGATCCCACGTATAGTCGATTCACTATCAATGTCCAATATTAGAGCCACCATGCACGGTTCTTGAGCTCTGTGTTCTTCAACATATGCATTGAGATCATCATTTCGCTCCATACCGGCTAACTTAGAAAATAAGTGAATCGATGCATTTTTGTCACTCCCATTCCCACAGTAAAGAGCGATCATTGTCTCCACATTTTCATCGTCTACAAGTTCCATTTCGGTGAATCTGATGGGATATGTCGAAATTGGAAACTTGTAAAAAAGTTTCGAGATCCTTCTCCCACAACGTCTAACAATTTTTGCGTTAATCCTTCCCTTCATATCTTCCAACGAGACATTTCTATTAAATCTCATTGCTATTTGTTGCCGACATTCAAATATGCATCCAACGGTTGTTGTCAAGATGATTCCGTCGAAATAAACGCATACGAAAAACTGATTATCCATCTTCAATACTCAATCTGTTAAAAAATAAACAAAATTTCTCAAAACAATTTCGAACAGTAAATAAATTACTTAAATAAAAAATTAATTAATCAATATGCAATTTTAAATATATTAAAATAAAACATAACATTTACACAAAACACATAATTAATCTAAATACAAAACTTACTAAAAATCACAATAAACAAAATAATAACTTTTAAAACAAAACATAAAAATAACACTAAATAAACTATATTAATACTAACAAAATATTTTTTCTTATCATAATCATTATATTTAAAAATAACAAAAAAGATACCTTTAATTTCTTCTCCTTCTTTCTCTCTTTCTTCTCTTCTGTAATCTTTTTTTTTACTGAAATTTTTTTCCTTCTTTCTTTTTTCTTCTGTTCTCCCTCCCTCTCTTCTTCTGCAAGTTTTTTTTTCACTGATGTGTGCTTCCTTTTAACACTGAAGGGTTTAAATAGAGGATTAGGGTGTCGGTGCCGCCTCTGCCACGTCACCAACTAGTGCCGCCTCTGACAGAGGCAAGACCAGTGCGCCTCTGACAGAGGCAAGAGTAATATTTTATTATTATTATTTTTCAGATTCAATTTTTTTTAGATTCAATTTTTTTTAACAGATTGTGTCAGATGGGAGGGTGGTTACGACTCTGCCATAGGCGACACCACCCTGCCTATACCATTTTCGTATATAATTTTAATGCTGTATTATTTTAGTTTTTTTAATACTATGTAGGTAAAAAACCCTTTGTTTGGAGAATAAGAAGATTTTATTTATTTATTTAATATATTTTTTCAAGTAGTAGTAGTGTAGGACTAGTCTTTAGTTTACTTGGGTTAGACCGTGACGTGATGCCACGTGGCATGAGTTGAGCGCCGAGATTCAGATTCTTCTTCCCTGTCCTTTAACGGTTGCAGGGTGGAGAGTAAGCCACGTGGATTGGTGTTTGATTAGGATCCTTTGCGTGTACTGTACAGCTGGTCTCCCGCTGTTTTCCCCATTTCTTCTCTTCATTTGCTGCTTCATATTTATTATATTGGTGGACTCTCTTTATCTTAATAACCGCTATTGATAAATAAGTGGACGTGATTTTAACATTTTGCACTCCACTCCCCCATTATCTACATTCACTTCTATAATACTAAAAAAATGTTTTCAGATCTCTTTGCTAGTTTTTTTCCTTCTCAATTACAAAAGTAAGACAAAGTGATGGTCACTAAACTAACTAAAAATTTGACTAAGGCAAGCGCACCAATCGAACAGTAGTATAGTTGTGATGAGACCAAAAATATCGTATCCACAAAGACTAAAAGTACTAGTAATTACTATCTTTCTATTATCTAGCCCAAGAATTAAAGGGATGTTTTTAAACTAAGATTAACGATTTACTTAACTAAGAACACGACAGCGATAAAAGTTAAAAAATACTATTGGAAAATCGATGGAGAAGACAATATCCAAGGAAGAATCCACCTAGACTTCACTTATTACTTCTGAATTAGAAGATTTATTCACTTAACTTAATCCGTAGAAATCCCTGATTTATGTTAATACCTCTCTCAAAACTAAGAACAACTGGCTCTAAGTTGATTAATTGAAATCTTTTTCTAATTAAAACCCCTATTGTCGTATTAACTCGATCTATGAATTCTCTTTTTAGATTTGACTCTAATCCAGCAGATTTATGTCGTCCTATCTTTAGGATTGCAATCAACTCCGCTTAATTATGAAAGATCTACTCTTAAACAGGGACTTTTGCTCCACTGAATAAGCACATCAAAACCTGAATTAATATCCTGAAATATTAAAGTAAGGATTAAAACTCATAATTAAGAATAAGAAAAAATATTTATCATATAATTCAAAAGATAATAAGATTCGTATTAGGTTTTATCTTCCCTAGATATTTAGGGAATTTAGTTCATAACAATGGGGGAAAACATCTCAAAATTGGGAAAACAACAAAACATAAAGAAACCCAAAAACTTCTAAAGAAATTGAATAGAGATATTCGGTCTTGAAGTAGATCCTGCTTCCGAGTTGATTTCGATGGTTGTCTTTGAGTATTTTCTGCTTTCTACTCTCCGTGTCCCTTTTTGATCCCCTTCTAGGGTGTTTATATAGACTTTAGAATGCCTAAAATATCCCAAAATAAGTCTTTTCCAAATAGAATTAGACTTGGGCTCGACAGAGACAAGGCCGTGTGTCACGCCCATATGAAGGTACTCAGGCCGTGTGCAATTCTGACGTGTTTTAATATCGACACGACCATGACACACTGGCCTGTGGCCAGCCCGTGTGTCATACACGGGCGTTGAATTACCCGTGTGGGAGTGCCTAGGCCGTGTGAAACACTGAATTAGGCCCATTTTGTCCATTGTTTCTTGCTATTTTCACTTTCTTAAGCTCTCCTGAGTATAAAACATGAAATTAAAGGATCAGGAGCGTCAAATTCATTATATCTTATGATAAATCATCCAAAAATATGCCAAGAATTGGGTAAAAATATGTATATATTATAGTCTATCAAATATCCCCACACTTAAGCATTTGTTTGTCCTCAAGCAAAATCCTCACTCACAACTAAAATTCATTCTTCTCAACTTATAATTCTTATAAAAAATGTTTCGAAATAATCCAGAGATAATCATACATTGAGAATTCAACTAAAAGAACATTAAAGTTTTAAACAATCCAAGTTGAACATTTTAATCATAAAATCATCGATATCCCCCTTTATCTAAGTAATTACCTTTAATTCCAAATCGACAAGGGTTGATATCCTCACTAAATATTCACTCAAATCACTCAAAGTATTTAAGGTTCAATAATTAAGCACTTAATAGTCAAACATGAAAAATTATTACCATAGGCTTGCATGAAAAAATTATTACCATAGGTTCAATAATTCACCTAAAATGAACGAACATAGTCAGGTAACTAATCAAATCAAATCTCAATAAAAAGGGAGTTAATAAAAAGGGAGAAATTCTTAACGAATCAAAAAGGATTAAGTTGTGGGTTAATATTAAGGGAAAAATCAAGAAACAATGGCTAAGGCTCAAAAGGGTTCACTAAGGGTTAATTATGTAGGTAGGCTTTTTACGGGGTAAGTGGGTTAAAAACTAAGCGCCTTTATCATCTCAGTATATCAAATCAAAGGTGTGGTCTTGACATGCATAATCGAAGCAAGTTCTAGAATAACAAATCGATGTTGACACACTCATAACCAATAAAATAAGTGAGCAAGAAAGATATATGCTCTAAAAGGCTCAAAATCTCACGAAAATTATGGGTATTTGATGTCAATCTTGTAAATTCAAAACTTCAAGATAATACCACAATTGAGGGAAACAACCTAGCAATTTTAATTCTCAAAAGTCAACTTATCATGCTTGATTCTCTAATGTCTTAAATTTTAAACAATCAATACACAATTACCTATGATTTAATTCAAAACATATCAATAAAAATTATAAATCAATCAGAATTCACTCTAATAATAATTGTCGAAACCATCTTTCAAATTTAAGGAAAAATGGGGAATCGGCTTTTTGAAAATAAAACGTGGAGTCGCCACCAATCTTTTTTGTTTAGGTGTGACTTGATCACCTAGAAATTTGGTTATTTTAATAAAGTATTTCTTTTTACTAAAACAATGATTTTGGTCTTACGAAAATATGAGAAAACGAGTTCGGGAGTCAGTTACGCATGAGGAAGGATTAGCACCCTCACTACGCCCAAAATTGGTACCAAATCGATTAAATACTGTCCTTATGCCTAAGGTTTAAAAATGTTTTTTGAAATATGGTTCTTTTTATAAACATTTGAATAGCCCAAGTTGGACGTCAAAATTCTCTTGTTTCAAAGGAATACAGCATCACATCCAGCACGGTAGGACACGATCCTTTATACCCTCGAAAACACGATAAATTTCGACTTCCAAAAGTTTATATGTTGAAAACCGCAAAAGGATGCCCAATTATTTAGTCCAACGAAAAAAAATCGAAACCTAGCACAGTATGGCACGATTCCTCGAATTTCTAGACATCGGACATTGCCTTATTTTAGAATTTAGAGAACATGAGTGAAATTCTAAAGGAATATTCGATTATTTTGAACAAACAGGAAATCGCATCCCAGCACGATAGGGCACGATTCCCCGAATTGCCAAACATCAAACATTACCTTCGTTTTGAATAATTTTTAAAGACATGAGTGAAATTCCAAAGGAATATTCGATTGTTTTGAACAAACGGGAAATCGTAACCCAGCACGATAGGGCACGATTCTCGAATTGCCAAACATCGAATATTGCCTTCGTTTTAAAGAATTTTTAAATGAATAATTATAAAAATAGCTTAAAACGCGTTAATGCGACTCGAAATAAAACGAAATTAATCTTAAAGATTTGGACCTTATAAAACCAAATTTCATAAATCCAAATTAAAAACAATGGTATGGGATAATATACACACATGAGATACAATCAATTAACAAACTAATAATTAAGTATAACTAACCTAAAAAATATAACCCAATTACGATCATGCATGGGGAATAATTGATATAATAATACAATGACGAAAATAATAATATAACAATACATCGCACAAAACAAAATAAAACAATACACACGATAGTATGCCACGATAATATCTGAAACCTAATATGATATAATCAATACAAGATATACGAAATAAAATGAAAATAAAGAAAATGTGGTATACAACTAGTTTGAAATAATAATAAACACGTAATGTATAATACATGAATGGATGGATTTTAAAAACTAGAGATATACGTAATCCTTTAAATAAGTGTTATAGAACGAATATTTAAGTCAAATAATATACAAGATGTTAAAAAATTGAAAATACATATAATAAAGGAGAATTTAATGATGTATAAACATATAAAAATAGTATTAAAATGTGAGATTCTAAATCAAAATAATATGTAGTGAAATATGTTCTAAAAATAACTTATACATAAAGATATATATATATAGGAAAATTTAAAAGAACTTTATAAAATAAATTAGCATGGGACTTAATATGTACATAGAATTAAATAAATTTTATTATAAATTATATATATAATAGATTTAAGAACATACTTGTATATATAAGAACTATATGTATAAAATACATGGATTTAACAGTATATATAGATTAAATATGGGTATCAATAAATATGTGACAGCCCTAAATTGACCCTAGTCGGAAAGTGGTTTCGGGACCACTAAACCGAGTCATAAAAATAATTAATTGTTATATTCTATGCTTACTATATGTGTGCATGCATATGTGGAAGTTTCATTCTCTAATTTTACCAATTTTGTGAGAAATTATTAAATAGGGATCAATGTGAAACATGGTGAAATATGATAGGCTAATTTTAAATGGCTTATTAGTGCATGTTAACACAAAGGTGGAGTTGCATGTCAAATAACCCATTTCTTAAGGTTAGTGGCCGGCCATGACATGATGATGGGCAAAGAAAACATGTCCTAGACATGTTGGCCTAGTGCATTATGGAAGGGAAATAAAGAAATGAAAAAAAAAGAAGGGAAAATGATGAAGAAAAATGTGTGTATGGATACTCTTGTGCCGTGACAAAACAAAGAAAAAAAAAGGGGAAGAAAATTGGTTGTTCATGCTTCCTCATTTTGTTACAATTGCCATGACTTGAAAAGATGAAGGAATAGGGAAATCTCCTAAAGCAAATCGGCATTCTTCTTTAGCTAGCAAGAGGGTCATGAAAACAAAGCTTGGAACTTAAGCTCTTCTTGGCCGAATGTAAAGAGGAAGAGGGAGAAAGACTTTCGGTCATGGAAGGAGAAGAAAGGTTAGTAAAAGTGTTAGATTTGTTTTGAAATTCAAGCTTGTTTTAGGTTAATCATCTTGCTTCTTACTTAACCCAAGCCAAAAGAATCTTGAAATCTTGATGGAGGTATGGTACATTCGTTTATGGTTAATGGGAGAATAATTTGATTTTAGCCTTTAAACCTTGAGGAAGAAATTGTTGTTGCAAGAAGTTGAGCTTATTGATAGTATAAATTTCTAATGCACCTAAGGTAATAGCCGAACATGTAGTGGTTTAATGCCTTGAACAAGTGTCGTTTAGATGTTCTAAGATTGTCTAAATTAGATGTTTAATCATCTAAGGGTTCGCATGGTGCATTCTTGAGAAGAGTTTGATTTGAAATCATGAGATCTTGTTGACTTGTGTTTAAGTTGTAATCGGCCATGGGCTATGGGTGTTTGCTAATCCGGTTTTGTTGCATAGGTGTTAAATACCTGTATTGGGAATTTGATGAATAAGTAGCAATAAATTAAGATGAGATTGAGTAAATTTTAGCTTAGTTGTGTTAAGTATTCGCAATAATCATAATAATGTATATGAATGCCGTATGTTTGTGTTTGATGGAGAGGTGAATTGTTTGATTTAGCTCCAGAGCAAAGGGGACTAAATCGGACAAAGGAAAGGAGAAAGCAAACGAGTAGCCAATTGGAACCGTTCTACCCTACATAATGTAAGTCATTAAGCATATATTTGGTGTTGATGTAAATGACCATAATATATACGCAATTGTGTTTAAATGAGTTGATGTGTAAATGAAAATGTATGTGTATGGAATGATGCCATTGTTGAATGTATAAAGGCAGCAAAATGCATAAGGTATTGGTCTCGGCACTAAGTGTGCGGGTATAAATGGACACGGTGACAAGATTGGCACTAAGTGTGCGGGTTTAAATTGTACAGCACTAAGTGTGCGAGTTTGATTATATAGCACTAAGTGTGCGAGCTGAAAATTATATAGCACTAAGTGTGCGGATTCACTATATACTCTTGCATTACAATTGGCACTGAGTGTGCGACATTATCGAGTTAATCCCGGACAGCGGATCGGGTAAGTACCTTGAGCTCATGACGAATAGGCAATACGTTCATGCTCGGGTTGAGCTTGGTAAGCTTTAAATCTATGTGATGATTGCAATTGTATGATTGTGGTGTGAATGAGTTGGTGTGTAAAATGCCTCAAATATCTTATTGTATAGAATATGAAATGTGGATGTATGACTTGGTATGAGATTGAACCGAAAGGTCCGAGGAATTATGGTATACTTTCGATATGGATGAAGTACCTAGCCTCGCTTATTGTTTGATGTTGTGAAAATTTTATTAATGGATGGTTGATGAATGCTTATGACTTACTGAGTTATAAACTCACTCGGTGTTTTCTTGTCACCCATTTTAGGTCTCTTGGACTCGTATTGTTGCGTGCTCGGAACCGTCGTTGAAGTCATCACACCGCTGGAAATCTTTTGGTATTGTCTTCGTAGTTGAACTAGGAGAACATTTGGCATGTATAGGCTATTATGTTTTGTTGAATTGTGGGTTGTAAACTTTAAGCCATGTGAAAATGGCCTATGTGGTCGTTGAGTGGGATGCTAGAACCTATAGCCACGAGTCTTAGAAACTTTAATTTTGATAAGGTGGCCATAATTTGTGTCATGTATGATGGATGATTAGTAAGGCCAAGGAAAGATTCATGAAATTGGCATAGTCTACTGCAGTAACTGTTGCGGACAGCAGTAGTGATATGAGATTGAAAAATCACTAAAAATAGTAGAAGTAGAATTAAATAGTGAATAAATTATGAAATTGAACCTTGATGAATCTATTTTCATATGGACGAAACGAAACGACCATATGAGCAGTATACTGAGAGATATTAAAGTTCTCGTGAAATAGGGCCAGAACAGTTTCTGGATCCCCTGTCTCGACTTTGAAAATTTACCATAAATTATCCAGAAGGAATTAGAAGTCGTGCCTTATATGTGCAGATTCCCCTTTGAGTCTAGTTTCATTAGAAACGAACTACATGAGCATTGAAGCCCTGTACGAGAATATATCCAGGTCGTAATGCGCGAAGGTCAGTGTAGTCGACCCCTGTAACATGGGCGACTTTAACTAATAAACTGTACCAATTGGCCTGACCAAAAATTCTAGAAATAAATTCAGGGATGTATATATGAGTCTAGTTTCAGGGAAAATTTACGGAACTGATTTTCGAGTTCTGGAACTCGAGATATGATTTCTAAGGTGACAGTGACGCAGTTAGCTAGCCTGCCTGGAATGTAAATCAATTATTTCAAAGAGAGAAATAAGGGAAGTAAGCCGGTAACACCACGTGGTCAAATCCGTGACGGTCACGGGTTTGGGGTGTTACATTTTATTGGTATCAGAGCTATGGTTTAGTCGGTTCTAGGACTACCATAGCGCGTGTGAGTCTAGCTATACATGCCCAAAATGTTAGTGCTTAGAAATGTGATGACTTCTGACGGTTGAAGTTTTTGTTTTGATTTGCAAATGGAACCCGGGGTAGAGAGACCCTTGGCGGATGACTTTGAAAGTGTAGCGGCTGTTCCTGCGCAAGGGACACCACCTGTTGAGCCTCAGTCATCCGCGAATAATCAAGCTGAAGGGGCGAAACAAGCCTTCTTCACCATGATGAATGAGTGGGTCGCGCAATATGCCCGAACCAATCCGGCTGTCCAACCATTCCTGAATTTAAATACTCCACCCAAGAGCCCGTAATGCCTCCAGTTACTGATCCTGTGAGGCTGAGTAAACCACTTGTGGACTTGATTAGGAAGCGTGGGGCCGAGGAGTTCAAGGCCATAGTTACCGATGATGCTTGAAAAGGCCGAGTTTTGGCTCGATAACACCATTAGAGTGTTAGATGAACTGTCATGCACACCCGATGAATGTCTTAAGTGTGCTATATCCTTGTTGCGAGACTCAGCTTACTATTGGTGGAGGACTTTAATATCCATAGTCCCAAATGAATGAGTTACTTAGGATTTCTTTCAATCAATTTCAAAGAAATACATTAGTCAACTGTTCATCGATCGAAGCGTAAGGAATTCTTGGAACTTAAGCAAGGCCGATGATCAGATCTAAATACTGAACATGAGTTCGTAAGACTTAGTCGGTATGCTCGGGAGTGTGTGGCTGATGAGGTTGCTATGTGCAAGAGATTAGAAGAAGGCTGAATTTGAAGCTAGAGATTTTCGTAAAAGATCGACGGGTAAAGCTCCATTCTCGGCTGTAAAGAGGTTCAGGGAGGACACTAATAAGTCGAGGGCGACTGCGGGAATTTCCATCAGAGCCCGACCATTGACGGACTCCCGAGGTACTTCGGTAGCTAGTGTGGGCAATAATCGTCAAGAGAAACCTGAATGCCCCCAATGTGGAAGACGACACCTAGGTGAATGTTGGGGTAAGTCCATTAATAGGGCCTGTTATGGATGCGGTTCGAAGGACCACTTCATTAGAGATTGCACGGAGCTAGATGAGAAGAATAAGATGCAAGGTGCAAGACCTAATGAAACGACGGCTAGAGGTAGGCCCCCGAGAATTTCTGGAGGTAGGGTGGTAATCGAGAGGAGCCTCGATACTACTGTTCGATCCGAGACCCGTGCTCCTACTAGAGCATATGCCATCTGCGCACGAGAGGTGGCATCCTCCCCTGACGTTATCACTGGTACTTTTACTCTCTTTGATACTAGTGTGATTGCATTGATTGACCCCGGCTCTACTCATTCATATGTATGTGAAACCTTAGCATCCAAGAAGACTCACTGTTGAGTCTCATCGAGTTCGTAATTCGGTGTCAAACCCTTTGGGGTCAATACGTACTCGTTGATAAAGTGTGCAAGAGATGCCCCTAATAATTCGAGAATCCTGCTTTCCTACCGATCCGATGCTTCTACCATTTGATGAATTCGATGTTATTCTTGGTATGAATTGGTGATCAGTACATGATGCAAAGGTGGACCGCAAAAGGAAAACCATTGATTGGAGGAGTGCAAATAATGAGGTAGTCCGAGTCGAGTCTCATCGATTTAAAAGGAGTGCCAGCGATAATATCTTCTATGACCGCCGGAGATATGTGAAAAGGGTGTGAAACATACCTTGTGTATGTGTTTGAAAGTAAAGAGACGGAAGGAAACTCGAATCGGTACCAGTGGTTTGTGAGTATTCGATGTTTTTCCGAGGAGTTACCGGATTGCCACCGGTTCGAGAAGTGGATTTCGCATCGGTTGTACCGGTACTACGTCGGTCTCAATAGCCCCGTATCGTATGGCATTAACGGAATTAAAGGAATTGAAGGTTCAATTGCAAGAATTGACGGGTAGAGGTTTCGCTCGACCGAGTTTTTCTCCATGGGGCGCACCTGTATTGTTTGTGAAAAAGAAGGACGGAACCATGAGGTTGTGCATCGACTATCGTCAACTCAATAAAGTGATGATAAAGAATAAATATCCATTGCCACGAATTGACGATTTGTTTGATCAATTAAAGGGAGCCTCAGTGTTTTCAAAGATATATTTGGGGTCGGGGTACTATCAGTTGAGGGTCCGAGAATCGGACATACCCAAAACCGCTTTTAGAACGAGGTACGGTCACTACGAATTCTTAGTGATGCCGTTTGGGCTTACTAATGCCCCTGCGGTATTTATGGATTTAATGAATAGAATTTTCAGGCCATACTTGGATCGGTTCGTAGTTGTATTTATCGATGACATTTTGGTCTATTCGAGAGATGAAACCGAACATGCTGAGCACCTAAGGCTAGTGTTGCAAATTTTACGAGATAAGCAGTTATACGCAAAGTTCAGTAAATGTGAATTTTGGTTGAAAGAGGTTAGCTTTTTGGGGCACGTGGTGTCCGTGACGGTGTCGTGGTGGACCCGAACAAAATTTCGGCCATAGTCGATTGGAAACCTTTAACGGAATGTTACCGAAGTTAGGAGCTTTTTGGGGCTTGCCGATTATTACCGATGATTTGTAAAAGGTTTTTCGATGATAGCTGCACCGATGACGAAACTACTCCAAAAAGATGTTAAGTTCGAATGGACGGAGAAATGTCAGAAAAGTTTCAATCAACTAAAAACTTATTTGACTGAAGCCCCAATTCTAGTGCAACCCGAATCGGGCAAAGAGTTTGTCATTTATAGTGACGCATCCCTACTTGGGTTGGGTTGCGTATTGATGCAAGAAGGGCGAGTTGTGACCTATGAGTCGAGACAATTAAAGCCACATGAGAAAAATTATCCGACCCATGATCTCGAATTGGCTGCCATCGTACCCGCCTTAAAGATATGGCGACATTACTTATTTGGTGAGAAGTGCCATATGTATTCGGATCACAAAAGTCTAAAATATTTGATGACCCAAAGAGACTTAAATCTGCGACAAAGACGTTGGCTCGAGCTGTTAAAGGATTATGAGCTGGTCATTGACTATCACCGGGAAAGGCTAATGTGGTTGCGGACGCCTTAAGTCGTAAATCACTATTTGCTTTTGCGAGCGATGAATGTACACTTGTCTCATTTCTACCCGACAATGTGTTAGTAGTGGAATTGAAAGCCAAACCATTATTGATACGTCAAATTCGTGAAGCTCAGAAAGTCGACGATGAGTTGGTTACAAAACGGGCTGAGTGTGTTCCGAACAAGGACTCGGAATTTCAAATCGATGATGACGATTGTTTGAAGTTCAAAAGTCGTCTGTGTGTTCCAAAGAATTCGGAACTTATTTCGATAATTCTGAACAAAGCCCATTGTAGCCAAATGGCAATCCACCCGGGGAGTACGAAGATGTACAATGATTTGAAACGTCGGTTTTGGTGGCATGGTATGAAACGAGACATCTCTGACTTTGTTTCGAGATGTTTAATATGTCAACAAGTGAAAGCGGAGCATCAAGTGCCTTCAGGATTACTTCAGCCGATCATGATACCCAAATGGAAATGGGATCGAGTAACAATGGACTTTGTGTCTGGGTTACCATTGACTTAGAATAAGAAAGACTCGGTCTGGGTCATTGTTGATAGACTGACCAAGTCTGCTCATTTTATTCCTGTCCGCACGGATTTTTCGCTTGATAAATTGGCAGAATTATACGTCTCCCAAATTGTTCGATTGCATGGGGTACCTATTTCTATCGTGTAGGATAGAGACCCAAGATTTACATCGCGATTTTGGAAGAAATAGCAAGAGGCTTTGGGTACCAAGCTGCATTTTAGCACTGCTTTTCACCCCCAAACCGATGGTCAATCCGAACGGGTAATTCAAATACTCGAGGATATGTTGAGATGTTGCATCCTTGAGTTTAGTGGTTCATGGGAACGGTATTTACCTTTGGTTGAATTCGCTTACAACAATAGCTTTCAATCAAGTATTAAGATGGCGCCTTACGAGGCTTTATACGATCGTAAATGCCGTATCCCATTATTCTGGACTGAACTTAGTGAAGGAAAAATCTTCGGGGTTGATTTGGTTAAGGATGCCGAGCAAAAAGTTCGAGTAATTCGTGAAAGTTTGAAAGCTGCTTCGGATCGCCAAAAGTCGTATGCGGATTTGAAAAGAAAAGACATTGAATATCAGGTTGGAGACAAGGTATTTCTCAAAGTCTCACCCTGGAAGAAGGTGCTTAGATTTGGCCGTAAGGGCAAATTGAGTCCGAGGTTCATCGGTCCGTATGAAATATCTGAACGAGTTGGGCCAGTAGCGTACCGATTAATTTTACCCCCTGAGCTCGAAAGGATCCACAACGTTTTCCATGTCTCGATGCTTCGACGATATAGGTCTGACCCGACACACGTAATTACTCCATCTGAGGTCGAGGTTCAGCCTAATTTGAGTTATGAAGAAGAGCCGGTTCGCATTCTGATGTGCGAAGTAAAAGAGTTGCGCAATAAGAAAATCCCATTAGTGAAGGTGTTGTGGCATAAACACGGAATTGAAGGAGCCACTTGGGAACTTGAGGACTCTAAGAAAGAGCGATACCCGAGCCTATTTACCGGTAAGATTTTCGGGACGAAAATTTCTTAAGTGGGGGAGAGTTGTGACAGCCCTAAATTGACCCTAGTCGGAAAGTGGTTTCGGGACCACTAAACCGAGTCATAAAAATAATTAATTGTTATATTCTATGCTTACTATATGTGTGCATGCATATGTGGAAGTTTCATTCTCTAATTTTACCAATTTTGTGAGAAATTATTAAATAGGGATCAATGTGAAACATGGTGAAATATGATAGGCTAATTTTAAATGGCTTATTAGTGCATGTTAACACAAAGGTGGAGTTGCATGTCAAATAACCCATTTCTTAAGGTTAGTGGCCGGCCATGACATGATGATGGGCAAAGAAAACATGTCCTAGACATGTTGGCCTAGTGCATTATGGAAGGAAATAAAGAAATGAAAAAAAAGAAGGAAAATGATGAAGAAAATGTGTGTATGGATACTCTTGTGCCGTGACAAAACAAAGAAAAAAAGGGGAAGAAAATTGGTTGTTCATGCTTCCTCATTTTTGTTACAATTGCCATGACTTGAAAAGATGAAGGAATAGGGGAAATCTCCCTAAAGCAAATCGGCATTCTTCTTTAGCTAGCAAGAGGGTCATGAAAACAAAGCTTGGAACTTAAGCTCTTCTTGGCCGAATGTAAAGAGGAAGAGGGGAGAAAGACTTTCGGTCATGGAAGGAGAAGAAAGGTTAGTAAAAAGTGTTAGATTTGTTTTGAAATTCAAGCTTGTTTTAGGTTAATCATCTTGCTTCTTACTTAACCCAAGCCAAAAGAATCTTGAAATCTTGATGGAGGTATGGTACATTCGTTTATGGTTAATGGGAGAATAATTTGATTTTAGCCTTTAAACCTTGAGGAAGAAATTGTTGTTGCAAGAAGTTGAGCTTATTGATAGTATAAATTTCTAATGCACCTAAGGTAATAGCCGAACATGTAGTGGTTTAATGCCTTGAACAAGTGTCGTTTAGATGTTCTAAGATTGTCTAAATTAGATGTTTAATCATCTAAGGGTTCGGCATGGTGCATTCTTGAGAAGAGTTTGATTTGAAATCATGAGATCTTGTTGACTTGTGTTTAAGTTGTAATCGGCCATGGGCTATGGGTGTTTGCTAATCCGGTTTTGTTGCATAGGTGTTAAATACCCTGTATTGGGAATTTGATGAATAAGTAGCAATAAATTAAGATGAGATTGAGTAAATTTTAGCTTAGTTGTGTTAAGTATTCGGCAATAATCATAATAATGTATATGAATGCCGTATGTTTGTGTTTGATGGAGAGGTGAATTGTTTGATTTAGCTCCAGAGCAAAGGGGGACTAAATCGGACAAAGGAAAGGAGAAAGCAAACGAGTAGCCGAATTGGAACCGTTCTACCCTACATAATGTAAGTCATTAAGCATATATTTGGTGTTGATGTAAATGACCATAATATATACGCAATTGTGTTTAAATGAGTTGATGTGTAAATGAAAATGTATGTGTATGGAATGATGCCATTGTTGAATGTATAAAGGCAGCAAAATGCATAAGGTATTGGTCTCGGCACTAAGTGTGCGGGTATAAATGGACACGGTGACAAGATTGGCACTAAGTGTGCGGGTTTAAAATTGTACAGCACTAAGTGTGCGAGTTTGATTATATAGCACTAAGTGTGCGAGCTGAAAATTATATAGCACTAAGTGTGCGGATTCACTATATGCTCTTGCATTACAATTGGCACTGAGTGTGCGACATTATCGAGTTAATCCCGGACAGCGGATCGGGTAAGTACCTTGAGCTCATGACGAATAGGCAATACGTTCATGCTCGGGGTTGAGCTTGGTAAGCTTTAAATCTATGTGATGATTGCAATTGTATGATTGTGGTGTGAATGAGTTGGTGTGTAAAAATGCCTCAAATATCTTATTGTATAGAATATGAAATGTGGATGTATGACTTGGTATGAGATTGAACCGAAAGGTCCGAGGAATTATTGTATACTTTCGATATGGATGAAGTACCTAGCCTCGTTTATTGTTTGATGTTGTGAAAATTTTATTAATGGATGGTTGATGAATGCTTATGACTTATCGAGTTATAAACTCACTCGGTGTTTTCTTGTCACCCATTTTAGGTCTCTTGGACTCGTATTGTTATGCGTGCTCGGAACCGTCGTTGAAGTCATCACACCGGCTGGAAATCTTTTGGTATTGTCTTCGTAGTTGAACTAGGAGAACATTTGGCATGTATAGGCTATTATGTTTTGTTGAATTGTGGGTTGTAAACTTTAAGCCATGTGAAAATGGCCTATGTGGTCGTTGAGTGGGATGCTAGAACCTATAGCCACGAGTCTTAGAAACTTTAATTTTGATAAGGTGGCCATAATTTGTGTCATGTATGATGGATGATTAGTAAGGCCAAGGAAAGATTCATGAAATTGGCATAGTCTACTGCAGTAACTGTTGCGGACAGCAGCAGTGATATGAGATTGAAAAATCACTAAAAATAGTAGAAGTAGAATTAAATAGTGAATAAATTATGAAATTGAACCTTGATGAATCTATTTTCATATGGACGAAACGAAACGACCATATGAGCAGTATACTGAGAGATATTAAAGTTCTCGTGAAATAGGGCCAGAACAGTTTCTGGATCCCCTGTCTCGACTTTGAAAATTTACCATAAATTATCCAGAAGGAATTAGAAGTCGTGCCTTATATGTACAGATTTCCCTTTGAGTCTAGTTTCATTAGAAACGAACTACATGAGCATTGAAGCCCTGTACGAGAATATATCCAGGTCGTAATGCGCGAAGGTCAGTGTAGTCGACCCTGTAACATGGGCGACTTTAACTAATAAACTGTACCAATTGGCCTGACCAAAATTCTAGAAATAAATTCAGGGATGGATATATGAGTCTAGTTTCAGGAAAATTTACGGAACTGATTTTCGAGTTCTGGAACTCGAGATATGATTTCTAAGGTGACAGTGACGCAGTTAGCTAGCCTGCCTGGAACAGAAATCAATTATTTCAAAGAGAGAAATAAGGGAAGTAAGCCCGGTAACACCACGTGGTCAAATCCGGTGACGGTCACGGGTTTGGGGTGTTACAAAATATGTATACATATATGATAATAACTTAAAAGATATATTACATAGGACTATATAATAAAATACGGAATAAATTTAAAAGAAATCATATGTATACAATAATATAAGGTTAACAATATGTATTTGAAATAAAATGAACTTTAAAGTAGAGTATATATGTATGTATAATAGTGTATAAAAGCATTTACACGAAATAGTGTACAAAATGTGAAAATACAATTACCCAAATTACAATAAATAAGTAAGCAAATGACACAAATGATGCGATTTATACAAATAAACAAACACGAATAAAAAAACATGAAATGAATCTAAAAAGAAACCAAATTGAAATCAAATTGAAATAAAGAGGACAGTTTATAAATAAGATAAACTACTGAAAATAGGGACCTGTGCATAACACACGCGAATTCACAGGGGCTAAAACTACAAATTACCCCGATCCCGAAACGCTGTGTTAAGGCATGGACTAAAATGAAGATACGTGCATATTTCAAGGCTAAATTAAAAAAGAAATAAAGTAACTAACAGATGATTGAACCGTTGTGCAAAAAGGGAGGACTAAAAGTATAATTAACCCTCAAGGACCCAGTGCGCGGGTTTCAACCTAGCGCGGGTCGGGTCATCGGGCATGGGGCTGCCAAATGGTGTCGTTTCAAAGCCAATGAGCTTGGCTTGAAATGTTGTCGCTTTATACACCCTCAAGACCAGAACAAAACCCTAAAGGAAACACCTTCCCCTTTCCTTCTTTTTCAAAAACCAAACTAAAAAAAAAAAAGCTAAAGCCTATCACTCCCATTCGGCCAACCCAAGGATCCACGCAGTCCAACCACCACCACTGTGATCAGTGGAGAACCATATGCACGTCCCTCGCCTGGAACCTTGGCTTAAATATTGCCGATTTCAGCCTTAGAAATCCGATCCCAAGCTTCGATTTCAGCGAAGTGGATAAGGATTTCGATGGCCTATTCCCAAAGGTAAACCTTTATTTTCTTATTCTTTTTATTTCTTAACAAAAACAATAGTGAATGGCTCGAGGAGAAAATGAAACAGTTCATAGAGAGCTAAAGCAATTCAGAAAACAAAGAAATCACCTTTGCTATTTGATTGCTTTGTATTGCTTCTGTTCGTGTGCGTAAAAAATATACAATGGCTATTGCATGGCTTTTATAGCCGAAAATAGAGAAAAACGAAAAAGAAAATACAAGTTTCTTGTCGTTTTTTTTCTTTCTCTTTGTTGTGCTGGTGTTTTCATATTTGCTTGCAGGTACGGAGTTCACTGGCATGCGTTGGCCCTTGGTGTGAGGCGTACGGAGGCGCGAACATGGTCGTACGGTGCTGAAGGCGCATGGAGGCTGGGACTGCTGCGGCACAAGCAGAAACTGCTAGGGTTCTGCCTTGATTTTTTGTTTTTGGGCTGTAGGGTATTTTGGTCTAGGTTTTGGGTTGTGTTAGGTTTGGGCTAAGTTAGGGTATTGGGTCATTGTAATAACTTTGGGCTTTGGACCGTTATAAAACTGGACTATTATAATGTTTTTATTGTAATAATTTTTGATTTTATGCTTATACGGGCCCGGGCTAAATTGACCTGTTACAATAATATGAGAAAATTATTTGAGAACGAGATAGAAATTCAGGGATTTTCTGATAATCATATAAATAACCTCTCCACAGTTAAGATTTACATTGCCCTCAATGTACAAAGATAGATAATAACAATATAAGCATAATATCAGAAGAGAGGGAGAGAAGCGAAACTGCCCTAAATTTTTGGATGAAATCCTTGGAATAGCAAAAGCTAGAATTGTATATAAGGCCAATGAAAGGCATGATTCTGAGTTAATAATAAGAAAATAAAAATAACTGTGGAAGAGAATTAAGGGATTACTCGATAATAACCATAAAGATAAACATAAAATATAAAAAATAAGTTTTCAAAAATAAATAAAAGAAAAAAAATAAAATTAAAAAAAATAATAAAATAAATAGACTTAAAGGTCCTCATTATCGGATGCCTCGTGGGTCGACGGTGCTGAATGACAGATATGAAGATGGTGGCAAATCTGTCGAAGAGTGGCAACGATGCTATCGAACCACTCAAAACACTGCTGCTCAAAGCGAATGAGTCGCTCGAATATATCTGTCAAGGTGGCAGCAGTGGGGCGGTGACTCTGTGATGGTGGTGGAGGTGGGTCCTCATGAACGGAAGAACATCATCAGTAATGTCCTCTGGATCATCCTGACCATCAGAACGAACTAACCGGCACTGAGGGGGATCAAATCCATGACGTCACTCGATCATCCTCTTGTGGATCATACTAGAAATTCCTTGAGGAAACATCTGACCTACTAATATGAGTGTCGATGACATCTCTGTATGTCGAGGAGACCGAAGTGTCGAGCGAGACGAGTCACGTAAGGGCCGAGAAAGATGGGGCCCTTCTTATGGCGTTCAGTTTGGTTGCGGCAAGCGAGTGCGATGAAATAAGCCAAATCAAACACATTTCCGGTAGTCATGTTCCATAGGAAATAGGCGTCATAAGTACTAACCACTCCAGTGCTCTCTTTCCGACATGTCAAAATGTGAGCTAGTAGGGCGTGAATATACTGTAGGGCCGGAGAGAGGTGCGTTGCCTTCAAGCGACTCGCGTCATAGTTAGTTAGGCCTCCCGTGAGCTTAGTCCAATATCGCGAAGGTGAGTAATGAATATGTCTATGAAGCTGAAGAAAGTCCTCGGCGCTCATGAACTCCTCTGTGTAAAGTCCCAAAGTAGCACCGAACTCTGGGATGCTCATGTGTTGCACTAGCCCACAAGGCGAAAGGTGATAGTGCCGGGCTCGTCATAGACTAACATGACTTGCTGGACTGAAAATGTGGCACTGAACTCTAAGGTGAGTTTCGAGTAGGTGGGCTCGATGATAGTGAAGAACCTATCCCATGGGGCTGTGGTGATAATCGCGCACACATCATCAACCAAATGGACCTACTCTAGCACGACCTAATCAATGCAACGACCCACACCGAGGGGTCGTACGCTGAGAAGTTGATATAAATCCTCCTGGTTGCTCGATGGAAATTGGAGCAAAGGGTGGCGAGCTTCGGTCGAGGTGCTCGAGGAGGTTGCGCTAGGACCCTTTCTCTTTTTCGAAACGGGGACGGCTACTTTTGACTTGCCTCGTGTGTTCGTCATAATGGGCCTACAAAATGTTTTAGAATGAATGAACACACTTAATAGCGTTATGTAAGGAGAGAATAAAAATTTAAATGAAGCTCCAAAATTGGACGAAAATAAACATAGAATATAATATGGCTAAGAAACAGCATGCTTATTAAGAGAAACCTAAGACCAATCCATGAAGCAACAGAGTCAAAAAATGAAATTATAAAAATAAGAACAACAATGAAAATAGAAGATATGCGGAAGACTAATGGAATTAGCAGAAGTAACAAATGAAATCAAATAACTAAAAATAATGTTTAAAATTTAATGAAGCAAAAACACAAGATTATCATTAAGGAATTAACTAACTAATCAAGAAAAAATGAGTAAATAAAATCAGTAGCGACAAAAAAGAATAAAATAAAGAAACAAAATACAAAATAATAATTAAACAAATAATAATGAAGGAAGACAAGAACTAAGTTTGAGAAGGGGTGACCGACGATAGGGTTGGTAATCAACAGTCGCACAGATGTCGGAGCGGGGCTAGATGGTGCGAGCAGTGGTGGCCGTGGCAAGGGGACGGGATAGGCATGTGGCGATGGGGCTGGGTTGTGGGGATGGAAGCTTGAGGCGATGTTGGTCGGTGGTGAAGGGATAAGTGAGGAATGGGAAAAAGGGGATGAAAGTGTATGCGCAAAGGGTTGAGGAGTAAACGGCAAGGCTAGGTGGCTCGAACGGTGGTCGGACGAAGGGGAATAGAGCTGCAGTGGCTAGGGTTTGGGGGAATTTAGGGGAGAAAAGAAAAGAATGAAGAAAGGGGCTAATGTTTTTTTTTATGGTGACACGATCGTGTAACGGCCTCGTGTTGGGCCACATGGTGTGTCACACGCCCGAATGGCTCGAATCTAGCCCGTGTTCATCGTGAAAATTGAATGACCTTTCGTCACACGGCCTTGGACACGCCCGTGTGTTCAGGCCATGTAGTTCACATGGCCGTGCTCTATGTTTTTCGCTTCTCCTATGCCCGTGTGGCTCGCCCACACGCCTGTGTAACCTACCACACGCCCTTGTGGATTGACCGTGTCTCGTACACGGCCGTGGATCTTGCTCGTGTAACTTTCTAACTTGTTAAAATTCAAAAAATTAAGCTCCAGGTTTCACACAGCCTAGGACAGGCCCGTGTGTCTAGGCCGTGTACTTCCCACGTCTGTGTCGCACGATCATGTGGATTTATCGCAAGCCGTGTGCATGTCAATTTTTGGGAAATTTCAACCCTATTTCCACACGGCCAAGGACACGCCCGTGTGTCCATGATGGGCATTTCATGTCTTTTGTATTAAAGAATTAAATGGATGAAATATGAAATTTTATTAAAAGAAAAAGGGGTGAAAAAAACAAAGTTTTGTCTATCTTTGATCATCATAGTCGAAAGTTAGAGAAGAGAAAGGAGAGGAGAAAGCTCTTGAATATTCGGTCACTTGGGGAAGAAAATTGAAGGTAAGTTCATGGTAGTTTGCTTCTATCTTGTTGTTCATGAGTTCTTCTTGATTCTACCTTAACTCTTGAAGCATATTTTGGTTTTTAGTTGTGTTGTGAGCATTTAGTCATGAATTAAAATGAAGGAAATGGTTGTTGTTTCATGTTCTTTTGATGAAAAATGGAAGATAGGTGAAGTTGAGCCAAACAAATGAGCATGCATGTGCCTTAGATGCTAAGGGGAAAAATCGGCTAACATGTTGTGCTTTAAAATGATAAATGGAGATTATACTTAAGTAAAATCATAGATATGTGATGATTGATTGGTGATATACATGTTTAAATAACAAGCATGCAAGTTAGGTGTGAAAGAGTGATTTGGTAATAAATCTGCTTGGGACAGCAGTAGTAACGTGACTTTGGAAAATCACCATAAATTGTGGGAGATGAGTTAGAAGCTGCATAAATTATGTAATTAAAGATTAATGAGTCTAGTTTCAAATGGAATAAATTAGAACATATTTTGAATTCTGTACAATGAGAAATTTGATTCGTAATAAAGAGTGGTCAGATTAGTCAAACAGTGAAACATGGGAAACTTTAAGAAAAATCTGGTATTGATTGGCCAGACCAAAAATTCTTAAAATTTTATGGATAGAAGATATATGAGTCTATTTTCAGGGAAAATTAACGGCACTTGATTTGGAGTTTCGTAGCTCCAGTTATAAATAATTTAGTGACTGTTGCTCAGGAAGATAGCTTGCAGTGAAATTATGATTATGTGGTAAACATTGAAAAAAAAATTTTAATGAGTTGCTTATTGTTTTCTTATAAGCTTACTCTGATCTGTAGGTGTGGTTGGCCGAATATTGTAAGGGGTTAATACGTAGTTCGTATTTGAATAGTTAGATTAACGTGTTAGTAATCCAATTGTAGGCGGCTCGTGTGTGGATCTCGTCAGCATATCGTCGCAAACAGGTGTGTAACTGACACCCTCTCATAGACTAGATTGGCAAAAACCGAAAAGCTGAAAAGCCGAAATACCGAAAAGTCGATATTTTGGGAATTTGTGAGTGTGCGAATGCTCGTAAGATAGTTGGGTTTGTATATTTGGTAATCTAAAGTAATAAACTGCAGTACGCGCGATTTCAGACATTTTGATAATTTGGACTTAATGGGCCAAAGATCGGGTTCATGGGCCAACGGCCCAATTCGTAAGTATCTTGTGTAAGTGTTCGATAGTACGTAAATAGTTAGGATATGCATGAAAACCCTAAAAGCAGCTAAATTACTATAATACTTTTATGTATGGAAAATTACTTTTATACCCCCTAGGTGCAAAATTACCGTTATACCCCTAGGGTTAATTTTGACTGAAAAGCATGACGATCTGATTCTGTATGATGTATGCCATGATTATATATCTGTTGCATGGGGACACGGGTTATATTATGGAGGAAGCGTCCTGGTGGCTATGCCACAATTATCTGATCTGGTGGCTCTGCCACATATATCTGTTCTGGTGGCTATGCCACGATTATCTAATCTGGTGGCTCTGCCACATATATCTGTTCTGGTGGCTCTGCCATAATATCTGTATCTAGTGACTTCGTCACAATATCTGGCAGCCTCGCTGCGATTTCTGTGGTGTGTAGCGGTTGGATGGGTCGAGTAGTGTCCCCACATGGTGTAAGGCTGGTACGGGGGTGTTATGGATGAATCTGGGTTGGGTTTCTGCATAAACTTATAATATCTGTTCTGTTCTGTTATAAGCCTATGGGCTTTATTCTGAATTTCTGTTCTGGGCTAAGGCTAACTTATTCTGTTTCTGTGGGTTGAGCTGATTTAGACTATGGTTGGGTTATTTTACACACTGAGTTTCCCCAAACTCACCCCTTTTATTTTCATCCACGCAGGTAATCCCCAACTATAGTGGGCTTGGAGCTGTGAGGGAATTCGGAGTGGCCACCCGTTCTGAAAGTTTGATTTTCTTCTAGTGAACTAGATATCCTTTTAATTACTTTTGAGGTTTTGGCCTTTTAAATGTAATAAGGCCGCTTATTTATTTTTGATGATTTTTATATGTTTTATTAAGATAGGTAATATTTAAATTTTAACTGTTGAAATTGGATAACTTTAGAGCATGTTTTCAAAAAAACAGTAATTAATTTCAAAATAACACGAAAACAAGCAAAGCTTCCGCAATGAAGATATTTTCCAAAATTAATCACTTTTCCTAAAAACGACTTAATGAAATCGGTTTCTTAGAAATATACATGACGTTAAGGTATGGCAATGGTGGTTTGCATGTCTAGGATTGGATCCGAAGGGAGTTTGGTACTTAAGCAGTCCAATGGACTCACCTCCTCTTTTCCAGTTTCCTACCTAGTGCACAGCTTCCATTCACTTTAACCTAAATGAAATCATCTTTTAAAACACTCAGTAAGTTTTCTTTCTGGATCGGAAATGTTTTGAATGCTTCGATGTGGCATGTCGGATCCGGCCATAACGTCTGGGCCAAATAAGGGGTGTTACATTTAGTGGTATCAGAGCCTCGGTTGCAACAACTCAGCTATGGAATGGGTTTATAAAAAAACAAAGATTTTCAAAAAGAATTTTTTTTATAAAGATTGCGAAAAACGTGATTTTCAAAATTTAGATCTTTAGAAGGTGGCATTCCGAATCTTCGGCCCAAGCCTGTAAGTATTACTCTGAACTTTTCTAAATATTCTCCTGAATTATCTGTCTGTATTGAAACCCTATTAGGATACTCTAGATAGGATGATACTGAAACCATAGGAAAAATTGATAAGAGATTGAAACTATAGCTAGACTTTGATTCTGCGAAAACAAACTTTGAATTACTGTCTGATTCATAAAACATCTGTGATAATCACTTGAATACTAAGTTAATGTATAAAATTCGTAAACAGATAATACGATATGAGTACAAGAGCTACTCGTGGAAGAGGCCGTGGACGTGGCCGAGGAAGGGCTCGAGCGGTATCTTCGTCTTTGGGACATATGCCGGCGGCAGATGCACCGGTACCATCGGCAACAGAAGTGGAGTCTCATGATCGTGGTGCCGGGGATGACGCTCTATCACAGGCAATGCTTCGTGTTCTGGAAAGGGTTACCTGGACAAGTTCGGGCAACAGAATTCGATGATCGATTTCTGAACGACTCCGGGCCAATGGAGCAGAGATCTTTAGGGGTGTGTCTGGTATCACCTCAAATGTGGCAGAATATTGGTTGGAGGCCACAGAACGAATTATGGATAACTTGGATTACTCTGTGGAGCAGAAGCTGAAGGGAGTCGTATCATTGCTACGGGATGAGGCTTACCAGTGGTGGCTCACTGTGAGAGAAGGAACCCTAGCTGATAGGGTAACTTGGGAACTGTTTAAGACGGCCTTTAAAGGGAAGTATGTTGGGGCGAGTTATGTGGACGCCCGCAAAAAGGAATTATTGAATCTGGTGCAAGGAGGTAAAACAGTTGCCGAGCACGAGGCCGAGTTTCTGAGGTTGAGCCGGTATGCCGTGGGCATAGTTGCTACGGAGTATGAGCGAAGTGTGCGCTTCGAGGATGGTCTTAGAGATGACCTTAGAGTGTTGATCGCTCCGCAAGGGGAGCGAGACTTCACGGTCTTGGTGGATAAGGCAAGGATCGTTGAGGAGGTTAAGCGTGTTAAAAAGTAAAATTGGGAGAAGGATCGAAACTGTTTCTGGAGGGATTCAGGACCCTCGGGTGGTGTAAATAGGATTATTAAGAGAGCAAGAGTGGAGGAACCAGTTCGAGCAGTGTCGATGAATGTGGTCAGACCATCAATCTGTGGAGACTGTGGTAAGGTACATTTGGGCGAGTGTAGGAAACGCTCTGGTGCTTATTTTCGATGTGGATCTGTAGAGCATAGAGTACGGGACTGCCCTCAGAAAGCTGATCAGGTTCAAGTTACTGAACAGAGGATTGCTCAACCCGTAAGGGTTAGACCCCAACCACCGAGAGGACGTGGACAAGGTAGGGGTAGAAATAGAAACGGTCGAGGTCGGGGGGCACCTGGCAGGGGTGTCGAAAATGCTGAAGCTCGACAGCCAGCTTTGGTGTATGCAGCTCGTCGTTGAGAGGAGGGCGACGCACCTGACGTCATAACTGGTACGTTCTTGGTTTCTGGCATTCCATATACTGCTTTGGTGGATATTGGATCTACTCATTCCTATGTTGCATGTGCCATATCTGGGTTGTTGGGTGTGCACTCTGAGAAGATGGTGAGTGGGGTATCTGTACTAAGTCCTTTGGGTCACTCGGTTAGGGTAGACAAACTGTATAGGGATATACCCTTAGAAACTCAATGTAAGATTTTCCTTGGAGATCTGATGGAGTTACCATTCGGAGAGTTTGATCTCATTTTGGGAATGGACTGGCTTGTTAAGCATAAAGGGACTCTAGATTATGCTGTTAAACGAATAGTGTTAAGGACCACAAAGGATAAGGAGGTTATAGTAATAGGTGAGCGAAGGGATTATTTGTCCTATGTGGTGTCGGCATTAAGAGCCGAAAAATGGATTTGGAAAGGTTGTGAGGTCTATTTGACATTCATAAGTCAGTCAGAAGAGGAGGGATTGCCAGTGGATAAGGTTAGGACTGTAAAGGAGTTCCAAGATGTTTTTCCGGAGGAGCTTCCAGGATTGCCTCCGAACCGAGAAGTGGAGTTTGGAATCGACTTATTGCTTGGAACGGCACCAGTGTCTATTGCACCGTATAGAATGGCACCGAAGGAGTTGGTGGAGCTAAAGGCACAAATTCAAGAGTTGTTGGATAGGGGCTTCATTAGGCCAAGCGTGTCTTCATGGGGAGCACCGGTGCTATTCGTGAAGAAGAAGGATGATACAATGCGGATGTGCATTGATTATCGCCAGTTGAACAAACTGACAATTAAGAAAAAGTATCCACTGCCAAGGATTGACGATTTGTTTGACCAGCTTAGAGGGGCTTCCGTATTTTCTAAGATCGACCTCCAATCTGGATATCATCAGTTAAGGGTCAAGGAAGCGGATATCCATAAGACGGCATTCAGGACTCGGTATGGTCATTACGAGTTATTGGTTATGCCATTTGGACTGACGAACGCTCCTACAGCATTTATAGATCTGATGAATTGTGTGTTCCAACCATTTTTAGATCAGTTCGTAGTCGTCTTTATTGACGATATCCTGGTATATTCTGAAATTGAAGCGAAACATGATGAGCATCTCCGTATAGTGCTGCGAGTGTTAAGGGAGAAGGAACTCTTTGCGAAGTTCAGCAAGTGTGAATTTTGGTTGAGGGAGGTAACCTTCTTAGGACATGTGGTCTCTGCCGAAGGGATTAAGGTGGACCCTCGAAAGATTGAAGCAATTTTGGAGTGGAAGCCACCTAGGACGGTGTCAGAAATTTAAAGTTTCCTAGGGTTGGCAGGATACTACAGAAGGTTTGTGGAAGGTTTTTCTGTGATGGCAACACCTCTGACAAAACTCATAAGGAAAGGGGTACCGTTTGTATGGACTGAGACCCAGCAGTAGGCTTTTGAAAAGTTGAAGAAAGTTCTGACTGAAGCACCTGTGTTAATTCAGCCAGAGTCTGGGAAGGATTTTACTGTGTATAGTGACGCATCACATGTAGGCTTAGGCTGCGTGTTAATGCAGGAGGGTAAGGTAGTTGCATATGCATCACGACAACTTAAACCTCACGAAGGGAACTATCTTACTCATGATTTGGAGTTGGCGGCAGTGATATTTGCACTTAAGATTTGGAGACATTACTTGTACGGGGAGAGGTGTATTATATACACAGACCACAAGGGTCTTAAGTATTTGTTGACTCAGAAGGAGCTGAACCTTAGGCAAAGGAGATGGATTGAGTTGCTTAAGGATTATGACTATTCGATCGAGTATCACCAGGTAAGGTTAATGTGGTAGCCGATGCTCTAAGCCGTAGAACTGTATCTGATCTGAGAGTAATGTTTGCTCGTCTAAGTCTGTATGATGATAGAAGTCTATTGGCTGAGTTGCAAGTGAGGCAAACCTGGGTGGATCAGATTAAGGAAAAGCAGTTGAACGATGAGTCTTTGGTCACTCATTTTCAACAAGTTAAGGAAGGGGAAACTTCTGAGTTTGGGTTAAATGGAGAAGGAGTTCTGTGTTTCCGAGGAAGAATTTGTGTTCCGAAGGACTTTGATTTGAGGCTGACAATATTGAAGGAAGCTCATGGAGGACTTTGTGCCATGCACCCTAGAGGGAACAAGTTGTATCACGACTTACAAGAATTGTACTGGTGGCCTGAACTTAAGCGAGAAGTAACGGAGTTTGTAGGGAAATGTCTGACATGCCAGCAAGTGAAAGCTGAGCATCTATTACCCTCTCGACTGTTACAGTCAGTGAAGATACCACTTTAGAAGTGGGAGAGGGTAACCATGGACTTTGTGAGTGGGCTGCCCTTGACACCATCAAAGAAAGACTCGGTGTGGGTGATTGTGGATAGGTTGACCAAATCGGCCCATTTTATACCTGTTTGTATTGACTTTTCACTTCAAAAGTTAGCCAAGTTGTATGTGGCGGAGATTGTGCGACTTCATGGTGTCCCAATTTCAATTATTTCTGATCGGGATCCCAGATTTACATCTTGGTTTTGGCAAAGGTTGCATGAGGCGTTAGGGACGCGATTGAATTTTAGTACGGCTTTCTATCCCCAGACTGATGGTCAATCGGAAAGGGTTATTCAGATTCTAGAGGACATGTTGAGGGGATGCGTGATTGACTTTCGAGGTAGTTGAGAGGATTACTTGCCGTTGGCAGAATTTGCGTACAATAACAGTCACCAAGCGAGTATTCGAATGGCAACGTATGAAGCACTGTATGGACGCAGGTGTCGTACACCTAGTTGTTGGACCGAACTAGGAGAGCGACAAGTTCTTGGACCAGAGTTGGTAGCTGATACTGAGGATAAGGTCAGAATAATTAGGGACCGGTTAAAAGAAGCATTTGATAGGTAAAAGTCGTATGCAAATTTGAAGCGTAAGGAGATTGAGTACTCAGTAGGTGATATGGTCTTCTTAAAGGTTTCTCCTTGGAAGAAGATATTAAGGTTCGGTAAGAAGAGAAAGTTGAGTCCGCGGTTCATTGGGCCTTATCGGGTTTTGAAGCGAGTAGGCCCAGTGGCTTATCAGTTAGAATTGCCTCCAGAGTTAGACAGGATTCATGATGTTTTTCACGTCTCCATGTTAAGGCGTTATCGTGCTGACCCTGCTCATGTCCTGCCAGTTGTAGAAATTGAAGTTCAGACTGATTTGACCTTTGAGGAGGAGCCTATGCAAATATTGGCTCGAGATGTTAAGGTCCTCAGAAGGGAATCTGTCCCGTTAGTGAAAGTACTTTGCCGTAATCATGGAAGGGAAGAAGCTACTTGGGAATTAGAAGAGACTATGTGTCAACAATACCCTCAACTAGTTGGATCAGGTAAATTTTGAGGACAAAATTTATTTAAGGAGGGTAGAGTTGTAACGCCCCAATTTTCGGGAATTCTGTGAATGTTGGCATAGGTTTAATTATGTTGGTGGGCCTCTAGAAGGCCCAAGTTTAAGATAGAACCCGAAAATTTTAGTTAATTTTTGTTCCATAAGAAAAATGGAGTGAAATTATGAAACAGAACCTATGTGAAAATGTTTGAAAATGCTATAGGCTAAATTGAAGTGGCCAAATAAATAGGAGTGCAAAATAGGAGGATTTGCATGACAAACCTCCCATTTTATATGAAGTGGCCACCCATCATGTTGTTGTAGACCATATGAGCACTTGATATCCATAATTCATGGTACAAATTGATAATGGGTTAGGTAAATGTTCCATGATAATGGATTAGGTAAATATTCCATGATAATGGGTTAGGTAAATGTTCCATGATAATGGTTTAGGTAAATGTTCCATGATGGGCATTTCATGTCTTTTGTATTAAAGAATTAAATGGATGAAATATGAAATTTTATTAAAAGAAAAAGGGGTGAAAAGAACAAAGTTTTGTCTATCTTTGTTCATCATAGCCGAAAGTTAGAGAAGAGAAAGGAGAGGAGAAAGCTCTTGAATGTTCGGTCACTTGGGGAAGAAAATTGAAGGTAAGTTCATGGCAGTTTGCTTCTATCTTGATGTTCATGAGTTCTTCTTGATTCTACCTTAACTCTTGAAGTATATTTTGGTTTTTAGTTGTGTTTTGAGCATTTAGTCATGAATTAAAATGAAGGAAATGGATGTTGTTTCATGTTCTTTTGATGAAAAATGGAAGATAGGTGAAGTTGAGCCAAACAAATGAGCATGCATGTGCCTTAGATGCTAAGGGGAAAAATCGGCTAACATGTTGTGCTTTAAAATTATGAAATGGAGATTATACTTAAGTAAAATCATAGATATGTGATGATTGATTGGTGATATATATGTTTAAATAACAAGCATGCAAGTTAGGTGTGAAAGAGTGATTTGGTAATAAATCTGCTTGGGACAGCAGCAGTAACGTGACTTTGGAAAATCACCATAAATTGTGGGAGATGAGTTAGAAGCTGCATAAATTATGTAATTAAATCTTAATGAGTCTAGTTTCAAATGGAATAAATTAGAACATATTTTGAATTCTGTACAATGATAAATTTGATTCGTAATGAAGAGTGGTCAGATTAGTCAAACAGTGAAACATGGGAAACTTTAAGAAAAATTTGGTATTGATTGGCAATACCAAAAATTCTGAAAATTTTATGAATAGAAGATATATGAGTCTATTTTCAGGGAAAATTAACGGCACTTGATTTGGAGTTTCGTAGCTCCAGTTATAAATAATTTAGTGACTGTTGCTCAGGAAGACAGCTTGCAGTGAAATTATGATTATGTGGTAAACATTGACAAAAATTTGTTAATGAGTTGCTTATTGTTTTCTTATAAGCTTACTCTGATCTGTAGGTGTGATTGGCCGAATATTGTAAGGGGTTAATACGTAGTTCGTATTTGAATAGTTAGATTAATGTGTTACTAATCCAATTGTAGGCGGTTCGTGTGTGGATCTCGTCAGCATATCGTCGCAAACAGGTGTGTAATTGACACCCTCTCATAGACTAGATTGGCAAAAGCTGAAAAGCCGAAATGCCGAAAAGTCGGTATTTTGGGAATTTGCGAGTGTGAGAATGCTCGTAAGATAGTTGGGTTTGTATATTTGGTAATCTAAAGTAATAAACTGCAGTACGCGCGATTTCGTACATTTTGATAATTTGGGCTTAATGGGCCAAAGATCGGGTTCGTGGGCCAACTGGCCCAATTCGGTAAGTATGCGTGGTAAGTGTTCTGATAGTACATAAATAGTTAGGATATGCATGAAAACCCTAAAAGCAACTAAATTACTATAATACCCCTATGTATGGAAAATTACTGTTATACCCCTAGGTGCAAAATTACCGTTATACCCTTAGGGTTAATTTTGACTGAAAAGCATGACGATCTGATTCTGTATGATGTATGCCATGATTATATATCTGTTGCATGGGGACATGGGTTATATTATGGAGGAAGCGTCCGGTGGCTATGCCACAATTATTCGATCCGGTGGCTCGCCACATTTATTCTGCTAGGTGGCTATGCCACGATTATCCGATCTGGTGGCTCGCCACATATATCTGCTCGTGGTTCTCGCCACAATATCAGATCTGGTGACTTCGTCACAATATCCGCACCTCGCGCGATTTCATAGTGTGTAGTGGTTGGGTGGGTCGAGTAGTCTCCCACATGGTGTAAGGCTGGTATGGGGTGTTATGGATGAATCTGGGTTGGGTTTCTGCATAAACATGTAATATCTGTTCTGTTCTATTATGGGCCTATGGGCTTTATTCTGAATTTCTGTTCTGGGCTAAAGCAGTTATTCTGTTTCTGTGGGTTGAGCTGATTTAGACTATGATTTGGTTATTTTACACACTGAGTTTCCCCAAACTCACCCCTTTTATTTTCATTCACGCAGGTAATCCCCAACCATAGTGGGCTTGGAGCTGTGAGGGAATTGAGTGGCCACCCGCTTCGAAAGTTTGATTTTTTTCGGTGAACTGGACATCCTTTTAATTACGTTTGAGGTTTTGGGCTTTTAAATGTAATAAGGCCGCTTATTTATTTTGATGGTTTTTATATGTTTTATTAAGATAGGTAATATTTATATTTAACTGTTGAAATTGGATAGCTTTAGGCGCGTTTTCAAAAAACAAGAATTGATTTCAAAATAACACGAAAACAAGCAAAGCTTCCGCAATGAAGATATTTTCCAAAATTAATCACTTTTCCTAAAAGGACATAATCAAATCGGTTTCCTAGAAATATACATGACGTTAAGGTATGGAAATGGCGGTTTGCATGTCTAGGATTGGATCCGAAGGAGTTTGGTATTAGCGATCCGATGGACTCACCTCCTCTTTTCGGTTTCCTACCGGTGCACAGCTTCCATTCACTTTAACCTATAATGAAATCATCTTTAAAACACTCAAGAAGTTTTCTTTCTGGATCGGAAATGTTTTGAATGCTTCGATGTGGCATGTCAGATCCGGCCATAACGTCTGGGCCGGGTAAGGGGTGTTACAGAGCGCTTATTTAAAGTCTAAGCTCGACTCACCTCATATTTGCACGGTCATGGTGGTTCGAGGAGTTGAAACTCTTCATTCTTACTATTAATCTTATCAAAATAAAGTTTTAGAAGAGTACTATTTACATTAAAAGTGCCGAATTTGGAATGAGTTACGTCGACTATACCATATGGGAAAATGTTGAGTACCGCAAAAGGTATTGCTCCATTAGGTTCAGAAGTAGCAACACGAGGGTCCGCTTGATCTAACAGTACTTTGTCTCCAACCTTAAGTTGATTCGATTCACCTTTAAGTTTTTCATGGCACTGCCTTGATTCATTATGTATTCTCGGTTTCTCCTTAACCTGTGTTCGCCATTCATCTAGTTCCTCGATCTGTAGCCTTCGCTCTTCATGGATAGTCTTGTCATTACATAGACTAGAACGTGGCTCATTTGTACTTCTCGAAAGTTTTTCCTGCAAAGAGGGTTGAACAACAATGTTCTCACATTAAAAAAACTTGTGTAATCATCTCGATCACTAGTCTTTCTGTCAAAATCACAAGCTTTGAGTTTAATCATGTCATCGCCTACCCGAAGTGTGAGTTCACATATTTCAACATTAATGATAGATCTGGCAGTTACTAAAAAGGGTCTGCTTAGAATTAAGGGTACGTTACTGTCCTCATCCATGCCTAAGACAACGAAATAGATTGGGAATATGAATTTGTCAATTTTAACAAGCACATTTTCAACGATACCCCTAGGAAATCTAATAGTTTTATCAGCTAATTGTATGCTCATCCTAGTTTGTTTGAGTTTCCCTAGTCCTAGCTGCTTAAACATCTTGTAGGGCATGACATAAATACTTGCCCCTAAATCAGCTAAAGCATTATTAACATTCAAACTACCAAGTAGACAAGGAATTGTAAAACTCTCTGGATCTTTCAGTTTGTTGGGTAGCTTGTTTTACAAAATAGCTGAGCCAACTACATTTAACTCCACATGCGATGACTCAACTACCTTCCGTTTGTTTTCTAAAAGCTTTTTTAAAAATTTAACTGTGTTTGGCATCTTTGAAAGAGCTTCAATAAACGGTAAGTTAATATGTAATTTTTTAAGTAGTTTAAAGAATTTACCGATTTTTTTTGTATGGTCTTTCCTTGTCGCATTGGGGTATGGCACACAAGGTCTATATTCTTTGCTTACTAGCTTTTGTGTTCCATAACTCACTTCAACCTTACCATTGCTTACAACAGCTTCTTACCTCGTTTCAAATTTAGATTCAGCTAACCCTTATTTATCGCGCACAGTGAGGGCATGGAGTTGCTCCTTTGGGTTAGTTTCTGTATTACTGGGCAAGCCACCTTGCTATGGTTTAGAGATCAACTTAGCAAGCTGACCTATTTGAGTTTCGAGCCCTTGAATCGATGCTTGCTGATTTCTAAATGCTGTCTTTGTATTTTGAAAACGAGTTTCTGACACTGAGATAAATTTTGTAAGCATCTTATCAAGGTTCGGCTTTTTCTCCTGTTGGTACGGTGGTTGTTGAAAACCTAGAGGGTGCTGTGGCCTTTGATTTCCTTGACCACCCCATGAAAAATTGGGATGGTTCCTCCAACATGTATTGTAAGTTTTACTATAAGAGTTATTCTGAGGTCTAGAATTGTTACCCATATAGTGGACTATTTCTCCCTCGGTGCTAAGGTTGAAGGATGGATAGTTTGTGTTGTGCATCTCTCCTCCATTTGAATCACACCTCATCACTGGATGTACCTGAGTAGAATCATACAAACCATCAATATTTTTATTCAACAGTTCTACTTAGTTAGATAGCATAGTGACCACGTCGAGGTGTTTTGTTGTTTAGTGACATCTCTTCAATAAATTCGTAAGCCTTTTCAGGTGTTTTGTTGTTTAAGGTTCCACCATTGTAGAAGGTCTGAACCTGTAACCATAAAGGTAACCCATGATGAGGGCACCTTCTCAATAAATCCTTGTATCTCTCACATGCATCCTAAAATGTTTCTAAATCCATCTGCACGAAAGAAGAGATATCATTCCTCAATTTAGTCATTTTAGCCGGCGAAAAATATTTAAGCAAAAATTTTTCGGCCATTTTTTTCCAAGAAGTGATTGACCCTCGTGGTAATGAGTTTAACCACTATTTAGCTTTATTCCATAATGAAAAGAGAAACAACCGAAGGCGAATGGCATCGTTAGAAATGCCATTGATCTTAAAGGTGTCGCAAAATTCCAAAAAAAATTGCTAAATAGGTGTTTGGATCCTCGTCCTGCAAACCATCAAACTAAACAAACTATTGTATCATTTTGAATCGTGTTAGGTTTCAGTTCAAAATTATTTGTAGAAACAACAGGTCTAACAATACTCGATTCAGTTCCTGTTAAAGTAGGCTTAGCATAATCATACATAGTACGATGAGCAGGATTCTAATTTACTGGATTTGCAACAACTACAGGAGTTAGCAGATTATTCGGATTGTCCGCCATCTCTTCGGTATATCAGTCACGTCCTCTTGCTCTTCCTCTATATACTGTAGGCTTTGCCTTATTTCTCTTCAATTTTTGCGAGCTGTACTTTCTATCTCACTGTCAAATAGCAACGGTCCTGAC
The DNA here is from genome assembly GCF_025698485.1 of Gossypium arboreum. Classification (NCBI taxonomy): domain Eukaryota; kingdom Viridiplantae; phylum Streptophyta; class Magnoliopsida; order Malvales; family Malvaceae; genus Gossypium; species Gossypium arboreum. Next base: position 12,001,551 of record NC_069082.1, on the reverse strand, counting down.
GGGTTCCTTCTAATTATAAACTAGAGATTCCTGCCAGAAGCAAATAACAGGGAGATTAGAAGAGAAGTAAAAATTAAATTAAAACAAAAAGTAATTTGCAATAAAAATAAGAAAAAATGGCTAAAGTAATAAAATTTAAACATTCCTAATATCTTAGTCTCAGGCAACGGTGCCAAAAACTTGATGGTCGCTAAACTAACTAAAACTTCGACTAAGGCAAGCGCACCTATCGAACAGTAGTATAGTTGTGGTGAGACCGGAAATATCGTATCCATAAGGACAAAAAGTACTAGTAATTACTATCTTTCTATTATCTAGCCCAATAATTAAATGGATATTTTTAAACTAAGATTAACGATTTACTTAATTAAGAACACAATTGCGGTAAAAGTTAGAAAATACTGTTGAAAAACTGATGGAAAAGACAATACCCAAGGAAGAATCATCCTAGACTTCACTTATTACTTCTGAATTAGAAGATTTATTCACTTGACTTAATCTGTAGAAATCCTGATTTATGTTAATATCTCTCTCGAGACTAAGAACAACTAACTCTAGGTTGATTAATTGAAATCTCTTTCTAATTAAAACATATATTGTCGCATTAACTCGATCTATAGATTCCCTTATTAGATTTGACTCTAATCTGACAGATTTATGTAGTCCTATCTCTAGGATTGCAATAAACTCCACTTAATTATGAAAGATCTACTCTTAAACAGGGACTTCTGCTCCACTGAATAAGCACATCAAAACCTTAATTAATATCCTAAAATATTAAAGTAAGGATTAAAACTCATAATCAAGAATAAGAACAAGTATTTATCATATTATTCAAAAAATAATAAGATTCGTTTTAGGTTTCATCTTCCCTAGGTATTTAGGGAATTTAGTTCATAACAATGGGGGAAAACATCTCAAAATTGGGAAAACAACAAAACATAAAGAAACCCAAAAACTTCTAAAGAAATTGAATGGAGATCTTCGATCTTGAAGTAGATCCTTCTTTCGAGCTAATTCTGATGGCTGTCTTCAAGTATTCTCTGCCTTTTACTCTCCGTGTCCCCTTTTGATCCTCTTCTAGGGTGTTTTATATAGACTTTGGAATGCCCAAAATATCCCAAAATTAGTTTTTTCTGAATAGAATTAGACTTGGGCTCGACAGAGACATGGTCATATGCCACGCCCGTGTGAAGGTACTCAGGCCGCGTGCAATTCTGACGTGTTTTAATGTCGACACGGCCATGACACACGGGCGTGTGGATTACCCGTGTGGGAGTGCCTAGGCCGTGTGAAACACTGAATTAGGCTCATTTTGTTTGTTGTTTCTTGCTCTTTTCGCTTTCCTAAGCTCTCTTGAGTATAAAACATGAAATTAAAGGATTAGGAGTGTCAAATTTATTAAATCTTATGATAAATCATCCAAAAATATGCCAAGTATGGGGTAAAAATATGTATATATTATGGTTTATCACAAAGCTCTAATAACAATGTGACTAACGGGATTCGAACTTAAGCTACACTTGAGACGTTAAACACTCTATCCATTAATCCAACACACGAAGTTCCATACAAATATTTATTTAAACATATTTGTAAAAGAGTATAAATGAGGTTTTGATTGAACTGATAAAATGAAAATATTGATAATAATATTTTCTTTTGTTAATGATATTTTAGGCTTAAATATCAAATATGTGTATTTTATATGAAAATATAATAGTAAAAACACACTTATAGTAATATTTATTATTTTATAAAATGTTAAGGTTTTTTTTAATTTCATAATTGAATTAGAATTCGGTTGATGAGAGATATTAATTCAGTAAAATATTTAAACAACAATATAAATAAATATATATTATTTTAATGATTTATTTTAAATAATATTAATATATTTGTATATATATATACTTGCCCTTATTTTGTTATAATAACTAAATAGAATAGTTTGTTTATTTGTATTTTTGGGTACTTAAATTTCACTTCAACATTGAAATTAATATGTATGCTTTTTTTTAAATTAATACTTGAATACCATTAAAATTAAATAAAGTGGACTAATGAAGTTATTACAAATAAAAAGAACATCAGTTGATTATATGGCAAGTGTGCTATATGGCTAAACTCGATTTGTACATGTCATCAAATTTTAAAAGATGAATTAAAAAAACCCAAAAATACTAATTTAAAACATTAGCCTTAAATAAATCAAAATTCGAAAATGAATCCGATCCACGTGAATTCCCTCGTGATTTGATATTGGAAGCCCAGGACTCCCTAACAAATATAAATTCAGTAGTCATTGGTCGGACGGTCCAATATCCAGAGGAGGGCTCATTCTTACGTTCATACAAGAATTTAAAAACAAGAATATAATAAAAATCGATTTTACCGGTTTTTAAACAAAAATTTTAGTTGTCGATTCTTAATATTTTATTGCCTCTAATTCTCTAAATTTTGAGGATGCATCATTTGCAACCAACAAATTAAATAAAGTGGGCCGAACATATTTCAAGTACATATCCAACATTCAAACATATCAGTTTCCCTGCGCTTAAGAAAAACCAAATACCAGATGCAACTTGCATTGTAGTACCTGCTTTCACATTACATACTACCAGACTCAGATTGTAGGAAATGAGGAATGAGGAATGACCAATGTGCATGATAGACAAAGGAGTACTTAAAACCCTTTCTGCCATCTTATGTTGCAATACAATTTTGATTTTGTTTTCTGCTCTTCAAGGTTGCTTTGCTAGAGATAATATTTCAATAAAAAGCTGCCTTTCAGATGGACAAACTCTTGTTTCAGCTGGAAATAGGTTTGAATTGGGGTTCTTTAATTTAGACCACCAAGAGGCTCTAATGTGAGGATGTGGTATGCTTCCAATCCACAAATAGTTTTTTGGGTTGCTAACAGAGAAACTCCAGTTTCAGATAGGACTGGAGTTTTATCTATTGCAAATGGCCAATTGAAGTTATCCGAAGCTTAACGATACTGGAAACTTCATTCTACTCGATGAACGGTTGAGGACAAATCTATGGCAAAGCTTTGGTGATACCAACAGATACGTTTCTCTTTGGTATGAAGATGGATGCAAAATTTTCATTAATTTCATGGAGCAGTAAAGGAGATCCATCACCAGGGAACTCCACGTTAAAGCAAGATCGAGGGGGAGCTTGCTGTAATGGGAAAGAGTACCGTTAATTGGAAACCAAGTAGAAATTGTGAGACTTATGGCACTAGACCAAAAATGTGGTGATTATTGGAATATTTTCAAATATTTATAGTATTTCAATAAGAATGAGTGTAATTAATGAAAAATTATATTATTTGATTTTTGAAAAATAATTATAACTATTTAAATAATATTATTTGAATAGTTATAATATTAAATGAATAATTACGTATTTATTTTAAAGACATTATTATTCGAAAGACACTTATTAAAAGATGTCTCTATGAAGAGATATAAAAATTCCTATAAATAGGAATGAGATTTCATTTTAAAACTACACCAACAAATTCTAATATTCTTTCTTTCCTTCCTTAATTTTCTAATATTTTTAGAGATGAACCAAGTATTGGTGTGTGAGAATAAAAATGAATTTATAAGAAATTAATGAAAGCTTCAAAGTGTCTATCAATGTCACTTTCTTTAAGATTTTATTCGCCCCTACCTATATTATCGTGTGCAAAAGACTTACTGATAAATGAAACTTAAGGATACAATGAAGCCCAATGACTATTTACGTTTTGCATTAACGGAAACAATCCATTGAACATTGAGTGGAACATAGCAAATATATCAATTTCTATAAAGAATTTATGCAATAATTCTTTATAGAACAATCTAGGAATAGAAAAGATAATGAGAGAATAGAAAGAAACTTTGTTTCTATGTTTTTGGGTGTATAATATAAATGAAATTTCACTCCTATTTATAATAGGCCTCATTCCTCTTCATAGGGATATAACTACCCAAATGGATAGTCATATTTTTAGCAATAAACATAATTATTCAAGTAAAAGTAAATATCTATTGAATAATTATGACTATTTATTAACAATCAAGTGTCATAACTTTTGAATTTAAGAGACATAATTCATCATTATAAATAGTGACAACTTTGTTTTTGATGGAAAATAATTACAACTCAAATAACAAACATTAAGAGTAAAATATCGAGATAGGGTCCTCCATAAATCTTAAACCAATTCTTCTGTCTTGCATTATTTTAATGATCTTGTTTGCGACTTTATTCTCTTCTCGAGAAATATGCTTAATACTCTAGTGACTTATGAGTTTCAATAATGAATGAATTCTCATTACCAAGGCCAAATTAAAGCTCTCGCGATCACTAACCTGAATGATGTTGACTACTTCAAGACTATCTATCTGAATTAAGACTCTCTTGAACTGCCCATCTAGTGCAAGTTTCAATCCACCTTAAATGCCCCAGAGTTTAGAGCCAAGTACAACACAATTGCCTAAATATCTATTAAAACCAATTATCCATCTCCTATTTTGGTCAGGCAAAAGCCCACTTATTGCGGCGAACGCATCTTCTGCTCTAACCGAGCCATCTGTATTCAAGCTTATCCAACTATTAGGCAAAGGAATAACAATCAATCTTGAAGGCTTGAGTGTATACGGGTTCGTCACAGAAATAAATTGTTTTATCCAACTTAGAGAGACTTTGATAACTATGTCAACATTCCAAGACATACCCTGAAAGTTGTAGAGGTTCTAATTCTTCCAAATGCGCGAGATAATAATCCCAAATAAGCATTGCCAATTAACTCCTCCTATGAAATCATTAGATTGTTTATTGTTGAGATTCTACTCCATCCATTCTTGGAAAGTACCTGAAAAAAAATTTACCTGTTGGAACTAACTTATTCTAAATATCTCTAGCTGCATTGTAATATCGAAGAACATGCAACACATTGTATTGTAATATCAAAGAACGTGTAACACATTTTCATACTCATGCCTACAAATTCCACAAGCAGGACCTATTCCTATTCCTCTTTTTGTCCTCTCTGCATTAGTAAGTAGTCATTACTTAAGGGCCAACTATATAAATATTCTAACCCTTTGTGGACCTTTAAACTTCCATGATCGCTTCCAGGCTACTTCTTTCAAATTCCATTTCCTTTCTTGTAGCTTCTCATATGCACTTTTAATAGAAAACGAACCAAATGAGGTGCCCCCCAAATAACCCTGTCTGTGCCAGAATTTGGCTTCGGTGGTGGAATCCCACAATTTGCTGAATGACCTTTTCTGAAACCCAAAACTGAAGAAATTCTAAATTCCAGTCACCATTTTCTATAGTCATATCACTGATAGTACATTCCATATCTAGATTAGAATTAGGAACTATCTTTCTACACATAGGCCTAATATTTGGAGTCCAAGGATCCTTTCAATAGTTAATACTCCTACCATTTCCAACAGACCAAAAAAGGTTTTCCTAAATAAGAGGCCAAAATTTTGAAAGCGATCTCCATAAAAAAGAACTCTGTCCTCTCGATAATGTTTCTGGTAAACCGCGTTAAACCTCATAGTTTGATCGTAGAACATTAACCCATAGAGCAAAAGAATTAGACACAATGTTAAAACCCAACTTCATCATAAATGAAGTATTATGATCACACAATGACCTTATACCAAGCCCACCATGTGATTTGGGTTAGCAAACCAAATCCCAACCAACCAAGATTATCTTTTTAGAACCACTAGAAGAACCCCAGATGAATTGTCTAACAATACATTCAATCTCATTGCACAAACCTTTTGGAATTATCATCGACTGCATAAAGTAGCGGGGTATTGAGAGCAAAACCAACTACACTAAAGTTATTCTGCTAGCTAGAGAGAGTTATCTAGCATCCCAACTACACAGTTTGCTGTGCACCTTGTCCACCATAAAGCGCATAGTTTTATTTGTCGCCTTGTCATGGTAAAGGGGAATTCCTAAATACGAACCGAGATTCTAAATCTTTTAAAACCCAAGCAATTGCTAATGCACCTTTTAAGAACTTTCTCAACCCCTCTAGAAAAGAAAATTATTGATTTTTGTATGTTAACCTTATGACCCGAATAAACATCAACATATTCAACACTTCTTTAAGGACTCTCACTTGATTTTCTTCCGCCTTTCCAAAGAGAATGAAGTCATCTTTAAAAAAAAGATGAGAAAGAGATGGAACTATGATAACTCTTGAAAAGAGTTATATTTCATGCTTTTAGACCTGGCTAATTGCCTGTACTTAAGTACATATAGTTTCACTTTAAGTTATTTCATTAGTACTTTTCCTTAATCATTGTATTGGGAGCTCAGACTATTTTTAAATGTTATTTGTTACTTATATTTGCTTGTGGATGGGCTGTGTCTGGTGGATTTACAGGTGTAGGATAAGAAACAAGAAATAAATGAGTGAAGGTTTGTTGGGGTAAAAGGGTGGATAGTTTGCTGACTTATATGCTGTGGCAATTCGTGATTCCAAGAGGAAGACTGAGTCAACACTCAATGCATACCAGTTTCAGCCCAACTGTATTTGTACTAGAAAAAAATTACCCAGAAAAGATAAGACGATAAATCATGAGCTGTTGGTTTTTATCCTAGAAAAAGAATTTAAAAATAGGAAAAAGATCATGAGATAATTAGTTGATAACCACCTATCTTAAAGGAAGGGATTTTAAACCAAAAAAAAAAATCTAAAAAAGAGGAGAGGATAATATTAGGTTGTTGGATTTATCCTAGGGAAAAGCCTATAAAAAGCCAAAAGAGGAAACCTAAAAATACGAACAGAACAAGAGGGGAACAAGAAAAAAATGAGAGAGCCTTAGGCAAAAATAGAGGGTAGCAGCTGAGTAGAGAAGGAAAGATAAAGACGAAGGCAATCCCTCTCAACCACCATAGGACATTGTGCCATTGAAATGTGAACTGGACACGCAAAATCTATCTTTCGGAAGTCTTTCAAATTTCTTAATTTTTTCTTCCGTGAATTGAATGATGAAAATGGTGTTGGAAAATATTTTGGTGTTGAATTTTATTTGCCAACCTATGAGCTAAATCTCATAGGGTTAGGATTACTTTGATAAAACCTTTATTTTTCTTTAATGGTTGAAGCATAAATCTGTATTAGGTTACTGTTTTATTCAACTGATCTTATTTCTAAATTGTATATGTGCAATCCCTAGACATAGTCGACTGTGCATCATACCTTTAAATTAATCTAATTCTGGAAAGGTTCGATTAGTTAGACTATGGTTGAATGATTTAAACAAGTACTCAACAGATACTTTTAGTGGATTCTAGACATAGAGCAACAATCATATATAAGAAAACAATATAGGATGCCATGCTAAAGGCCTATAGACATATATCGCCAACAGTAAGGTAACTTGAGGTTTTTGCTCTCAAAAGAAGCATACCACTTTAGAACTCTCTGAGCAACAGATTAAGTACGATTTTGCTGATGCATTAGTGATAGTAAGGGTAAATTCTTAGTAATTCCGGCAGTCCAAATCAACATTGTGTATCCCTAATCCTTTGTCATAGTATCTTTGCCATAGCATTCTTAGTTGTTTATTTTTTCATATATATTATTTTATTTACGCAATTATTCTCGTAATTGCCATTGCATTTTTACTCTTGAAATTGCCTTTGCATTCTTAGTGCTAATTTGCCATAGCATTTCATTAGAATAACTTAACCATCTTTGTGCCTAAATCCGATCCTTATGGGAACAATACTCACTCATCACTTTATTACCTGAACCAACGTGTATACTTGCACAAAATAGCACATAATTTTACATGTGACAAATTGTTTTAAACAATCGAATAGGAGACCAATTACTAGTGTGTAAGAGTATGCCCAAAGATCAATCACGAGATGGTTGTAATAACATACTTGATTTATCATGTTTATTGATATAAGGCGTTGCCATTATTATTTCAGTTTCTTTTCTGTGTACATAAATAAACTGTTTTATAATAATGTCTTGAGAATAAATGATTATTCTTAAAAGATCCTTAGTCAAGTATTATTGTTGGATAGGACAACAATAATGCATTAAGACTAACATGTAGTTGATTGATAATAAAGAGTTATCATTGATATGGAGTGTCAAAATCAATGCATGAATATGTGTGTTAGAGAACAACATATTGGACTGACCTGCTATGAGTATGTTTCTTGGATTATTATGTAATTGTCACAACATTACTCATAGTGATTAATATGTATATGATCCTCATACTTGAGATCATCATTATCCCAACATCGTGAGTTGTATATTTTGATATAGTCAAACGAACATCGTAACTGGTTGTTCTATAAAGACTAATGTTGGATATACCACAATCTATGTAGAGGGATATGGTTGATCAATATAGGATAAGTCCCTCCTACTATCTTAGGCCACTTGATTGAGTGAGACTAGAAATGCATGGCCATGCTCAAATAAGTTGATATGAGATGTCATACTTATTTGTGTATCATAGTTCACTTAAGGTATCAAGAAACATGGGATGGACTATGCAAGTGTGACTATTCCATGACTTGTGTCCATTCCAAAGATATAAGACTTAAGGATTAATACATGAAAGGTTAATCATAAAAGGTTATGTCAAATCATGACTTCTCGTAACTTAGGTACCAATGATGCATTGCTAGATGCCACTCATTGTTTGTAACATTAGAATCGTTCTAATATTACTGCTAACGTTACAAGAACCTATAGGGTCACACCCTATGGTTGAAATGAACGGATTAAAACATAGTTGGTATTGTATTCTGATTGTCAGATGAATTAAATTAATTATAGAATTAATTTAATTGGGCAATCAAATTGTTGAACATATTATACGTACAAGGATGTTGTACACATAATCGAACATAATTTCATTAGTATATGAATTTGGTTCGTATATAAGTTTAAATAAATATAGTTTACCAAATCTTTATTATAATTAATGTAATTATAATTTTCGGTTAAACATTATTATATTTATTTTAATGATGACTATTATGTTCAGATTAATTTTAATGAATTAATATTCATTAAAAAGATATACCAATTAAAAGGGTGTTATATATGGCAAGGGTAAAAAACCCTAAAGAGATAATATATAAATAAGCCCGAAACTATGCTAAAGGGTCTAGCAGCCGTCAAGCATAAAAATCACGTAGAGGCCGACATCGGAAAGGTTGCGGGTTGGTTCGATAGTGGTTCAGGATTCCCGTTGCCTAGGCGTCGCTGTCTACTCAGATTGAAGTTTCGGTAATTTTGAAACCTTTTATCACCCTGATACGTTCCTTACACATGGATCCATAGTTTGGATCGCTGGAATGTTTTTAATTATTTTATTTTTCTGCTGTGCCTTGGAGGCACCGGCGTTCCAACATAGTGTCCATAGTTGTATGAATACAATGCCCTAACCACTCTATGCATAACAAAAAGGTACAGCGACAGTGGGCATCCTTGATGAACTTCTCTTGTCGACCTAAACTTCTGAGTCGGCACACCATTCTAAAGAATCTGCATAGTGGAACTAGAAATAGCTAACATAATAACATTACAAAGTAAATTAGGAATACATGCAGCCTAGAGGGAAGCATCTATGAAATCCTAGTGGACATAATTGTAAGCTTTCTCGAGTTCGATTGTGATGGCCATCTACCTTTTATTCTTCTGCTTACTTCTCATGGAATGAGTGACTTCTGAGCAATAATGATATTATCATTGATATTCCTCCCTACTACAAAACTAGCTTGCTCAGCCCCAATAATATTTGAGAACACAACGTTAAATCCATTAGCGATGACATTCATCATCAATTTGTAGATGACAGAGCAAAGACTGATAAGTTAGAAATGGGTGAAGCTTTTTGGACCTTAGGAATAAGAACAATAAGGGAATTATTAAGATCAGGATCATTGTTAACCTCCAGATAAGATTCTTCTAACCTAACCACAAATAGAAGGACCAACATACTCCCACTGACTCTGATAGAATAAAGCGTGAAACCCATAACTTCCCGGGGCCTTTAAGGGGGCCATATCAAAGAGAGCCATATTGATTTCCTCATCAGAAGTTGGTTTGCTAAGAAATAGAGCACACATTGCTCCGAAGGTGCAAAAGAACCAAGATGTAAATTACACATGCTACCAGGATACTCACCACAAAGATTCTTATAAAAATTAACCGACTCTTATTTCAACTCCTCTTCATCCAAAATCCAGTCCCTCGATTTATTTTTCAAAGTATCAATACGATTATGCTTTCTCCTCTGCAATGTTTTTCTATGGAAGAATTTTGTATTTTGATCTTCGAAGGATAGCCAATTGCACCTAGCCTTATAGCGCCATAAGAGTTCTTCATTATGTAACACAGATTCCAATTCTTCTCTGACCTCAAGTTCCACTAATCCAAATAAAGAGCTTTTTGGATGTTACACAATTTTCAGATCAGCTGATTCTTACGAGAAATAATGTGACTTGACCAATGAATGTAGAATGGGTTTCCGACATGTTCTTAGAGAATGACCATTTCTTCTTAACAAAGTCAGAAAAGGCCAAGTGTTCAACCTAACCTGCTAAGAAGTGAAAAGGCCGCCCAAAAGTGGACTAAGAAGGTGGCATCAGATATAATCTTATAGGTCTGTAGTCTAATTTGAGCCTTGATAAATGGGTAACTCCAGAATATAGAAACCTAATAGTCCAAACATCATTGCAAATTGCTCTGTCTAACCTTTCAAAAACTCTTACTCTATGCCATATGAAATTCAGACCACTAAAGTTCAAATTATGAAGGTGCGTAGAATCCATGAAGTCATCAAAGAGAGAGCATCTTTTTCTAGTGACCCGCCCCCTCTTCTCATAAGAAGAAACTATGATGTTGAAGTCTCTATTAGCTAACTATAGAGTCCCATCCAACAGAATAGTGCTTTTCAGATCGTCCCATAACTGTTTACGTTTTCTACTGTCTGGGAATCCTATAAACAAAGGTAACAAGGAATGACCGTTTAAAGGAATTACCAAAACTTTAAGTAAAATGAATTGAGGGTGATTTTTTAGAATTTCCACAAAATCTGAATCTCTCCACCCAACCCAAATACCACAAAAAAAACTAACTACTTCCACACGATAGGAATACTGAAAACCAAGTTTAGTTATAATTGAATCTGCTTACCCTTATTTCCAATAGACCAATTAAATCTAGCTTATGCTCCTTACTATACTCTCGAAAAATAAAGGGGAACTTTACACTAGCACACCCTTGAAAATTCCAAAAAAAAATATATAATTCATAAACATATGGACAAAAAGTAAGGAATCAACCGTTAATGCACTATGGTGGACCTAACGCAGCCATTATGTCCCTCAAAATTTCAAAGATCTATAGCATCTCCAAGCGTAACTTTAGAATTAATAAGGCTTGCTAGGGAATTCATGGCCCCCGGTAAAGGAATTCATGAATTTCTAAAATTTTTAAAACGATCTCTCTTTTCTCAGATGGTACGATTAAACAAAACTTCAACTCTACTACTCCCACTTTTACTTTCCAAACCATAACCTTTGGAAACAAGATTAGATTTGTTACCACCACCCGCACAACTTTTATTATTACCTTTAGGAGTTCAAGTCATTTTTATTTTTAAAAACCACACCCGAGTGGCACTTGGAATCAAGAGAATTTTCATCCAAAATGACCATTGATTCATTGGGACCATCAAACATGGGATTATTGTGAATAGAGTTATTCCCCATGGCTTTTATAGAGCTTGTATCAACATTAAAAATTTCCTAAGTAGGGAGGGTGTTAGTAAAAAATTCATTGCAATTAACAAAAGGCATACATGATTTAAATTTTTTTTCTTACTTCCGATCCACTAAAGCAGTGCAAGGGGAAGGTCCAATCGTGAGAGGAGTAAATGGGTTTACATATTTAATATTGTTATTCTGCTCCCAACCCTTTCACTATAAACCCTTTTTCCTTCAAGACTCGATTTTCTAAAAGCAACTTGCTGTCCACTTGAACCAAATGGGTTTGCAGGTTTTGGGTTGTTAGAATCCTTAACCAAGGCCTCCTTCCTCAGTCCATTTTCCTTGGCCTTTGATGCCCTCGAAAATTCCCTTTGTTGAAACCTAACCTCTGTTTCTTCAATTTGAGCCATAGCCTCCAAATTCTTTCCAAAATCCATCATTGTCAATGACTCAAATCAAGAGCCTGACTATTTGTTTGTCAAAATCGATGCCTTATTTTCATTGTTGACCCTTTGATTTTGCTTAGCCTCCATTCAACGATCATCCAATGGCCATAGGGAGACTCCTACACCATCATCGTGTTTAATTTTTCTGACAAAGGGGTAATTTCATTTTCCTTACTAGTAAAGATGTTAAACTCTGCCTTTGTAAAAGGTCATAGATCTTTAACATGACTATAGCGATGCATGGAAAACAAATCACCTCTAAGACTTCAAACTCCACCCGCTAGATTTTGCCGTTAACCAACACCTACGATATAAGTGGTTTATCTAGATCCACATACACAACCATGCTTGCAAATCTACCCCTGGTTCTGCTATCTGTTTTCAAATCTGAATGAGTTACCTTACCAACCAGACTCCCAATCTATAACAGCCGATTTTTAGTGAAATCAAAACAGTGGTTTCGGGACCACAAATCCGAGTCCAGAAGAAAAAAATATTTTAATATTATTTTATGGTTTGCATTATGATAAAAGTATCATATAAAAATTTTGTTAAAATTTTTTTACCGATTTCATGTCTAACTAGATGGAAAGGACCGAATTGCATAACATGCAAAAGTTGAATTCTAGTAGCTAAAGGGGTCAAATAGCTATGAAATTCAAAATTTGATGTCCTTATATGGAAAATAGACCATTAAGAGGAGTTAGTAGATAAGTATGATGATTCATCCATGGAAAATTAAATAAAGAAAAGGACTAAATTGGAAATAGAAATAATTAAAGATGATAAAAATCTAATATCATCTTATTTCATCATCTTTCCCAAATTAAAAAGATGGAAACCCTAGCCATGGAGAATTGAAGAAAGAGAAACTTATTTGGCCTAAGGTAAGCATTCCTGTCTCGTTTTTAGTAATTTTTATATTTTCAAGATCGTAATAACTTAATCTAGCTATCTCGGGGGTTAATTTGCAAAGTTATCAAAGTATTAAAATTTTTCCATGGATGAGTATGCTAGAATTTTGAATTTTATGGTGGAAAATGAAAGGTTGTTGATAAATAAACAACTTTTGTAAAAGAAATTTTGATGAAATTATGATTTAGGGGCTAAATTGAAATGTTGTGAAATTCCTGAAAAGATTTTGAATTTATGAAATACATGGGCTACTTTTGTGACATGTAAGAATCGGTTAGGCTTGGAATAAGGATTAAATTGCATGAATTTCATTTTCTGAGCCTAGGGATGAAATCGTAATTAAATAAAAGTATAGGGCAAAATGGTAAATTTGCCTAAGATATGAATTGGATTGAGTTGAATATGAACTGTATTAAATTGAGCTAAATTTACTTGTATAGATTAGGATAGATAAAATACGGAATTGGATCGATAAAAAGAAAAAGTGTCAGATTAGTAGATTACAAATACACGAACACTTGTCGAAGTAAGTTCGTGTAACTAAATTGTAAAGTTATATGTTTGAATTGAATTTTATGTTGTGTATTGTATAATTGACATGTATGAAAATCGGTCACATATCTGATAACGCCCAACAAGTATTAAGTCCCGTTTGAATAAATGAAATTCGATGGATATAGGGTTCCCGAATTAGTTGTGGTCTTGCATATGTTGCGAACACGCCACAACTTGAAAGAGCATCCCGTTATTAGCCCTCTCGAGCTTTCCGTTATTTGGTTCTTGTGAGCTTCCCATTAATAGCTCTTCGGAGCACCCCGATCGGTCGTGATCCTGCATGTGTTGTGGGTACACCGCAACTCTTATGAGCGTTTCATTATATGGCTCTTCGTGAGCTTCCTAATTAAAGGCTCTTTGTTAGCTTCTTAATTAATTAATCTCCGGAGCTACCTGATATGGCTCACTTGAACTTCCCGATATATGGCTATCAGGAGCTTCCCAATTAATAGCTCTTCGAAGCTACCCGTTATTGGCTCAAATGAACTTCCTGATTATGCCTCTTATGAGCTTCTCGTTATACAGCCCGGATAAGCTTCCCGTTATACAGCCCGGATAAGCTTCCCGTTACCTGGTTCACATGAGCTTCCCATTATATGGCTTGAGAGAGAGCTTCTAGTTTATGTTATCGTATGAGTATTCCTGAATATGAATTGACGATTTACAGTTTTGTACACTTCGAATGTAATACCTGTGTATTCATCGATATTTCAAGTAAATTTAACAGGCAAAGTTCCGACATGGGATAATCTGAACTTGACATGAATTATTATGGAAATGCACATGTTATATGAATATTTGATGTGGAAAGCATATATATATATATGAAAATTGTTACATGATGAGCTCATCCTTATTTATTGATATTCATATGAAGTACATGACTAACATGTTTTTTGATGTTGTATGTGTTTAGGCAAATTGGCCAAATTGTTTGAGTATGCTTTGAATATTTACCTTAATTGTAATTGAATGGTAAGTTAATTTCTCATTGGAAGCTCGTAAAGGTTGGAAGTTGGTCGGAGCATTATCACACTATCCCTCGGCTCATTTCGGTATAAATAGTAAACTTATTTTGGTTATAATGGCTTGTATAGGTTAATTAGCCAATGTTGGCACATAAATGTTTAGTTGTAACTAGCCATTTGAAATGGCTTGTGATTGATATATTTTAATGTTTATATATGTGTGTATTTATCTAGTTAATGTGTATGGTAAAATGATTGAAGTTAAAGTGGGGATGAATTTTGCGTATGAATATTTGATCAAATAGGTAAGTTTGGATACAAGAAGAAAAGTGTCAATATTACATGATTAAAATGTGACCCTAGCTTGAATTGAATGTGTTGATTTGAAGTGTTGATATGCAAATTGGTTGAGTTAGAGTGATGATAGAATTTGGGTGAGAAATGAGGCTTGATAATGGCCTATTTCGTCTACACGGGCAGAGACACGGGCGTGTGTCTCAGTCGTGTGTGACACACGACCTAGCACATGGGCTTGTGTTTTGGCCGTGTGTCTTCTGTATCTTTAAAATTTCAAAACAGAATGCTCAGAATTGATCACACGGCCTGGCACATGGGCCTGTGGCTTGGCTGTGTGATCTTTGCACCTATACACGGCCTAGCACCCGGGCATGTGACTTGGCAGTGTGATCCAAGTCAGAGAGTTACACGGGGTACAAACATGGGCTGGGACATGCCCGTGTGCTCCATTTCGAATGCCCACATGGCTTAAGATATGGGTGTGTCTCTTGGCCTTGTGAGCCACAGGGCCTGACCATACGGGCGTGTGTACCCTGCACCTAGGAAAAATTTTGAAATTTCGTGAAAAATTCTTTGAGTACTCAGTTTAGTCCCAACTTGTTTCTAATGTATGCTTTGGGCCTCGATGGTACATATAAGGGACTTTATGAATAATATCTAACATGAATGTTAAATAATATGAAATGTCTATATTTGATTTGTTTATTCTGGTAATGCTCTATAACCCTGTTCCGGCGACGAAAATGAGTTAGGGGTGTTACACAATCTCTCTAGAATCCTTCTTTTATATAAAAAACCTAGCAAACTATGGAATTGGACCTAATTTAAAACCACACTTGAAAAGTTTTTTTAGGGATTAAAGTTTGTCGTTCGAGGCTGGACAGTGAGATAATGCCCAAATACCACCCAGGGTCCCTAAGACAACACCATATCATAATCTCTCTTATTTTGGAATATAACAAGGAAATACCCATTCTCCATATTATTAGATGAAATGGTTGGGATGGTTTTCAAAGGCTTAAAATCTGATTGAGAAGTGTATAGTATTCGATGTTTCTGCCTAATAATTTCACTACTGTCCAATATCCTTAAATTTGACTCTCTTTTTTTTTTGGTATTACTATCATCATTGGCACCAACACCACCCCCTCCTTTATTAGACAAAACTAGATCATTCATCAACAACAAAGAAACAAAAAGAAATTACTTAATTATAACCTTAATAGTTTAGTAGACTTTTTCTTTTAGAATTTGGATCAAGTTCGCAAAAAGTAATAGTGACAACTTTTGGTTAGTAATCAAGTGACAACTTTTGGTTTAGTAACCAAGTGACAACTTTTGGTCACTTATAACTTTTCATTTGCAACTATTGAAACACTATATATATATTGGAAATATTCCAACAATCTACCCTCCCCCACTTTCAAAATATTTTAGATTTTGATAATATTGGAAATCAGTTGCATAAATTAAGGTGTTTTATGATTGAAACTTCACTTAATGAAAACATGTTAAACTTAATTGGAATTGCATGGTTGATAAACGATAAAACTAACATATTTTCATCCCATTCTTAATGCGTTTTTGGATGATTATTTATGAAAATTGGTGAATTTGATGCCCCTAATCCCTTTAATTCATGTTTTTATTCTTAGCATTTTGGAGCAAAATGAGTGAAAATAAGAGAAAAAGAGTATATTTCAAGAGCAATACGGGCTGGACGTACGCCCATGTGCTAGCCCGTGGCGATTTCGCACCTTGCTTCGCCAACACGTGAAAAACACAATTTTTAGGCTTTTTGAGAATTTTAAAGTCTATAAATATCAAATAGAATGAGAGATATGGGGGCCATCAGAGAATATCGAAGAAAACACTCAAGGAACACCATTGGAGCCACTTCCGAAGTAGATTTCCATCAAGATCGAATACCTCCTTTTAATTTCTTCTGAATTTTTTTATGTGTTTCTTTGTTTCTTATGGTTTTTCTTACTTTAAGATGTTTTTATTCAGAATTATGAACCAATTCCATAGATATCTAGGGAGGATGAAACCTATGACAAATTCTATTATTTAATTTCTCTTTTACATGATAAATACTTAATTCTTGTTCTCAAATTGCTTATTTCTTGTTTTAATATTTTTGGGATATTAAATCATGTTTAATGTGCTTAATTCAGTGGAGTAAAGTCCCTGTTTAACAGTAGATCTAGCATAACAGAGTGGAGTTGCATGCAATCTTAGAAATAGGACGACATAAATATACCAAATTAGAGTCAAATCTAATAAGGGAATCCATAGATTGAGTTAATGCGACAATAGGGGTTTTAATTAGAAAGAGATTTCAATTAATTAACCTAGAGTCAATTGCTTCTACTTTCAAAAGAGATATTAGCATAATCAGGGATTTCTGCGGATCAAGGCACCAAGTGAATAGATCGTTTAAATCAAATTAATAATAATAGAAGGAGTCTAGGTGGATTATTTCCTGAGTTCTTATCTCTCTCATTAGTTATCTTTTGATTATTTTCCTCGTAACACCCTTAAACCGTATCCGTCGCCGGACTAGGGTTAAAGGCATTACTAGATGAATCAGAACATTTAACATTCATTTTATAATCATCAAAGCATCAGAGATTAATATCAATATAGAGTCCCTTATATAGGACTTCGAGACCTAAAACATGCGCCAGAAAAGAGTCGGGACTAAACCGAAGACATACAAAATTTTCTCAAAACTTGAACTTTTTTTTTCAAAAAAGTACAGGTCACACGCCCGTGTAATCAGACTGTGTGCCTTATAGGGCATTAGACACACTCGTGTGTCTAGGTCGTGTCAAAATGGGGCATACATACTGACTTGCTCACACGGCCACAAGACACGCTCATGTGCCTTGGCCGTGGTCGAGTCTGACTTGAGCCACATGGCTAGCCACACGCCCGTGTGCCTTGGCCGTGCTCGAACCTGACTTACAATTGTAGGGTACCCCAGGGGACACACGATCATGCCACATAGCCGTGTATCGCACACGGCTGAGACACACGCCTGTGTCTCTACCCATGTGGACAAAAATAGGCCATTTGAATAGCCGATTTGCCATCCCAATTTGGGTCAACCTACAAACACCAAATCAAACATATATGCACAACCATTTCAGTCAATATCTATACCAAACTATATATAATTCATGCTATAACATTATCTATCATTTCAAAACTCAATTCATCAATCAATTCATAACAAAACTTGAACTAAAATCATACCTAAACATATGATTAATACATGATTCAATCAAATGCTCAAAACTTACCAAAACTTCTCATCATTGACCATTTCTTTTGGCCAACCAAAACATAGCACAATTTCACATTGGCATCACATATCATATACCATTATAAAACTATAAGTTCTAACACAAACTAGCCATATCACATGGCTAAATATGTACATCACAAAACATAATTCCACAACTTCTACCTATACATGCCATACTTTAATATATACATTTTCGAAGTACCAAAATAAAGTTCGATAGTGTGGTGACGATCCTCGATGATCCCTGAGCCCACAATAGCTTCGATATCTATAAAACAATGCAAACACACACAAAGTAAGCTTTCAAAAGCTTAGTAAGCCATATACAAATAAACATATCATTCAAAGCAAACAAGTATCATCAAATCATTTCTACTTTGTATACCAATGCTAACACAAATCTCATATTCAAATACTTACCTTTCATTCTCAATTAGGTTATACAAAGTAAACATACCTGAATCTGATATGATTTCACCAAATTATTTATTTTCTCGGAATGCCCATTTGAACCGTTCGAAAACGTAAGGATACACGGATAACTCAGAGAACATATACAATGCCAACATCCTAGACTTAGTCTTACATGTAATCAAACATCGATGTCACTGTCCCAGATAGGGTCTTACACTAAATCAGATACGATGCCGATGTCCCATACATGGTCTTACACGTAAACACATACCGGATCCTATGTTATAACATATGTATCCTAACTTTTCCTATAGTTTGTACGGGGCTTTTTGGACGTCGTCACATTATCGAAACTTTCTCGGATTTTCTTGTATTCAACTCATATTGCCATTAATCAATGTTCAATAGCATTTAAACATTAATATTCCAATTCAAATCACATTTACTTGTATATAGACTTACCTAGTACGGATTCGGATGGATGAAATCGGTTATTCGACAACTTTCGACTTTCCCCGATCTAACTCCGTTTTCTTTAAGTCTTGATCTATATAAATTCAAATTTAACTTATTCAATCATAAATTCATTCAAAACAATCCATAGATACATATTTAGGGAAATTTGCAAACTAGACCTCACATTTTCACATTTTGACACTTTAGTCCCTAATTCACAAAATCACAAAATACACATAATTTACATACACTCATGCTTGACCGAATATTCATAGAACTCATAAAAGTCCATACATTTAATTTATTTCATATTTTAGTCCCTCAAAATAACATTTTCACAATTTAGCCCAAATTGCTCAAATTCATCAAAAATCCAAAGACAAAACATATAAACCCAACATCAGACTTTCATATTTCATCATATAACAACGTAAAGCTCATGTCCATGACACATTTCAAAATCATCATCAAAATCAAAAATTGAGGCATGGGCCTGATAGAATATAAAGCAACGATTACAAAAACGTAGAAATTATCAAAAACCGAGCAAAACACATACCTAATTCACCAAATCAAAGTGCTGAACCCTAGGAAGCTTTTTATCTTTTATTTTCCTTGTATTTTCGATGGATGAACACATAAAATAATGAATATGATGGATTTTGGTTTTAATTTAATTAACATATTAACCAATTACCAATTTTACCCTTTGATATAAAACCATTTAATCATTAAACATATGACCATTTATGTCTATCCATTAGACTAATGGTCTATTTGCATCTTAAAGACTTCTCCTTTAATAAGACAAATCAATTAAGCACTTTAACAAACAACAGACAACTTTTACATTTTACACGATTAAATCCTTTTTGAAATTAAGCACACAAACATTCAAATTTTCATACGAGATTTTCACACATGCTCATTCACATATCATAAATGTGGAAAAATAATATTTAAATGTTTTTTGACTTGGATATGTGGTCCCAAAACCACTGTTCTGATTAGGCTCAAAATGGGGCTGTTACATTCCTGATTCATTCTCTGTTGCGTTCTTAGTTAAATTAGTTTAGTAATTTTAGATTAAAACTCATCACTCCAAATTTTGTCAGCTACATAATAAGAAAAAATTAATTGTTAATAATTTTAGTCCTCGTGGATACGATATCTCAACTCACTGTAGCTATATTATTGTTCGATAGGTGCGCTTGCCTTTGTCGTAAATTTTAGTTAGTACGGAAAACATACATTAAGTTTTTAGCGTCGTTGCTGAGGCCTAAAATATTAGGAACACTTTATTTTTATTAATTTAGCCATTTTTTATATTTTTATTTTTAGTTTAATTTTTACATTATAATTTTTCTTTTGTTTGCTTCTAACAAGTTCATTTAGTTTATGACTAGAAGAAACCCGTTGAGACCATTGCTTTTTGATTCTGAAATTGAAAGTACTGCTCATAAAAATCATAGAGAAGTAAGACAAAGTCGACAAATTATAGTTGACGAATAAGAGGACATCATTATTATTAAGGAGATGGGTGATAATCAGATTATTCAACTACCTCCTATAGTCGAAGTAACTCCTGTTTTGCATACTATGTATGATTATGCCAAGCCCACTCTGACTGGGGCTGAATCGAGTATTGTGAGACCTACCATCACTGCAAATAATTTTGAACTGAAGCCAAACACTATTCACATAGTACAATAGTTTGTTCAGTTCGATGGTTTGCAAGACGAAGATCCAAATACTTATTTGGCTAGTTTCCTAGAAATCTCTGACACTTTTAAGATAAATGGTGCCACTGACGATGCCATTTGCTTACGGTTATTCCCTTTCTCGTTGAGGAACAAATCTAAATAGTGGTTAAACTTTTTACCGAAAGATTCCATCACTACATGGGCTCAAATGACTGAGAAAGTTTTGCTAAAGTACGTCCCAATGGCTAAAACATTAAGTTGAGGAATGACATCTCTAGCTTTGTACAAATTGATTTAAAGACTTTATATGATGCATGGAAGAGATGCATGAACTTATGGAGAAGGTGCCCTCACCATAGGTTACCTTTATGGCTACAAGTTCAAACCTTCTACAACGGTTTGAATCCCTCAACTAGGTAGTTAATCGACACAACAGCCGATGCAACACTTAAAAATAAAACACCCAAAATTTCTTATGAATTTATTGAGGAGATGGCACTGAATAATTATCAATGGAAAGTCATGAGGATAAAACCGATGAAAGCAACCGGTGTCTTTAATTTAGATCAAGTCACCATGTTATCAAACCAGGTAGAAGTACTTAATAAGAAAATTGATGGTTTATATCTTTCTACACAGGTACATCCGGTGATGCAATCCGATACAAATTGAGGTGGAATAAATAATCCAGAATGTTTACCCTTCACCCTTAGCATAGAGAACAAACAAATCAATTATATGGGTATTAATTATAGGTATCAAAATAACCCTTATAGTAATAACTATAATGCATGTTGGATAAACCATCCCACTTTCTCTTGGGATGGTCAAGGAAATCAGATAGCACAAAGCCCTCCAAGATTCCAACAATCACCTTATCAACAAGAGAAGAAGCCAAACCTTGAGGAGATGTTGACAAAGTTTATCTTAGTGTCGGAAACATGTTTTCAAAACATTGACACAACATTGAAAAATCAACAAGCATCGATTCAAGGGCTTAAAAACCAAATAGGTCAACTTGCTAAGTTAATTTTGGAAAGACCACAAGGTAGATTGCTTAGCAATACTGAAATTAACCCAAGGAAATAGCTTCATGCAATTATTGTTCGAGATGAATAAGGGTGAGTTGAATCTAAACAAGAATCGAGGCAAGAAATTATGGTAAATAACGATAAGGTTGAGGTAAGCCAGAAAGAGCAAAAGTCGGTTGCCAAAGAATATAAACCTCAAGTGACATATCCTAATGTGACGAAAAGAGACCACACGAACGAACAATTTGGTAAATTTCTTAAACTCTTAAAAAAATTACATATCAACTTACCATTTGTTAAAGTTATTTCATAGATGCCCAATTATGCCAAATTTTTAAAGGAGCTGTTGGCAAACAAATAGAAGTTAGACGATTCGTCGCTGTAGGGCTCAATGTAGTTTGTTTGGCCATTTTACAAAATAAACTACCCAACAAACTAAAAAATCCAGGGAGTTTTACTATTCCTTGTTTAATCGTTAGTTTAAATATTGATAATGCTTTGGTTGATTTAGGGGCTAGTATTAATGTCATGCTCTATAAAATGTTTAAACAACTAGGTCTTGGGAAACCAAAAAAAACTAGGATGAGTATTCAATTAGCGGATAAAACCATTAGATATCGTAGGGTTGTTATTGAGGATGTGCTTGTAAAAATCGATAAATTTATATTTCCCGTTGCCTTTGTTGTATTAGACATGGATGAGGATAGTATGATACCCTTAATCTTAGGTCACCCCATTTTAACCGCTGCCAGGACTATTATTGATGTTGGAACAAGTGAATTAGTACTTCGTGTAGGTGACAAAACGATTACTCTCCAAGCACGTGATTCTGTAAGAACATCTAGTGATTGATATGATTTTAAATGTTATGTTAATGTTAGTGACCATGTGGCTCAACCTTCTTTGTAAGAAATCCATCAAGAAAACGTAATGGAGCCATGCTACAATCAAAGTGATAGAAATCGAACAACTTATGAAGAGTGAATATTACAAATCGATAAACTAGATGAATTGCGAATGCATTCTAAGGAGAAACCAAAAGAACATGATGAGGAGCCAAAGCGACACTATAATAAGCACGTGATGAGAACAAACCAATTTAAGGTTAGGGACAAAGTTATACTGGATAAAACGGCCCATGAATCTCCCATTTAAAGCTCGAATCAAATGGATCAAACCGATTTACAGTGCTGAACATGGTATAGTTGAGGTAAGTCATTCTAAATTCGACACAGTTAAGGTAAACAGTACTCGACTTAAACACTATTTTGGTAATAAAAATGTTGATGAGAAAGTGAAGCTTTGGCTCTACGAACCACTATAGCCATGCGAATATAAGCTAAGTTGAGCTTAGACTTTAAAAAAGCGCTTCTCGGTAAACAGCCCAAGTTTTAAATTTTGCTAATTCTTTTAATTCCATTGCATGCTAATTTAAAGTCTTAAATAAAAATATATATAAAAAATGTGTTTTTGACCTACACGGCTTGGACATACAGGTGTGTCCCAAGCCGTGTGTACAAATAAGGGGATCGATAGTGAGTCACACAATTTGGCAACATGACCATGTGACCCACACGGCCTGGACACACGGGCATGTCCTTAGCCGTGTGAGTACTATAGATATTTTTTCAATTTTAATTTAAAGTCAGTGAGTTTCACGGCCAAGAGACACGACCGACAAGAGACACAGCCAAGACACACAGGTGTGTGTGAGTCCATGTGCCCCCATACAACTTCGTATATGGACATGGGAGAAGCGAAGAAAATCACAAACGGCCATGTGAAGACTAGGTGGGAATTTTGAGTCGCACAAGGACTGTGAAGGATCCACACGGGCGTGCGACATGGCCGTGTGGCCCAAAACGGACCTCTACACGACCGTGTCACACTTTAAAACCCTAATTCGCTCTTCCTTTTATTTTTGCCTTCTCCTCCCCCCGACCTAGCCACCGCTCGCCCAAAACCTCTCACCATGCTGGCCATTACCTGAATGCCTCGTTCTCCCATCGTCGCCTAACCCTTTTCCTCCAACCCTCGCCCTCGCCCTTGCCCCTACGCCCTAGCTCCCCTCTTTCCCTTTCTTTCTTCCCCATCGTCGACAACCCCATACCCTCGCCCCCTCACTGCATCACTCTCACAACCTTGACCTCTCCACCTCTGATCGTCGCACCCCCGTTCCCCTTCTTCTTTCCCCTTCCCTTTCTTCCTTCCTCCCCTCTTTCCCCTTTTTCCCCCTCACCCAGCCATGCACGAATCAGCCACCCCCTTCTGAGCATCTCTTCTCATTTGCATTGTGCCCTTCCCTCTTGTTGGAGCCTCGAGTTCTCGTCACCGACCCACGCCCGTCCCACCGTGACCACCACCGTACCACCATCGGTCCTTCCCTTTTGCCCTATATTTTTATTATTCTATTTTATTATTTTATTTAAAACTAACATATTTTAATCCCATTCTTATTGCGTTTTTGGATTATTATTTATGAAAATTGGTAAAGTTGATGCTCCTAATCCCTTTAATTCATTTTTTTATACTTAGGTGAGCATTTGGGAGCAAAAAGAACGAAAATCGAAGAAAAAGAGCTCAGAAGCCACATGAGTTGGACACAAGCCCATGTGCCAGCCCATATTGATTTCGCACCTTGCTTTCCAAACACATGGAAAAACATAATTTTTCGGCTTTCTGAGCATTCTAAAGTCTATAAATGTCAAATAGAATAAGAGATATGGGGGCCATCAGATAAGATCGAAGAAAACATTTAAGGAACACCATTGGAGCCACTTTTGAAGTAGATTTCCATCAAGATCGAAGACCTCCTTTTAATTTCTTCTAAACTTTTTATAAGTTACTTTGTTTATTGTGACTTTTTTTACTTTGAGATGTTTTTATTCAGAATTATGGAGTAATTCCTTATATACCTAGGGAGGATGAAACCTATGACGAATTCTATTATTTAATTTCTATTTTACAAGATAAATACTTAATTCTTGTTCTCAATTATGTGTGCTTATTTCTTATTTTAATATTTCTGGGATATTAATTCATGTTTAATATGCTTAATTCAGTGGAGCAAAAGTCCCTGTTTAAGAGTAGATCTAGCATAATTGAGTGGAGTTGTATGCAATCTTAGAAATAGGACGACATAAATCTACCGGATTATAGTCAAATCTAATAAGGGAATCCATTGATCTAGTTAATGTGACAATAGAGGTTTTAATTAGAAAGAGATTTTAATTAATCAACTTAGAGTTAGTTGCTTCTACTATCGAAAGAGATATTAGCATAATCTAGGGATTTCTACGAATCAAGACACCAAGTGAATAAATCGTTAAATCAAATTAATAATAATAGAAGGAGTCTAGGTGGATTCTTTCCTGGGTTATTGTCTCTCTCATTGGTTATCTTTCAATTATTTTCCTAATTCGTTCTCTGTTGCATTCTCAGTTAAATTAGTTTAATAATTTTAAATTAAAACTCATCACTCTAAATTGTCGGCTAAATAATAAGAAAATAGTAATAACTAATAATTTTAGTCCTTGTGGATACGATATCTCTACTCACTGTACCTATACTATGCTTTGAACCAACTATTCCATTTGATAAAATGAATACATCTCACACAATAATTTCAACACCAGTCAATGCATATTATCTAGGGAAATTATTATGATCTTGTATCTGTAACCTCTTTTCCTGAGTGTTTCCAAAGCCAAGCCCTTAAGCTCCTAGAAAAAACCACACTTCCACTTACAAAGGTAGATCCCATCAAGAGTGTTCCCGTAATTAGAACACTCTCAAATATTTATGTTATGGGTCTATTAAGAATATAATATTTTCATCATTTCCTTATCATTACAAGTACCTAATACTTTTTACATTGGGATAATGTATTATATATTATTTTATAGTGCTATCGGTAACATACTGATGATGTACTTTTTCTCATTGGACTCAAGACTTGATGTTATACCAAACATTTAGTTGAGTTTCCATCATTGGTGGCTCAAATATTATAGGCTTGTACCTCATCCCTAAATTTCAAATTTTTAACATAGCTATGTTAATTATCTATATCACATAATGAAACATTATATTTATGTGTCTTGAAAATTCCCAAGACCAACATCTCCACCATGTTCAATTACCCATTCTTTCGCAAAAGAATGCTATCAAGGATATCCTTTCTTCTATTGTCAAATTACAGTGATCACTTTATATTTTCTTATCATGAAAATTTCATATTTGGCTACTTTATTTATGTTTGTAATATCCAAGAAATTAATTTTACAATAACCAAATATATGAAATCATGCATCATGTCTTTTTCACCAAGTTGTTGTAAAGAGGCCTCGAATCCCTTGATGAAACTAGACAACATATTTGATCTTTGTCATAGCTTTTTTTCAACGTCATACACAACTTTAAAATATTTTGCATTTACAGTCAAATAACATTATTTTTCTTAACACACCATATTTATATAAGGGTGTAACATATTAAATGACCATAAATTGTCCAATCAAGTGACTATAAAATTACACATTTATTCACCCTTCACCATAGACATTATCAATTATGTTTTACTACAATCAAAGTCATGTCTATCACCTAAATGAATCAAATAGCATTCATATTATTATTTCCATACTCACGAAATTTTTGATTCATGGCTTCCAAGGTAATTTTCAAAATTTACTAAATCTCAAAATTTTATAGAACTATGAGATTATAGATCATATCCAAGCCATATATAAAAAACGATATGAACCAATGTAAATATGCACAGTATGATCTCGATTTCAAATATATGATTATCACGTTATATATTCTCACTAGAAGATTTCATACCAGAATAGTGATCTTATTTTATAAGTCAATGCTTTCCACTATTCTACATTGACTAGAAAAATATGCTTATGGCTTATTTCATTTCTAGTCAAAACCACTTCTAGTCCAAACTTTATAACATAGAATAAGAAAAAGTGCAATCATATATAAAATTAATTTAATTTAAGGTTATTTAACAAAAATAGCAACCAAAATTATTTATATTATATGATAATCTACAAACTTTCATTTTTGCAATGAAATTAATCTCTCATCAAAAACATCCAAAAGATAGTTATTAATATCATGATTTAAATAAATAAATAACTCCATATCTCAAATTAAATATATATCATAAAAAAGAAAGAATACTTTTGTACTAAAAATTTCACTCACAAATTGGATGGAACAAATTAAATTTCAATTCTCCAAATTTATTGTCTATTTATAATGCACCAATAGGTGCCTAAATAACGGTATCTCTTTTCAAGTTGCACTTTTTTTTTATTCTAAGAAACCATTCCAACCCAACCTTTTGACAGTAATCGTTGTGTAATAGCTCAATTTTCGGTGAGATCAGAACAGTGGTTTCGAGACCATAAATTTGAGCCGAAAAATAAATTTTTTTATTTTCATATATGATTTGTATTATAATAGACTTGTCATGTGAAAATTTTGATAAGAAAATTTTATCGATTATGTGCTTAATTACGAGAAACACCAAATCGCATAAAATGCAAAAGTTGAATTCTAGTAGCTATAAGAATTAAATAGCTATGGAATTCAAAACTTGAGGTCCTTATGTGGTAATTAGACCATTAAAGAAAGTATGTAGATATTTTGGTGACTCATCCACGTAAAGTTAGAAAAAGTG
Source organism: Gossypium arboreum (assembly GCF_025698485.1). Lineage (NCBI taxonomy): Eukaryota > Viridiplantae > Streptophyta > Magnoliopsida > Malvales > Malvaceae > Gossypium > Gossypium arboreum. Next base: position 11,973,968 of record NC_069082.1, on the reverse strand, counting down.
CAAGGACTAAATTGAAAAGTCAAAATATTTAATTAATTAAAAGATGATAAAAAAGAAATATCATTTTATTTAATTATCTTATTCCCCAAAAATACATGGAAACCCTAAGAGAGAGAGAGAAGAAACTTTCATGGCCAAATTGGAAAAGTTTTCTTGGGCCGTTTTTAGTAATTTTGATATTTTTAAAATCGGGATAGCTTAATCTATCTATTTCAGGGATCAATTTGAGAAGTTATGAAAGTATAGAAAATGGGTCATGGATGTATACGCTTAAAATTAGAAATTTATGGTAGAAAATGAAAGGTTTTTGATAGATAAACAACTTCTACAAAGTTATTTTTGATGAAAACATGATTTAGGGACTAAAATGTAAAATTGTGAAATTAAAGAAAAATGCTAAATTTTTATGAATACATGTGCTGTAAATTTTGTAATGGGATTTTGGTTAGGCTTAGAATAGGGAGTAAATTGCACAAATTTTATTTTCCGAGCTTAGGGACAAAATGAGAATTTATGGAAAAGTTAGGGGCAAAATGGTAATTTTTCCTAGGATAAAAATTGAGTTCACTTGAATATAAAATATGAAAAATTGATGTTAAATTTACTCGTATAGATCCAGATAGACCAAATTCAGAGCTAGAACTAGGAAAGGAGGAAAATGTCAAATTAGTAGATTTATGTACACGAATATTTGTCGAGGTAAGTTCGTGTAACTAAATTGTATATGCTTTTATGCTTGAATTAAATGTTGTGTTTGTGCTTTTATGCTTGAATTAAATGTTGTGTTTGTGAATTGCATAAATGCCATAAAATACGTGAAATGATTACATACTCGTTAAAACTCGATAAATGAATGTGCCCGATCAATTATAATGCCCGACAAATGATAAATGATAAAAAAAAAGTTAATTTTATGCTTGAGTTGAATGTGAACATTCGAATTGCATAAATGCATAAATATATGAGATTGACCTCATGCTTGATAATGCTTGAAATATGCTAAATTCCGTATGAAAATGTTATTTATATGCTTGAAATGAATGTGTTTATTTGAATTATATGAATGTTATAGATGTATGGAATAATCACATGCCCGATAATGCTTGAGAAAAATGTTTAAATCCCGTTTGAATAAATGGAAAATTCAATGGATATGTGATTTCCCGAAATGAATGAGGTCCTACATTTGTTATGAACGGGATTTAGCCCTGACGGGTAATCCTGATATGAGTCCTCTCGAGCATATGTTATGGATTGGATTTAGCCCGGACGGGTGATCCAGATCAAGCTTTTTAGAGCATATGTCATTAAAAGGATTTAGCCTGGATTGGTAATCCTGTCGCATTCATGTGTGGCTCAAGAGTGTACTCTCTGATATAGTACTGTAACACCCCGTACCCGAGACCGTTGTCGGAGTCGAACACAAGGTGCTAACCGACTTAATTAATTTACTTACACAGTCCACTTTTAAAAATTTCCAGGCAGTTCGCTAACTGCGTCACTGTCACCTTAAAAATCATATCTTGAGTTCCAAAGCTCAAAAATCAGTTCCGTAATTTTTTTCCTGAAACTAGACTCACATGTCCATCTACAGATTTTTTTCTAGAATTTTTGGTTGAGACAATTAGTACATTTTATTAGTTAAAGTCTCCCCTGTTTCAGGGTTCGACTACACTGACCTTTGCGTATTACGACTTGGATATCTCCCTGTACTGGGCTTCAATACTGATGCTGTTTGTTTCTATAGAAACTAGACTCGAAAAGAAATCTGTACATATATGGCATGACTTCTAATTATCTCTGGTTAATTTATAATGAATTTCCAAAGTCGGAACAGGGAATCCAGAAACTGTTCTGGCCCTGTCTCACAAAAACTTAAATATCTCTTAACATACTGTTCATATGATCATTTTGTTACTTTCCTATGAAAATAGATTCATCAAGGTTCAATTACATAATTTATTCACTATTTAATTCCATTCCTACTATTTTTAGTGATTTTTCACATTCACGTCACTGCTGCTATCAGCATCTATTTTTAAGGTAAACTTTACCTATTTCATGATCCTCCATGGATCAACTAGAGTTTGTCATACATATACCAAAAGTGATCATGAATGACCATTCCCATGGCTAACCGTTACCAACATTTCCATACCTCTCGACAAACAACATACAAAACGATTTTAATGCTATGATCAAAGTATATTTAAGCCATTTTCGCATGGCTATCCAAATTTACACAAAACCGAAGGGTACATGACCAACAACAAAAGGGTAGTCCTATACATGCCATTTTCAGAGTTCAACCAAAAGTGTACCAAAAGGGCTTTGATAGTGTGGGCGACTTGACTTCAATAATCCCGAGTCCGATGGTGACGAACCAAAATCTATAAAACAGAGATTCAAAGAACGGAGTAAGCATTTAATGCTTAGTAAGTTTTAAGCAAAACAAAGTGTTCTCAATCACTATCATTGGTCATTCATTTCAACTGTTCGATGAAGTTAATCTAGAGCTTCATCTCGATCTATAATATCATTAAACACAACACTTGGCTGCCACATATATACTTTCGAATAATAATGACCTAGATGGTCAAATATTTCCAAAGCACATTCTTCATCGATTTTCAACTTTCAATAATCCTTTCCACTTGTTCATAATCACATCCATACTTTTAAGTATTTCAACATGACAAGTACTAAATTACCATAGGCACATAAGGAACCAAACATATTCCTTATCACATATACGTAAGCTTACAAATCATAATCCTTACCTTGTACTGGCACATCTAGCTCAACCCAACCCATACTCAAATCATAAGGCTTTTGGGAAGAATATGCACTAATACATAAGAATATTTCATCGCATACTTTATTATACAAACATACCATTACCAATTAGATCATTCTCATATTTGGAGTTATAATATTAATCACATTTACCTACCTCTTTGATACTGATAATTCACCTCGAAATCACTCCACCGATGAGTAAGTAATACGTACCTGAACATCTTAAATGCATAATACTTATTTGATGGTAACTTAATGCAGATACTCAATATCAAAGTCTTACTTGAATCCTAGCATTTAGCCGTCGGGTCTTTAAAGCTCGGATATAGTACGAGCACGAAGCCTACGGACATTAATCAGGATAATATTCTCGCATAAAGCCTGCGGGGTTTTAACCCGGATATAGTACTGACACAAATGCCCTTCGGGACTTATCACATTTATACACTTTCACATCCATCACATTGGCCATTCGGCCTTATCACATATATACACTTTCACATTCATCACATTGGCCATTAGGTCTTATCTCATATATACACTTTCACATTCATCACATTGGCCATTCGGCCTTATCACATATATACACTTTCACATTCATCACGTTGGTCACTCGACCCTATCACATATATACACTTTCACATTCATCACGTTGGCCACTCGGCCCTATCACATATATACACTTTCACATTCATCACATTGGCCACTCGGCCTTATCACATATATATACTTTCACATTCATCACATTGGCCATTCGGCCTTATCACATATATACACTTTCACATTCATCACATTGGTCATTCGGCCTTATCACATATACATATCTTGTACATCAATTTCATCATAACAAAATTGACTAGGTATACTAGTCATTTGTGGCTTATAGCTTCACTTTAATACGGATTTGGTACTTTGATTACCAATGTTTAATCGATAGCTTATAAGCAACTCAAATGGTTTTATTAAGGTTTACAACACAATCCCAAATTCAGCACAAGCTGTTTTTCCTGAGCAACAGTCATTAAATTATTCGTAAATGGAGCTACGAAACTCCAAATGAAGTGCCGTTAATTTTCCCTGAAAATAGACTCATACATATCTTATCCAACAAATTTTCAGAATTTTTGGTTTGGCCAATCAATGCCAGATTTTTCTTAAAGTTTCCCCTGTTTCACTGTTTGACTAATCTGATCACTCTTCACTACGAATCAAATTTCTCATTGTACGGAATTAAAAATGTGTTCTATTTGATTTCATTTGAAACTAGACTCATTAAGGAGTCTAAGCATATAAATTTTATCTTATAACCATTTTTGTACAAATTATAATGATTTTCTAAAAACAGAACAGGGGATTTCGGAGTCATTCTGACATAGTCCCACACAACTTTAAATATCTCTTTATAGGAAATTTCTTTGCTTCCACGGTCTCTTTTATAAGAAACTAGACTAACTAAGCTTTGATTACATATTTTATTCAGCCTATAATTCCACGCCAACAATTTATAGTGATTTTCTAAAATCACGTTACTGCTGCTGTCCAAAGCAAATTATTACAATTTGCTCTTAAATTTCCAAGTCCAAACACTTATGAACTTACCTTTTGAGTTTAAGACATATCATGGCCACATCATATCTTATTAACTCAACTCATTATGTCCTATTTTGATTGAATTTACTCAACGTTTGATCACTTAAAACTTACCTCGAAAGTGGTTGACGATTAGGTATCCACGGCTATTCGTTTACATTCTCTTTTTCCCCTATCCGACTTTGATCCTCTTTGCTCTTAAGTTAAAGCCGCAGAGCACTTTCGAACACCATCACTCAGCTTGGATTGAAGCATCGGATACAAAAACTTTAACCTTCATGTACAATTAATTTCGGCATTCAATCCCCTTAAATTTCAGCTTGTAAAACAATTAATAGCAGTTTTAGACATCATAGTCTTCATCCATTTAGACAACATTCTTTAACATCTAAATAGCTCATTTTTATATCATTTGTTCATTAACAACTTCAACCATTATTAACATAAATTTACAATCACTTAGATAACATTAATTGTCATCTAAACAACAATTTTTTTGCTGCATTAAAACACTAAACAACAGTCCTTAAAACAACATAAATACACCACTATCCGAACGTCATTAACAACACAATATTCAAACAAGATCAATACCACAATCGAGATAGCATAAGCGGGCAGCAATGAACAATACCAACAAGGTAAAATTCGGACAATGATTTAACATTTTCAACAATTGTCAAACACAAGAGAATAAAAGTTCAAGGAAAGCTCACTAAGGTTCCCAACACCGATTCTACCTATTCAATTTGCTCTTTCCTTTCTACTACAACCTTCTCCTACCTTGTTAGCTAAATACAATCAACCCCAAAGTTACAAAATGGATTATAACAACACAAGCATTCACTAAATTCTTTTAACACAAGTGAGAAACTCTTCATCTACTAGACATGCAACATTTGCAACTAGAAAAGAAAATCTTCTCTTCTCCCACATATTCGTCAAGCTCAAATCAACAATGCAACTAGAATTTGTCAACGAAAAGCTATGGGCAAGGGAGAGTTTAGAAGAGTTACCCTTCTACTTGAAAATTTTAACTTCTAAGAAAACAAATTTCATGGTTTTCCACTACATGCAGCTGCCCTCTCCTTTCTAGCTTCATTCCTTTCTTCCTCTTTTCATTTCGGCCAAGAAGAACCGATTTCTTCTTTTCTTTCCTTCTCAAGTCACGGCAATGGGGGGGAGGAACATGGATGAAACAACTTTGTTCTCATCACCCCTCCCTTTTCATTTCTTTATTACTAACCCTTTATTTTATTCTTTCTCCCATAACACACTAACACAACATGTTTCCAACATGTTTCACCCCATAACATTTTGTCCACTCTCATGCTCATGGCCGGCCACTACTAATTAAGGGGGGAAATTGACATGCAAGTCCGCCCTTTTTATTTCATGCACTAATAGATCCTTATGTTTTGACCTATCACATTTCAAAAGTGTCACACATAAGTCCTATTGACTAAATTCACATAAAATTTACTAAATCAAAGCTTAAAACTTTCACACATTCGTATTCACATATAATAGTCATAAAATATGACGGCTAATTATTTTTATGACTCGATTTTGTGGTCCCGAAACTACTTTTCGACTAGGGTCAAATTAGGGGTGTCACAAGTACCCTATGGGTACCATTGGACATGAACTGGAGGATTTTAATTCGTACACCTCGAGTGTACTACTTGCGTATCGATCGATATTTCAGATAAATTCAATGGGTAAAAGTTCTTGACGTGATAATATATGAGTAAGAAATGAGTTATTACACATATCGGCCTAAAATATATGAAAATGACGACACGTGATAATTGATATATGGAGATATGAAATGATCTGAACTCGAGATGAACTATTATGAAATTATACTTGCAATATAAAGAAATGATTTATACATGTTAAATGAATACATGTTGTGGAAAGCATATGTGCATGGAAACTTGATTATTGTTGAGCCCATATATGTTTGTGATGTTATTATGCATTATATGACTAACAAGGGCAATGAGGATATGTGTGTAGGGCTTGAGGTCAAATTGATTGAATATGCCTTACATAGTTACCTCATAATAGAATGAATGTTAAGTTAAATACCATGTTATACGAACTTACTAAACATTTTATGCTTACTTAGTTTTAATTCCCTGTTTTATAATAAATCGGAAGCTTGTTGGATTGGAAGCTTGGCGGAGATCACTCACACTATCCATCGGCCATGTTGGTGCACTATGGTGAATCAACTGTGGTTGTAATGGCATGTATAGGTTATATTGGCCATATTGGCATGTAAATGTAAATGATGCTTGTAATTTAGCCATTGGAATGGCTAGTAATGTCAAACTATGGTATCTACATATATGTTAAGTAGTTGATCAAATTATGTCTAACTTAAGGACTTAACTAAGGTAAGATTATAGACATGTATACATGAAACGATATGTCATGTTGAATGATGGAAATTACTTAATTTGAATGCTTGGAATGGTTGGATTGTACTTGGTATGTTTTGTTGCAGGAAAATGGTAAATTTGGGTGATAAATGAGGCTAGGAAATGGCATTATTTTGTCCTCATGGACAGACACAAAGGCGTGTGTCTAGATCATGTGAAACATACAGCCGGATACATGGGCGTGTAGTTAGGCCTTGTGTCCCTTACATCTTAAAAATGAGAAACAGAATGCTCAAAATTGGGTACACAGGTAGAGACACAGGCATGTGTCTCAGTCGTGTGGTTGACAGGCCTTGAACATGAACGTGTTACACGGTCGGGTGAAACCTGCAGTTAATTTCGAAAGGAATTAATTAACCACATAGCCTAACACAAGGGTGTGTGGCATGACCGTGTGCACGAGTCAGAGAGTTACACGGGGTCGAACACGGCCTCCAGCATGGGCGTATCCCTTGGACCACGCGGGCGTGTGAGCCCTGCACCTTGGAAAATTTTTAAAATTTTGCAAAAAATTCTTAGAGTTCCCGATTAAGTCCCGACTTGATTCTAATGCTTGTATTAGACCTTGAATGTCAAATTAAGTGACGTTTTGAATGACCTCAGTAAAGGAACAATAATTTACGTAAATTATTTGTAAAATTTTTTGAATGTTTCAGTAATACTCTGAAACCCTATTTCGACAAAGGATACGAGTTAGGGGTGTTACATTTAGTGGTATCAGAGCAACGATTTAGTCAATTCTCAGACTGCACATAGCGTATGTGGAATCTAAAAATACATGCCATTATATAACCTGTGATAGTGTGATATCTCCCGACACTGATGAAAATTATTTTGCAAATAGACAGTGATGCTTTCCAACTGAGCTAATTCCGATACTGATGCAAGTGATTCACACGTGCCTGAGTGAAAATGTTGCTTATGATAAAAATGGGACTTGTAAAGGTATGAAATAAATGTTTTATAATAGACATGTTAATGATAAATGTTAAGTGATATGTGTGTGTATTTATGAAAGTTGAATTTTGAGGCTTACGATCTCCACTCCTTTCCAGTACAGTTTTATACGATGAAATTCATAAGATTTATATGGATTGAGATCGTAAATGTGAAAGAAGAGTTCAAAGACTGAATGAATAATAATGTACTTAGAATAAGAATGGGTTAGTAAGTAAAGGCAGTATTTAAAAAGAGATATCAAATTTTTCTAAAAATTTATTCTGAATATATGATGTCATTGTTAAGGAAGAAGTTATTCATAAGTAAATGACTTATCCAGATATGATATTTACAAAATGGATTGTCCGAAAAAAATTCTTCTGAATTGACTCTTTCAGTGAACTGAATAATGTAAGATCATTGATGACTTAATTAGTTAGTAGAATAGTGATGAAATTACAAAGATATTTGAAGGCAGCTATTATAATTGAGTATATTACAGCAACATCTCTTGGGTACTCTATAAGTTCTATTATTCTCAGAGGCATATGAAATTGTTCATGTACAGATGCAATATTTGTCATATTGAAATGCTAGTAAATAATGATAGATGGAATTACTGTAAGTCAAGTTGATTTATGAGCGGTATTGCTCTACCTTACTTGGGTTTTCTAATTCATCATGATGATATAAGATTTGAGGACAAGATTCATATGATGTTATTTTCTATTTCTACTGATTGAAGCCCTAAATTGTGAATGTACAAGTTATATTGTCTTACTCACTGTTGTTTCTATTGAGTATGTGTGATATTACTCTTCTAAATTTTCTCTGAGATATCATTAATCTCTTTATTATATAAACATGGGTTATTTGTAAAAGATATTCTTTGATCGAAAGTAATTACATTTATTACCGTTATAAATATTGACTCAATCATGAGGTATGGTGATAGAAATCACAGATTATAGAAACTGTATTACTGCATTTGTCATTATTGGGGCTACTTTCGGTTTCCCTCTTTTATGTTGAAGTGCACTATTGATTTTGAAGTGTTGCTTTATCTATACAGCTAAAATGTCAATCATATTATTGCACAATGGTTTTAAATCTATCTAATGGTTGTGGCTTTGGAAAAACTCAAAGCTTCAATATAATAATTGAAATAGCTACATTGACGACATAATTATTACAGAAAGATGTAAGATTTGAATGGACTGACAAATGTTAGTAAAGTTTTGACCAATTGGAAGCTCTATTGATCAAAGTATTAATTCTGGTTCAGCCTGAATCAGGTAAGGAATTCGTTATTACAGTATTGCACTATTGAACAGGATTATACTGTGTTTTGATGTAGTAAGGCAAGGTAATAGCTTGTACTTTCAGATAGTTAAAAACCACATGGAAAGAGTTACTTGATGCATGATCTAGAATTGACGATTATTGTTTCTATATTGAAATCTAACAACATTACTTGTTTGGTGAAAAATGTCATATATTCACTGATTATAAAAGTTTGAAGTATTTGATGTTGCTAAAATATTTGAATCTGAGATAACGTATATGGTTTGAAATGTTGAAAGATTATGATTTAATAATTGAATATCACTCGGAAAGAGCAAATGTGGTTACAGATATTCTGAGTAGAAAATCTCAGTATACTTTGCATGCCATGGATACTGATTATGATTGTCTGATAATAGCTAAATTTTAGCTGAGTATAGAGCTAAACCGATGATTTTACGACAGATCAGTAAAACTCAGAAAAGTAATAATGAGTTGTAAGTTAAATAAATACAGTGTGAAATAATTTCTGATTCAGAATTTCAAAATAGATCTGATAAATTTCTGTTATTCAGAGACTGAGTTTGTGTACGGAAGAATTTGGAGTTTATACAGAAAATTTTACATGAATGATCATAGTGGCACTATGTCTGTTTATCTGGGGAATGATAAAATGTATAATGATTTGAAAAAGATGTATTAGTAGTCAGAATAAAATGTGGTATTTCTGAATTTGTGTTTAAATGTTGGATGTATCAGCAAGATAAAGTTGAAACTTTCAAGTTGATTATAGTCGGCGAAGATACTGAAATGGAAATGAAACAAAGTTATTTTGAATTTATATCGGGATTATCCTTGTCTATGAAAAAGAAAGATGTTATTTGAGTAATCGTCAATTTTTTGACGAAGCCTGCACATTCCATCCTGGGATGAGTGGATTTCCCACTTGATAGATTGCTTGAATAATCTGTTTTTGAGATTGTTAGATTATATGATGTGCTAGCTTCTGTTATTTCTGATAGAGATCTACAGTTCAAATTCTGATTCTGAAACAAGTTACAGGAAACTTTGGGTATACGGTTCCATTTTAGTACCATGTTTTATTTTCAGACGGATGATCAATCTGAACATATGATTCAGAATTTGGAAAATGTGCTTCGATGTTGTACACTTGAAGTTGAAGGCAACTGGGAAAAGTATTTGCCTCTGGTTGAATTTGCTTATTATAATAGTTAACAGTCAAGTATAAAATTGTACCGTATGAGGTTTTATATGGTCACAAGTGCAAAACTCCATAGTTTTGGACTGAGCTCAGCGAGAAAAGATATATGTAGTATGTTTGATTCTTTGAAACCAAAGAAAGATGAAAATAATTTGAGACAGTTTAAAAGCGGTATTTGATTGTTAGAAATTCGATGTGGATCTAAAAGGAAAAGAAATAGAGTTTTAGATTAGCAACAAAATATTTTTGAAAGTTTCACCATCGAAGAAAGTTCTCCGATTTGGTTGTAAAGGCAAATTAATTTTGTGGTTTAATGGGTCATATGAGATCATTGAAAAGAATTAGACCTGTTGCGTATTGATTGGTATTATTATCAGAGTTCTACAGAATTCACAATGTGTTTATGAGTATATGTGTTATGAGAATATCGATCAGACCCATCATCTACTATTGTTTTGATAAATGTTAAATTTAGCTTGACACGACTTACAGCGAGGGACTGGTTCAAATTTTGGCATGTGAAGTGAAAGAAACGAAAAATATAAAGGTAGCTTTAGTAAAAGTTTTCTAACAATAACATGATATAGAGGAAGCTACCTAGGAACTGGAGGAAACTATGAGAAAATAATGTCTGAATCTCTTTATTTGTAAAATTTTCGAGGACAAAAATTTCTAAAGGGAGAGAGTTGTAACAACCTATTTTTCTGTGAGATCGGAACAGTAGTTTTGGGACCACAAATCAGAGCCGAAAGATAAAATTTATTTTTATTAATATATGGTCCGTATTATGATAGACAAGTCCTGTAAAAAATTTGATAAGAAAATTTTATAGATTATGTGCTTAATTACGAATAGGACCAAATCACATAAAATGCAAAAGTTGAATTCTAGTAGCTATAAGGATTAAATAGCTATAGAATTCAAAACTTGAGGTCCTTATATGGTAATTAGACCATTAAAGAAAGTATGTAGGTATTTTGGTGACTCATCCACGTAAATTTAGAAAAAGGATAAGGACTAAATTGGAAAGTGAAAATATTTAATTAATTAAAAGATGATAAAAAAGAAATATCATTTTATTTTATCATCTTCTTCCTAAAAATACATGGAAACCCTAGAAGAGAGAGAAGAAACTTTCATGGCCAAATTGGGTAAGTTTCCTTGGCCCGTTTTTAGTAATTTTAATATTTTTGAAACCGGGATAACTTAATCTATCTATTTGCGGGTATCAATTTGAGAAGTTATCAAAGTATAAAAAATGGTTCATGGATGTGTATTCTTAAAATTAGAAATTTATGGTAGAAAATGAAAGGTTGTTGATAGATAAACAACTTTTACAAAGTGATTTTTGATGAAAACATGATTTAGGGACTAAAATGTAAAGTTGTGAAATCGAAGAAAAATGCTGAATTTTTATGAATACATGTGCTGTAAATTTTGTAATGGGATTTTGGTTAGGCTTAGAATAGGGAGTAAATTACACAAATTTTATTTTCCAAGCTTAGGGACAAAATGAGAATTTATGGAAAAGTTAGGGGCAAATGATAATTTTTCCTAGGATAAAAATTGAGTCCACTTTAATATAAAATATGATAAAAAAATTGATGTTAATTTTACTCGTATAGATCCGGATAGACCAAATTCGGAGCTGCAACGAGGAAATGAGGATAATGTCGGATTAGTAGATTTATGTACATGAACATTTGTCGAGGTAAGTTCATGTAACTAAATTGTATATGCTTTTATGCTTAAATTAAATGTTGTGTTTTTGAATTGTATAAATGTCATAAAATATGTGAAATGATCACATACTCGTTAAAACACTGTAAATGAAAGTGCCCGATCAATTATAATGCCCGACAAGTGATAAATGATAAAAAAAAAACAATTAATTTTATGCTTGAGTTGAATGTGAACATTTGAATTGCATAAATACATAAATGTATGAGATTGACCACATGCTTGATAATGCTTGAAAGATGCTAAATTCCGTATGAAAATGTTATTTATATGCTTGAAATAAATGTGTTTATTTGAATTATATAAATGTTATGGATGTATGGAAAAATCACATGTCCGATAATACTTGAGAAAAATGTTTAAATCCCGGTTGAATAAATGGAAAATTCGATGGATACGTGATTTCCAGAAATGAATAAGGTCCTGTATTTGTTGTGAATGGAATTTAGCCCTGATGGGTAATCTTGATATGAGTCCTCTCAAGCATATGTTATGGATTGGATTTAGCCCGGACTGTTGATTCAGATCAAGCTCTTTAGAGCATATGTCATTAAAAGGATTTAGCCTGGACTGGTAATCCTGTCGTATACATGTGTGGCTCGAGAGTGTACTCTCGAATATAATACCCTATGGGTACCATTGGATATGAACTGACGGATTCTGATTCGTACACCTCGAATGTACTACTTGCATATCCATCGATATTTTAGATAAATTCAATGGGTAAAAGTTCTTGACATGAGAAGATATGAATAAGAAATGAGTTGTTACACATATCCGCCTGAAATACATGAAAATGATGATACATGATAATTGATATATGGAGATATGAAATGATCTGAACTCGAGATGAACTAGTATGAAACTATACTTGTAATATAAAGAGATGATTTATACATGTTAAATGAATACATGTTGTGGAAAGCATATGTGCATGGAAACTTGATTTTTGTTGAGCCCATATATGTTTGTGATGTTATTATGAATTATATAACTAACAAGGGCAATAAGGATGTGTGTGTAGGGCTTGAGGTCAAATTAATTGAATATGCCTTACATAGTTACCTCATAATAGAATGAATGGTAAGTTAAATACCATGTTATACGAACTTACAAAGCATTTTATACTTACTTAGTTTTAATTCCCTGTTTTATAGTAAATCAAAAGCTCGTTGGATTGGAAGCTTGGCAGAGATCACTCACACTATCCATCATCCCATATCGGTACACCATGGTAAATCAATTATGGTTGTAATGGCATGTATAGGTTATATTGGCCACATTAGCATGTAAATGAGTTGTTTTAATATACTTGTAATGTCAAACTATGGTAGCTACATATATGTTAAGTAGTTGATCAAATTATGTCTAACTTAAAGACTTAACTAAGGTAAGATCATAGACATGTATACATGAAACAGTATGTCATGTTAAATGATGGAAATTACTTAATTTGAATGCTTGGAATGGTTGGATTGTACTTGGTATGTTTTGTTGCAGGAAAATGATAAATTTGGGTGACAAATGAAGCTAGGAAATGGCTTTATTTTGTCCACATAGCAGACACACAGGCATGTGTCTAGACCATGTGTGACACACGGCCGGATACATGGGCGTGTAGTTAGGCCGTGTGTCTTCTACATCTTAAAAATGAGAAACAAAATGCTCAGTATTGGGTAGACGGGCAGAGACACAGGCGTGTGTCTCAATTGTGTGGTTGACACGGCCTTGAACACAGATGTGTTACACAGCTATGTGAAACCTGCACTTAATTTCGAAAGGAATTAATTAACCACATAGCCTAGCACAAGGGTGTGTGGCATGACCGTGTGCACGAGTCAGAGAGTTACACGGGGTCGAACACAGCCTCCAGCACGGGCATGTCCCAGGGTCACACGGGCATGTCCTTTAGACCACGCAGGTGTGCGAGCCCTGCAACTTAGAAAATTTTTAAAATTTCACGAAAAATTCTTAGAGTTCTCAATTAAGTCCTGACTTGATTCTAATGCTCGTATTGGATCTCGAGGGTCCAATTAAGGGACGTTTTGAATGATCTCGGTAAAGGAACAATAATTTACGTGAATTATTTGTAAAATGTTCTGAATGTTCCTGTAATACTCCAAAACCCTGTTTCAATGATAGATACGGGTTAGGGGTGCTACACATTGGATTCAATAACACAACTTTTTGGTTTGGGAAAACTCTCTCAAATGGTCAAAGATTGTTCAACTAATATTAGAATAATGTCAAAATAAAAGTATTATTTCTATCCATTAATAGATCTTTTCCCAATCGTGCATTTTCCTTCCATCCATCTTTCTTCTTTCTAGCATGATATATAATATATATTATATAATTTTTTGCCAATAATAATCATGCATCTTAAAAGGTCATGCATACAATGAACTAGCATTTGATTTTTTTTTCATGTAATTGATGCAAGAGACACCCACATTCTTTTGCACAATGAAATTCAATAAACACATAACAATTGAAATCTAAATCACGCAATAAGAGTAAAACAACAAATTTTATATACCTTTTCTTGCGATAAATATTTCTTCTAAATCAAAATTTCACAAAATCACTGACCTTGATGCAATCACATTTGCCAATATCCATCCTTATAATACCATATTTGTAGTGGCATGTGTAACACCCTTAACCTGTAACCGTCGTCAAAACAGGGTTATAAAGCATTACAGGAGTTTACAGAATAAATACAGATAATTCATATCCAAAAATAATCATTCTGTCCCTTGAATGGACCCTCGAGGTCAAATTTAAACATTAGAATAAAGTTGGGACTAAATCGAGAACTCAAAAAATTTTTCGTAAAATTTTAAAATTTTTCTTAGATGCAGGGCACACACACCCGTGTGGTCAAGGGACACGCTAGTGTGACCATAGGACACACCCGTGCTGCAGGTCGTGTCTGATCCCATGTAACTCTCTGACTTGTGCCACACGACCAGCCAGACGCCTATGTGCTAGGCCATGTAGCCAATTAAATTTTCGAAAATTAAGTGCAGGTTTCACACGGCCAAGACACACACCCATTTTCTAGGCCGTGTATCACACACAACTGAGACACATGCCCATGTCTCTACTCGTGTGCCCAATTCTGAGCATTCTATTTATAAATTTTAAGGTGCAGGGGACACAGGGCCAAACCACATGCCCATGTTTCAGGCCGTGTGTCACACACGGTCAAGACATATGCCCGTGTATCTACCTGTGTGGACAAAATAAAGCCATTTCCTAACTTTATTTCTCACCCAAATTTGCCATGAACCTACAATCACTCTTGCACATATATACCAGCCCATTCAATGCATAATATTCAGGCCAATTGAAAGAATTATGTGTTTCCAATCTTACCTCAATTCCACTTATTTCAAATTTACATGTTATATCAATGACACTAACTAAATTTCATTTACCATTTTGGTTTATATTTCATTACTAATTAACCCTTGCAAAACTCATCAAACATATTATGGCCTTACAAAACATACCAAAATGTACCACTCTAGCCATTCCAATAGCTAGATTACAAACAAACATTGACATAACCTTTTTATCAACAATAGCTTATACATACCATTATACTAAATTAATTTTCCATTTATACCAAAACAAGCTGAAGGATGTGTGATGATACTCCGATCGATTCTCCAACCTTTACGAGATTCTGAGTACTATAAAACAGAGAAAAGAAAACCTAGTAAGCATTTAATGCCTAATAAGTTTGTATAACAGGAATATAACTTACCATATATTTACATTTAAGATAAGCATACAATAATGTATCCAAGTAATTTGGCTTACGGACTAAAACACATCTTAATAATTCATGTTAGTTAATTAAATCACATAATATTAAGAACATGGATGAGCTCATCATTTAACAACTTCCATATACATATTCCATATTACATGTGCATTTTGATAACAAATCATTTCAAGATCAGTTTAATCATTTAAAAACTTTACCCGTTAAATTTATTTGAAATATCGATGAATACACTCATGAAGTACACTTCAGTATACACTATTATAATTTGTCAATTCATATCTGGGGTACCCAATTAGGGTACATAATCGGGAAGCACATTCTCGAGCCTTGTAACAAGAAGCTCACACAGATCCATTTTCAAGAAGCTCATAAAAAGCCTATTGGGAAGCTTATTCAAGCTATATAACGAGAAGCTCATAAGAGCCATAATCGGGAAGTTCACAAAGAACCTTATTGAAAAGTTCACAAAGAACCATACCAAGAAGCTCTAGATAGCCAATATCAGGAAGTTCAAGTGAGCATTATCGAGAAGCTCACAATGAGCCAATTTAACAGGAAGCTCACGAAGAGCCTTTAATTGGGATGCTCATAAGAGCTAAGGTTTGTCCACAACAAATGTAGGATCACAACCTATCGGGACGCTTCCAAGAGCTATAACAGGAAGCTCAAGAGGGCTAATAATGGGATGCTCTTTCAAGTTATGGTGTGTTCACAACTTACGCTGGACTACAACCAATACGGGAAATCTTGTATCCAACGAATTTCATTTATTCAACAGGGATTTGACATTTATCGTGCATTATCGAATATTCAATCAATTTCATATACATGAAAATTGTACAATTCACTTATATAACATTTAATTCAAACATATAAATAAATTTAGTTACACGAACTTACCCCGATACCTGTTCGGATACGAAATCTACTAATCCGAAACTTTTTATTTTCCTCGATCCAACTCAGTATTAGGTCTTTCAGGATTTATGTAAATAAATTTAATCCATTTCATACTCAATTGGATTCAATTTACACCCTAGGAAAAATTACTATTTTGCCCTTATACTTTTCACAAATGACGATTTAGTGTCTAAGCTCGGAAAATTAAATTTATGCAATTTAATCCTTATTCCAAGCCTAACCAAAATTTTCATATAAATTTTACAACACATGTACTTCATAAAATTTAGAATTTTTCCATAACTTTTACATCTTTACAATTTAATTCCTAATCATATTTTCATCAAAATTCACTTTGTAAAAGTTGTTTATCTATCAACAACCTTTCATTTTCTACCATAAATTTTAAATTTTCAGCATATTCATCCATGAAAAAATTTCTATACTTTGATTTCTTTTCAAATTAATCCCCAAAATAGATAGATTAAAATATCCCGATCTCAAAAATATAAAAATTATTAAAAACGGGACGAGAAAACATACCTAATTAAGCTTGATTAGTTTCCTTTCTCTTTCCTAGGGTTTCCATGAAATTTTTGGGGATGAAGATGATATAAAATGATTTTATTTCTATTTAATTATTTATCATCCATTAATTTTTCTACTTTCCAATTTAGTCCTTGCCTTTTCTAATTTTCCATGGATGATTCATCAAAAATATCTACTAACTTTTCTTTAATGGTCTAATTACCATATAATGACCTCAAATTTTGAATTCCATAGCTATTTAATCCTTCTAGCTACTAGAATTCAACTTTTTCATTTTATGCAATTTGGTCCTTTCCATAATTAATCACATAATCAGTAAAATTTTCTTATTAGAATTTTCATATAACATTTCTATAATAATGTGGACCATGCAATAATATTAAAATAAATTTTCTGTTTAACTCGGATTTGTGGTCACGAAACTACTATTCCGATTTCACTGAAAATGGACGATAACAGCATGTGAATGCGCGATGAATAGACAAGCCTTTTTTAATTTATCATAAATTGCAAAATTAGAACCTTAAAATTGTTGGTGTGTGGGGATAAAAATGAATTTATGGTAAATTAACGAAAGCTTCAACGGTGGGAATAAAAATGAATATATGATAAATTAACGAATGCTTCAATTTAAGGTTCTATTCACCCTACCTATATTATGGCGTGCAAAAGATTTACCGGTAATGACAACGAGCCCAATTGTTGTTTACGTTTTGCACTAATAGAAATAGTCTACTAAACACTAAGAGGAACATAGCAAGGATATTAATTTCTATAAAGAATTTCTGCAATAATTTTGTATAGAAAAATCTAGGAATATAAAATATGATGGAAGAATAGAAAGAAACTTTTTTTCTATATATTTTGATGTATCATACAAATGAAATTTCACTCCTATTTATAATATGTTTCGTGTCTCTTCATAGGGACATAACTATTCAAATGGATAGTCATATCTGTTGCAATAAACACAATTATTCAAGGAAATATCTTTTGAATAATTATGATTGTTTGTTAATAATTAAGTGACATAACTTTTGGATTTAAGAGACATAATTCATCACTAGAAATAGTGAAAACTTTTGGTTAATAACCATGTGATATGACTTTTAATTGCTTATAACTTTTCATTTGCAACTATTACAACACTATATATATTTTAAAAACATTACAACAATGAGAAAAACAACCGAAGCAAACACAAGAAGAGTAATTGAAACATAGTGAGTTATCCGCAGAATTTCATGTTTAGAGCGATCAAAATATGTATATGTTTCTAATCATAATAAGTAAGTGTTATAACATGCTATGGATATATGGCGCCAGAATATGCATTAGATGGACTTTTCTCAGTAAAATCTAATGTTTTTAGCTTTGGCATAATGATGCACTCAGCGGAAAAACGAAACATGAGATTCTATCAGGTGGAAGATGATGCCCCAAGCCTAGTTGGTTACGTAAGTAGAGATTATTTAAAAAACTAGTTTCCTTATCCCTGTGTCACTGCCAAAGCATTGCAATTTTGATTATTTTGTTTTAGGGATGGAGACTGTGGAAAGAAGGCAAGGCATTGGATTTAATGGACGAGAGAGTAGGGTCAAGTTGTAATGGGACCCAATTTATGACGTGTGTCAATTTTGGGCTATATTATGCATGCAGGAAGATCTCAGTGAGCGATCCACCATGGGGGATGTTGTTTTAATACTTGGTGGTATCCAAGGTTCAACGCTCCCCTTTCTGTCGCAGCTTCGTCATATTGTAATGCAGAAATTAATACTGAAGTTACTTCTTTTATCAAAAAAGGTCGATAGTTTGTGAAGGCTCTTGTAATCATTGTTTTCTTTTTCAAGGCCTAACTCTTTTAAATTAAGATAAAATTTCTCCGCAAGCCTATTTTCTAAATCTCACATTCTTGTTCGAACCATTTAAAATAATAGACGAGGGTTTAGGCTTAGAGAAATAAGCCAACCTTTGGATAAGTTTGTTGTATATTTTCAGTGATAGATTGGGTTTTGAGATACTTCCCAATTGGATTTGGACATCTTCTTCGAAGAAGGTGAAATGAGCTCTTACATTTTCATATTTTTGCAAAATAAGCATGAGTTTAAGAGGCATTGAAACATGTTATTCAAGATAATCTCTTATGCTTATGATAAAAATAGGTAGCTTTCACTTAACCAATAAGATGAATGAGAGAGAAAAAGCCCTTAAGGGTAAATTACCTACGAATTCCTTCAATCCAAAGGTTTCTCATCATTTGTTCATGTTTGTAGAGTGGCTTCACATAATGGGGTGGTTTGTATTAGGCTAGTGTTATTTTCTGAAAAATAAACATAAATAGAAATTGTTCAAGTGAAATGAATTGATTATTATTTTTTTTTATGTTAGTTCAACCATTTGATAAATTAATAAAATTTTTCAATTTAGAATTGATTGGATGGTGAGAAAGTTAGGGAAAATTTTTTGGTTTTTAATAGAAGAAAAAAGTAAAGAGGGAAAATAAAATAAAGTAACAAAAACAAAAAGATAAAGAGGCACAAGAGGACGTTATATGGTGGCGTGCGATTACCCAGCATTGTCATGTTAGTAAAAAATTAATATCATTAGTCTCGTGTACTAATATAGTGGGCGGAAAAAAAATTTAGATATCAACTATAAATACCAATCTAAAAAAAGTAAATAAGTTTAAATACAAATCTTATATTTAACTCAAAATAAAATTCATAAACAATTTAAAATTTTGAGCCAAAGTTTTGAGGATGTGTGGTGGTATTTAAAAAAATTGTATTATATATTGTGTTACAATAAAAGAGAAAAAAACTCTAATAAAATATTAATTGAGTATTGTAGTACCCTATTGTCATGTATGACTAAAAAAAGGGTCGAAACAACATAAGATGATGTTAGAATCCAGCACTTTTGAGCTGGTCTTCAAGCATCTCTTCCAGCAATAATCGGGACTCTTCCATCAAGCCAGGGCTTAATCTGAACATCAACACACAAAATTCCATTTCACTGAGAGCCCCATCGCCGTCGAGATCACCTTCCCTTACCATGCTCGCCAGCTCATCGTCTCTCAAATCTTGCAACCCCAGCACAGCAGCGTTCCTCTTCAAGCTCGCCGCAGTGATCACCCCTTTCTCCTCGTCCATCAACAGCTTGAACCCATTACACAACTCCCTCATCAGCCCGTCTCCCCCCAGCTTCTCCGCCATCGCCGGCAATAAGTCCTCGAAATCTGGAGCCGTTTTACCAATCCCTGCCATTGACTCCTAATGACAATATACTATGTTTTTCAAAGAAATTTAAAAGTTTGTATGAATGTTGAGATGCGCTGGGGAATTTATAAATAGGAGGGAGAAGATGGATGAGGTAAGGAGGTTTTTTCTTGGAAAGAAGGAGGGGGTCATGTTTTCCCTATGTATGACAGCAAAGGAACAAGAAATCTTTATGGCGGAGCAGCTGATTCTTGTAGAGCTGGAAAATACAGCCCCTGTTTCGGAGAAGCTGTTGCCCCCGCTTTTTCTTTTTCTTTTTTTATTAATGTTTGCTTTCTCTGCTTTTGACTTGGAGATAGAATTACCCAAGGATAAAATATACTACTTATCTTTTTTATTCACCTCCAACTAACATTATTTTATTAAATTCAAGTTTATTATAATCATATTTTTAATTATATTACTATTAAATAAATTTTATTAATAAATTTAAAACTATTAATAATTAGACTTAAATTTTAAAATATAAAAAATAAAAAATAAATTTTGAAAATAAAAATAGAAAAACTAAATATTAACTTTGTAACCTACGGCATTTTTTAATCGAAATATGTATATATATATATATATATATTATTACCGACTTATTATTATAAATATTAAACTAATCATTAATTAATTTGTCACATATAATTTATTTAAACGGAATTTGAAGTATATAAAGCGTCACCTTTACTATTAAACTAAAACTTTATAATCCATCACTATCACTTAAATCTATTTTTGAAATTGTTGTATGTTATGTTATTATGTTGTTTATTTAAGATAATATCTTATAAAAACAATTGAATTTAAATATTAAAAATAATTGTAAAAATTATGCTTAGGTACAAAAGGAGGTTGAATAGTAACATTCAACAGGAGAAGCTAAAAAACAATTTGGTTACACCTTGGCATGTAAAATTGAATTATGCTTAGCTTTTTAGTTTGACTTTTATTGCTATTACAGTTGGCAATTGTAACTATTGGATCAACCGTTTATAGGAAATGACCAAATAAATTTAGCAGTCGGTGGCTTCCCTTCCTTTACAAAATTGGGTGTTTTGTGAGATTTCATGGGCAATTTAAGGGCTTCCTTCTTTCTTTTGGAAAATATTGACAATGTATCAGAAATCATGAGAATCTTTCCTTCTTTCCTTGATAATGGTAACTCAATTATTTCTCCATTTCTGACCTCATTTTATTAATTAATATAATAACATATTTAGTCATCAATACTTATATATTTTATCAATATGATTTTAATTCTAAATAATTCAATAAATTTAACTCTTTACATTTATAAATTCTATCAATTTGATCATTACACTTTACCAAGTTTCTTGAGAATTGAACTAAGTAGAGATTTTAGTTTCTGGGTTATTTAAATTTCTACTTTTCTTATATTTAACGGTTATCCAATTTAATCCTTACCTCAAAGATAGGTTTTTTGCTGCTTGAAGAACTGAAAAAAATAGAATTTTTGGTTATTAATTGATTTTTTTTTGCCTGCCAAATCACTCATAAAGAAGAATTGCAACTTTGATGTTAATTATTCTGGATTTTATTAAATTAATTAGTACCTATTGCTAGATTTTTTGTTTCTTAAGCTTGGTTCTTTGGTGATCTGATTGTTTGGTTTCTAAGCAATAATATATTTGCACGTGTTATTTATTACATGCTATATTTCACAAATGGAGAATTTTTTCTTTTTTGGGGTTTTACAAATTTTTAGATGTGAAATGTCTCAATTCTAAAAGCTGAAAGTTTCGGTTAGGAAGTTTAAGGATCAAATTAATAGAATTTGTAAATGTGAAGAGTTAAATTATTAAATTATTTAGAATTAGGATCAACTTGATAGAATATGCAAGTATTACGGGCTAAATATATTATTATACCAATTAAAAAATGTCATGTTATCAATTTAACAACGGGTGACTAAAATAAGAATGAATAAAAACTTTTTAAAATCTAAACTAAAAAATTTCAAAGTTGAGTGAATAAAAAAACAACATATACATAGTTACACTAAAAAAAATCCAAATCCTTAGCACATCAAGAATGCATGTGAACAATATAATATACTTTATTTTCGTCAAATAGAGATGAAGAGAGAATATATATAAAAAAACAGTAGATGTATGAACATAAATTTAAAATTGGAATATAAAATAAAAAGGTTATGGAGAGCTTGTCTTTCCTTATTCCTTTCCTTATTCTGTTTTCTTCCCCGAGAAGGAACTACGCACGCCACTACGTTTGAAACAAAATTTGGTAGTCCTAGTCCATGTATTTGAGCGCTGTCCAGGTATAAACACACTCCTAACTTAAAACCTATAACTTGCCATGTAAGTAACATAAAGCAGCACTTGATGTATAAATATTAAAGTCAGGATCGAATGCTTTCACATTTCCCATAATTGACGAAGTAATATCGAAGCTTATGTGAAGACGTAATAACATTCAATTTTTTTTTTTTATTATAGGTTTAGGCAAGCGAATGATGATTTTCCTTCGAGGAAGGAAGAGCCAATAACAAGAAAAATTGGCTTTCAAATGTACGAAATTGTATCATCAATACTCAACCCATGTAAGCTAATTTATACCTATATTCAACATATGCGATTGAATTTGAAAGCATAACATCCATTGAGTATAATTTGTTTAAAGGGTTAAGATGGTAGGAGAGAATCTTTTTATTGTCCAATTTGCAAATTTAGAAGTTAGAGATTGGGTTTTGGAATATGGACCATGGCACATTCAAAATAAGCAAGTGGTGGTCCAAAAAATGGGAACATATGCTAAGTTCTCGAGGAAAACACCAAGGGCGACTACTTTAGGGGTAGGAAATTAATGCAGGGAATGATTACTAATTTAGTCTTGGAGTTTACTGTACTAAATATCGTAAGGTTGGAATTTTAGAAAAAGAAATAAACTTTCATGGGGCATCCATTACTATTTTTTAAATTGATTTTTCCAACAATAGCGATGAAAGTGAAAGAAGGTTATGGGCTCATTTGGGGATACTGAACTCTAAGATCTCTCATAGTTGGTAGCTGTGGGACTTCAATGTTATTGTTAGGTCACAAAAGGGTTGATTATTGCATTTCTTGTGTTGAGGCCCAATTTAGCCATACCTAAACTTAACAGGCCAAACTCATTTACAACTAAAAATCCACCAGCCCACCTAACCACTAAACCAAACAGTCTAAAAAAATAAACCTTAATAGCTCAACTCGAAAATAAAAAAGAAAAAAAAAACAATAAACCCTAGCCACTGTCAAAGTCTCAACCACCCTCTGCAACTGTCCTCTGCCACCACCTGCTCCACCGCCACAGTCGCAGCACCACCGCCCACTGGCACCTGCAAGAAAAGACAGCAAGAAATAATAATAAAATTTGTAAAATGATGGCTATAAAAAAGCCATTCAAAAATCATGTAGAAGGTTCTCTTTTTGGCTCCAACAAACCAAAAAAAAAAGAAAATAGAAAGAATAGATTTCAAATAAAAAAAAACAACAAGCAGTCAAGAACAGATTGGTGGTGCAAAGGTCCTTTTTTTTTTTTTTGTTTACCTTTCTCTTTATTCTTCCGCATATATATACGTATTTCTTTATATTTCTTCCAAAAAAACAGCATATACATAACATATATGTATAGATATAGATAAAAATGTAAAAAAAAAAAACTTTTTTTCTATTTTCCAACCACCGTACACGGTGGCAGTGGCATGGTTGGTGACGATCCGTTGATCGGACGGTGGCCAAATACAATGGCCGAAATCGCCTCACCCCTCCCCTCTCTCTCTTTTTTTTTTCTTTTCAAGTGCAAAAATGAAATTTTTTTGAAGAAAAATGGCCTTTTATAGCCCCCAAAACGACGTCATTTTGGGGATGACCATTAAACCCCAAAATGACGTCGTTTTGACTTGGACCGGATCGACGCAACCTGACCCGCCTAGGATTCGCGTGTTTTTTAATGGAAGGGCTGTTTGCGCATTTAGCCCTTCCGCTTTTTTTTTACTTTGCAATTAAGTCATTTTTTATTTTTAATTTGGCCCTTAAATTTGTCGCGATTTTTAATTTAGTCCTCGCTGAAGTGATGCGTTTCGGAGGGAGGGTTTATTGCCCGGTTTAGTCCTCTTCTTTGTTTGCGCGCTTGATTTAGTCCTTTTCTCTTTATTTCTTTTTTAAATTTGCCCCAAAATTCTGTTTTTAGTTTGATTTTAGTCCTTTTTCGTTTATTTTCATTTCTTTATTAAATATTCTTATTATTTTTAATATTATTAATATTATTACTATTATTTTATTTCTATTATTTTCATTATTATTACTGTTAGTATTATTTTCATTAATATTATTTTTATTAACATATTAATTATTCTTAATGTATTATTATTACTAGTTATTATCATTTCTAGTTTTATTATTATTATTAACATTAGTGTATGTTTTATTATGTGTATGTATATGTATATATTTATATATAGTATTATTCTCTATTACTTTATTTTAATATTTTTATTATATTTGCTTTTAGATTTCAATATTATTATTATTATTATTATTATTATTATTATTATTATTATTATTATTATTATTATTATTATTATTATTATTATTATTAATATTAGTGTATATTTTATTGTATATGCATATATATATGTATGTATTTATATAGTAGTATTTTAATTACCTTATTTTAATATTACTATATTATACACTTTCCTTTTATGTTTATTTATTTATTACTTTATTACTAATTAATTTAGCTTATTAATTATTATTATCATTATCACTATTGCATTACTTTACTATAGAAATATAATATATTATAAATATTACTTTTATTTTCATTATTATTAGTATTACTATTATCCTTTATTGTCACGGTTATTATGTTTATTTTTATAGCTATTATTTTTATCGCTAATATTTCTATTGTTATATTTATTATTATTACTTTTATTATAATTACTACTATTATTATAGCTTTTCTTTTTATATATTTACGTTTTTTATATGGTACATTAATTCTATTTTATTATTTCATTATTTATTCGCTTACACTTTTATGTAATTTCAAACTTTGAAAATTTCTTATTATCTTATATCATTGTTTTGTTTCATATAATATTTATCTATATTTGTTCCATTATTATTTTTAAGTTTGTTTACACATATTACATAATATTTATTATTTTATTATCATTATCATCATCATTAACATACATATATACGTGTGTATTTTCATGTGCATATTAGTATTTTTACCATTACTACAAATACTATTTCTTTATTATTTTATTAGAATATTATTTTTATTGTGAATGTTATTGTTATTTTTATGCTAATATTATATTTTAATATTTTTCATTAATTATATCATCGCTTGCATTGTTTACAACTTCTTATCGCAAATGATATTTTTTATGTTTTTAATCAATTTCAAAAATAAATAAGGTAACGTACCGATTTCAACACTAAGTCACTGATTTCATCGCTATGTTGGGTGGATATCATTGGCTCGTGTTAAAAAAAACGAGACGTCCTTCTAAAAAAACCGAAAACTTGAAATTTCTCGTGTTTGGTCGGATCATGATTAGATGTTACATTGAACTCGCATTTTTGAAAATTAAGACAACACATGTTTAATGAGATACCAATTTTGGGCGTCGCGGGGGTGCTAATACCTTCCCCATACGTAACCGACTTCCGAACCCTATTTTTCTCTGAACTTTCACGTAGACCTTAACTCAGCCTTCTTTTTATTTAAAAAATAAATTTTCTTTAAAAAAAAAGAAGAGAATTTATTAGGTTTCCGATCACACTTAGGAAAAAGGATCGGTGGCGACTCTCTTTTTTTAATAAAATCGAAAGTCAATTTTTAAATTTCAAATAAATCACCCTAACTAACTACTGAAAGCAAAAATTTTACGTCGCTACATCTCGTATTAAGGTTTTTCGATGTTGCTTAGTAGAACTGGAGCTTAATGATCATTGTTCACATGGTCAATTCGTTAGCAGAAGAGGTTTTTGGTGAAGAAGCTTGACAAAGTACTTGTGAATACTTCGTTACTAAGATAGTCTCCAAATTCTTTTGTAGAATTTCTTGACCTAGGTAACTGTAGTTTTATTGGATATGCATAGCTACTCGCACCTAATCTTTTTCAATTCTCAACTTTTGGACCAAGACTTTATGAGTGCTCTCACTCTTTCTTAAGCTTAAGAGATCAAAAAAATAAACTTGAGAGATTTTAATTCAAAACATTCCAGGGGCGAAGCTAGAATAAATTTTTAGGGGGCCGGATAAAATTTGAATTTTTATAGTTTATATCTTTATAATTTGTAAAGGATTAAATCGAATTTTTATAATTTTAAAAGTGGCCAAAAGAGCAAATTTACATTTTGGGGGTGCCAGGGGCATACCAAACCCCTGGCTTCCCCCTAATAGTGACATTGCCGTAATAGGAATGAAGAATTGCTAAATAAAAGAAATAATTGCACAAAAAAAAAACTCAAGCATCTCATAGCTGTTGAAGAAAGTTTCTTTAGACAAAAATTGTTGGATATATGAAGAAGAAAGGATAGAAACTGAAGTAAAAATAGAAATCAAATTGTGAACATCTATTTTATTTTCAAACCTACTTATTAGTTACATCAACCATTATGTTTAAATAAACAAAATAAAATAATTATAATTTGATTTAATCTTGCACCTTGATTCATACAACTTGTTTCTTCATTAGTTGATTTCAGTCTAATCAACAATTAAAACGTCTTATAAAAAATTTATCATTGTTCAGTGCAAATTGGCAACTTGCATAGTAAATACTTGCACTTCTAGAGACTTCGTAACTTTGATGAGCTCGCAATCTTGGGGAGCTCACACATTTGATGAGCTTGCAGTTTTGAGTGAACTCGCAACTTTGTAGAGCTCACACTTTTAATAAGCTCGCAGTCTTGCTATCTGAATTCACTAATGTATGGATGGTCACTTTGCAATAAAAATTAGGGTTAAGTGGATGGATGAGGGTGAAAAAAAATACAGTTTTTCACGGTATGGTGGCTGTCGGGCATAATAGAAAAATAATTAAATTGCTAATTGATGACAAGGGGAGCATGCGTTGAAACATTTAAGTAGATTTTCATTGAAGCTATTGATATATATGTGTATATATATATATAATAAAAATAAAAATAAAAAAACCATCATTCGCTCTCCTGATGAAGCAGTTACTAGATTCTCCGCTGACTTTTTTTTGTTTTGTTGAAGCTCAAGAATACCTTGCAAGCCTATTGCCATAGAGGAGATAAAGGAGGCGATGTTTGAGCAGAATGGAGAAAAATGGAACAATGGAACAATGAAGTATAATAGTCAAAGTGTTTAACAGAAGCCAAAGAAACTCTGTTCTAATCGCATTAGTCCCTACTACAAGCCATGCAACTTTGAAGAAGTGAGTCATATACCCATTTTTTGTTATAATATCGAGTATAACAACTTTGAGCTTCAACACATTAGTCCCTAATTACAATTTTTATCTATATATGATTAATGCATGTATTTAGACAACAAAGGGAATTAGATTTAAGGTGGATTAAATCTTAACCATAGGCTTAAAGTGATTGAAAGAGTTCAAGATTGACTTGGAGTCTATCTTGTTCTTAAGAGTCTTAGAATTGATAAGATTTTATCCAAATGAAACAGTAATTTAAACTTGGAAAGTGATGATATTATTGGGATATTTTAATTCAAATTTCAAGGTTAGCTTATCCCATTCTTCGAATTGAGAAGAATAATTTTGTTATTTTATTAATCTATATTTTCACTTTTTCTTTTTTTTTTTAAAATTTGATTTGATTCAAAAACTATAAAATAAAGTTTGAATTTTAAATTGATTGAGTTAATCGAATCAACATAATTTTTTTTCAAATTTCGAGTTTAAATTTTTGAATTCGCATAATTGAATAATTTGAATAAACTAAATACAAAATCTTTTTACTTCCATTCCCCGAACCTCCTTAAATCATTTTACTTTCACCCAGACCCCAAAAACTTTTTTTTGAATTTATTTTTACTATTTATATATTGAATTAAATTTAACATTTTGTAGTATTTACATTATTGAATTGTTTAATCATGTTGAATTTTATCAATTTCTGTTAAAATTAAATTATTGATTATGGCATAAAATATTTGTGTTAAAATTTTCGATTGGTATCAATTTCACATTTTATCTTTAAAATGTTTTTATTAAAAATTATATTTTTTACATTTAATATATTTTTAATTTCAAAATACATTATTACAAGAATCGAAGATAATTAAAACAACTAAATAAAGAAGGTAACACATCTATAAAAGATTAATAAATAAATTATTAGAGGACGAAAGTTAATAACAAATTTGATTACAGTTGGCAAATTTGATCACGGTGGGTAATAGTGACTATAAGGACCTAAAGTCATTTTTTAAATTTAATTCAAACAAATATATTCGATTTAATTCGGTTCGAATTTATTTCACTCGACTCGATTTAAGAAATTATAGGATTCATCAACTCGATTAACTCGAAATTCTTTTATTTGATTCAATTCGATCCGATTGAACGCACACCATTAATTAGTATTTTTGAGAAAGTAAATATACAAATTGGAGACAACTTTGAAGCTAAAATTATTTGTTGATGTGAATTAAATTGTTGAGTGAATTCATTGTTTGAGCTAAGCTTCGTAGAGATAGATTATTAGGTACCAACTGTGTTAACAACTTAGTATCATAATCTCAACTGTGTTAACAACTTAGTATCATAATCTTCTTTATTTGTTTGTTTATTTCACATTACTGCCTTGTTTTATTTCTTGTTATAATAACAAACGCAGTATTAATATTATAACACAGGCAAATTGAGACATTTTCAGCTTCTCCCTTACCAACAATGGTTTTGTCTGGTGGCTTGGTCTATGGCAGTCGAGAGTAGAGGTGTCCAGCTTTTGTTTGTGATGCCTTCGACAGCGTCGTTTTCTTGTTTCTTTGCTCTCTCATTTTTTTTTTATTTTTTTATTTCAGGTTTCACTTGTGCTCCTTGGCAAGCTAGGGAGATTCACAGCTTTGTCTTTGTCCGAGCAAGAGTGTTGCTGTCTCCAATGTTTGGTCTTGGCTTACGGTACTGGTATGAGTGGCTCCTTCTGTTGTTTAAGCCTTCAATTTCGTTTAGGTAACGGTTCCCTTGCTTTATTTTGGCAAACTTTGATGGATCAGGTTTGCAAATGGACTTGTTTTCGTTTTGGTTTGGTTTGGGTCTTTGATTTCAAGCTTTAGGCCTTTATCCCTTATTGTATTGTTGCTCTTTCTATTTGTTGATCTTAGGTTTAGGCCTTTTGTATTGTTTCACTTTACAAATGTACAAAATCCCAATTTTTTGCACAGTAAAGGTAGGGATGAAAGTAGAAAACTTTTTGAACAAAATTTTCTAAGATAAATTTTATCATTAAATAAAGTTATTATCTTATAATTTTCAAAAAGATTATAAAACAATTTTGACATTTGGGGAGGCCTATATCTGCCCCTTGTGCGGCATATGAAAAAACAAAAAAACAATGATGACCAGCGCTTTCACTATCGACCTTCTTCAATAGAAGAAGTGATTTCAGTATTAGTTTCTGCATTACTATACGAAGAAGCTGTGGCAGAAAGGGGTCTCCTAATAACGTAGGCTGGCTGTTTAGGTATGGGAAGCTTTGAACTTTGGGTACCACTAAGCATTAAAACAATATCACCCATTGTGGGTCGCTCACTGGGAACTTCCTGCACGCATAACAGCCCAACATGTACGCATCTCATGAATTCACTTTCATTGCAATTTGACCCTGCTCTCTCGTCCATTAAATCCAATGCCTTGCCTTCTTGCCACAGTCTCCATCCCTGCACCCAAATATTCAAAATTGCAATACTTGGCAATGCCATATGGAGAAGGAAACCAATCTTAAAATCATCTCTACTTACATAACCTACTAGGCTTGGGGCATCATCTTCCACTTGATAGAATCTCATGTTCCTTTTTCCACTAATGATCTCAAGCACCACTATACCAAAGCTAAAAACATCGGATTTTACTGAGAAAAGTCCATCTAATGCATATTCTGGCGCCATATATCCACTGCATTTTACAACGCTCATTATTATGATTAGAAATATATACATATCTTGGTTGCTCTAAACATGAAATTCTGCAGTTAACTCACTATGTGCCAATTACTCTAAGCGTGTTTGCTTCGGTTTGTTTTCCTTGGATCATCCTCGCAAGACCGAAATCGGATATTTTCGGATTCATCTCTGCATCCAGCAGTATGTTACTAGTTTTCAAATCCCTGTGAATGATTCTCAACCTGGAATCTTGGTGAAGATAAAGCAATCCTCTGGCAATTCCCAAAATGATGTTGAAGCGTGTCGCCCAGTCCAATTGCTGACTTGATGATTCACCTTTAAAAGTTTTTCATCAAACACCATAACACATCATTCAACCTATAAACTAAAAAAGATAACAGTTGAGGTTTGAGCGGCTAATTACCAAATAACAAAGAGTCTAAGCTTTTGTTGGGCATATATTCATAGAGAAGAATCTTTTCCTCTCCTTTAATGCAATATCCCAAAAGTCTCACAAGGTTCCTATGTTGAAGTTTAGCAATCAACACCACCTCATTCTTAAATTCCTCCAAGCCCTGTCCTGAAACACTGGAGAGCCTCTTTACAGCAACTTTCTCACCTCCTGGAAATTTACCCTGTGATCATTTCATAGCCTTTTTAAGATGATAAAACCATCAAAGCTAAGTTACTCATACTCGGGTGTGAGTGTTTGATATGTATACTTCATGACAAATAGGAGTCCGAGCAACATAACAGTAAAGAATAAATGCAGTGTGAATACCATGTAAACAGGCCCAAACCCTCCTTTTCCAAGTTTGTTTTCTTCTGAGAAATTGTTTGTTGCAGCTAGTATGCTTTCAAAATCAAAGAAAGGCACGTCTATGCCCGTCCCATGATCTTTTTCCTCGAATGGGGTCAAGTCTATTAACTCTTTAACCCCTTTCTCAGTGTCATACATATGAAGAACAGCTTGTCTTTGTTTTTCTGAATTCAAAAGAAACATACATTTGGGCAATCTTTGTTAAATGCTAACTGCGTTTTTAAATCCCCAAAGCATCGTTTTGCGTTAAAGTTAAACACTTACCTCGCCTCTTTACCACCTTTTCTCTCCAAACATAAATCGAAACTGCAGCACACAAAAAGGCTGTCCCAATTGGCAAAGATATTCCTAGAATCAAAGCGAGTGGCTTGCTTTCATCGGAAGACTCTCCCAACCGTCCAGCTTCTGCAAGAACAGGTTAGATGGTAATTGCTATAGATACCATAGTTTTATACATCAAATTTAGTACTGACCTTGAGTACAGTTTAAAACCGAGCCATCCCAATGATAGGTGGAATTGCAAAGGCACCTTCTTTGTCCATTTTTGTTTTCATTGCAAGTCGAATGTGGCCAATCTTTGCAGTCCGCAGATGAAGAACACATTGGTTCTAGCGGTGGCTTCCAACTGATTTCTACTTCAACCGTACCTTCTAGTGTAGAATCCGAAGTTAAGTTGCCAAGTTCACCACTGCAGCTGCTGGTTACATTGAATGGTGATGATTGATTGAACTGCAAAATTCTGCTTGCTGAAGCATGCAGAGCAGCGCAATTATTTGCCTCTTCGGCTTTCATTTGGATGACAAACGTTCTCGCATCTGGATTGACTGTAACAACACTATATCGGCCATTAGGTGCCATGAAGCTTAGTTCGCCAGTATCGCTATTACAATGGAAACTGAAGTACATTGGATCACCACATTTTGGCCCTGTGCTTAGGGGATAGGGGACTGAGTTTGTGCCGCAAGTCCCACAATTTCTAGTTGTTGCTTCTGCAAAGTAGAATAGATATAGTTAAATCAAGCTTTTGCTTCATATTGCTGCAAATTGCCTTATGAAATCTTTACAGTACTCTTTGAATGCTGCTATTTCAACATCAGGCTAGAGATAAATATCTAGCAACAGTTTTTGTGTTTTTTTCTTGCTCATTTGTGCGGAGTAAAGTACCTATATCGGACAATGCTACCCGTATGTTGAGATCGTAGCCATCGTCTTCATCCTCCTGAAGATCTTTGAGATCCTCTGACCAAATCAAGCATGAAGTAGTGTAGTCTCTCTGGCCTACAAATGAATAAGCCTGGCACTGACAGTTCTTGAGGACTCCCCTCTGCAATCTGTTTCAGCCTTGGCCTCGTACGATGAGTCTGAATTTTCTACTTTCATTCTTTTCAAGCTCAAGAAGTCATTGCCGCATGATGATGTATGGTTTCTGGAGCAACCGTCCGAAAACTCTCCGGCTTTCCATTTGTCCATGAATTTAGGTTGGAAACCCGGTAAGCACTTGCATGGCAACCTACTGTTGGTATTACAGGTGCCAAAGTTGCCACAAAAATTGAACACACTACAATTATTGTTTGGCTCCAACCATATCAAGGACCAACTGTTCATGTCTGCATCGAAATCCCAATACTGTAATTTTCCAGTGAAAGTCATTACCATTCTTTTATCTTGGTAAACTCTTGGGTTGTTAATCTGGCTAAAATTCAAGAAGTTGACTATTGTAGGAGGCAGTTCATCCGATTTAATGATTTTACCTGCATCTGGCCTACTTGATTTCGAGTGAACGGTACTCTTTTCCATTACAACAAGCTGCTCCCCTCCTTGATCTTGCTTAAATATGAAGTTCCCTGATGATGGATCTTCTTCACTGCTCCATGAAGTTAATGAAAACTTTGCGTCGATCTTCATACCAAAAAGAAACGTATCTGTTGGTTCAGTAAAGCTTTCCCA